>NW_026652289.1:83351148-83832523 GCF_009828535.3 Hylobates moloch | reverse complement strand
GGCGGCGGCGGCAGCGGCCGCAGTGGCGGCGTCGCGGCGCCGCTGCTCCTGCTCGGCACTGAAGCGCTCCTGCGCGCTGGTCAGGTAGTAGCCGATCATCTCCTCGTGGAACTGGTGCCGGTGGCTGGTGAGCAGCAGGCCGGCGAAGATGAACTTGCGCTCCCCCTGCATGGCGGCGCGCAGGATGTTGAGGCTCAGCTTCACGTCCGTGCTGTACTTCCAGGCGTCGCCCCGCGGCCCACCGCCCTTCTCCGCCGGCGACGCGCCCGCCGCCTTGTCCGTGGGCGACGGCGTGGTCTTCTCCGACGGCGACGTGCTGGCCGACGCACCCGACTCCTCCTTGCTGCCCTTGCGCGACTTCGCCTTCTTCTCCTTGCCCCGCTCGGCCGAGTCCCCGTTCTTGCCGTTGGCGGAGTTGGCGCGGCCCATCTTGCCGTGCACCAGGCCGCCGAGGCCACCCATGTTTTTCTTCAGCTTGATGCCCAGCGTCTTGCTGAAGCTGCCCAGCTTGTTGGCCACGGAGTCGGCGCGCGTCTTGTCCTTCTCCTTGCGTTGCTTCTCCTTCTCCTTGTCCTTGCCGTTCTTGCCGTTATTGCTGTTAGAATTGCTGCACACCGAGTCGCGGTCCGAGTCCAGCGAGTCGGCCAGGGACTGCACGTCCTCCCCTGCCGAGGCCGTGGGAGACTCCGGCTGTGCCAGGGGCGCCTGTGTAGAGAGGGAGGGCCAGAGCGAAGGTGGTTAGAGAAGAGCTGTCCACGCGCCGCCGAGGAAGACACACCTTGCCCCTGTGTTGCCGAGGCTAGGGCCCTCGACCTTCACTGTCCCAGTCCCCACTGTCGCTCTGGTGACTATGATACCCGGATGGGCGGTGCTGAAGGAAAGGAGCGGATAGGAGTGGGCTCTGATCCGCTGCAGTAGTAAAAGGATGTAGGGACCTCTTATTTGCGTGTCTTCTGGCCAGGGAAGCTGGGGTGTACTCATTCTTTCTCTCTGGGGGACCTCAGGTACTTGGTACCCTGGAACCCTGAGTGGGAGATTGGAGCAGGGTGCAGATACCCCACTTGGTCTTGGTCCCCAGAACCTTGTCACAATTTAGAGAGAAGATCAGGTTCAGACTCTGGCCTTCCCCCACTGGCGAGGCCGCCTGCTTGACCAGACACAGGTCCCAGGCCGGCCTCTGTAAGGATGGAGGCCTTCAGGTGGGGAGGACACTGGGCCTGCACAAAAGTGTCTCCCCTGAAAAGATGTCTCACTTCACGCCAGGCATGGGACAGAAACCTTGCACTCAACCTCATTCATCGGATCCTTGATTCAGGGATGCCAAATCACTTCTGGAGTTCCTTTCTCACTCAGTTTGGCAAGGTGGAATGCTAAATTGAGGAGGATTCTGAAATAGGCCTGCGCTCAGCCAAAAAGATGTTCCCATTCCCAGAAAAGTCCCCCTGGGTAGGGTGGGGTGACGCTGGGGAGCACACCTTGGATGAGACCCACTGATGAGGTCAGCCAGTCTGAGGAGGGCACGACCATATCTGGGGTGGGGGGAACCTGAGAAAAGAGGTGGGAGGGCAGAGAGGCAGGCAGCACCTACTACTTCTCTGTAGGGACCTCCCTGGGTGAGGAGAGAATTCTGACCGAGTGTCATTGGACAAGAGGCACAGCCTATCATGCTGGCCGCTGGGTGCTGCAGGAACTGGTGCTCATACCTGAACAGGCTTCCCTGGCCTCCAGGGGATGAGCCTGGGAGAAGGCCCATTGCTCTCCCACTTAATTTTTGTACCCCCCCAAACCCCTCAAGCAAGTCCAAGGGTCGGTGACTCCCCTGTGACCAGATCACCCTGAAGCAAAGGTGGGCAGAACTGACCCTCACCACCTCCCACTCTGAAATTCCTTTCCCCTTCCCACCTGGGATAGGAAGGTGTGAAGTGTCTCAGACTGGTGTGTGAGACACTAAAGGGTGGACACTCGGGCTGGGCCAGGAAGGGAGGTGCGCTTGGTGCTAGCAGGAGCGCACTGAGAGCGGGCTCAGGAGTCCCTGGCTGGAAGGACCCTCCCCACAGTTGTCTGCTGAGAGCCCTGCATCTGACGTGAAGGCACCGAGGCCTGGCAATTGCAGGCAGAGCTATGCTCAGCCCGAGAGCCTCCTTATTCTACATCCCAAGCCGCTGCCATCACTCCCCATGTGGGTGCTGAAGAAGAACAGCCGCAGCTCTCCGGGAGTGCTCCAGGCCTTTGAGAGGCAGGACGCAAACTGCCACCGACTGGCTGTCACTTATGCCATCAGTAAAATGGGATATCAGTCCCCGCCTCATGGAGCCCTGGGAGATGACGTACAGGCAGAGGCTGGAGTCTGAGAGCACTGAGCAGTGCTGGCCACCGCCTGACTCCTTGACTCATGCCACTCCTTTACTAATTCCTTGTGAGCCCCACTTTAAGACTAAGTAAATGTCTGGAGAGGACCAATTATTTGCAGGCTGTTTTTTTACAAATCCTTTTCCTTGGCAGTTCACTACTGAGATTTCAAAAAACCTCAGTCAGTCAGATGCTCAAAATGAATCCCTCAGCATTTGCAAGCAGGGGCAGCCCCGACCCTCTGGAGGCAGGCAGCCTCATGGGGTGTAGGCCCCTCTCCCCACCTTCCTGCCAGCTCCACCCACCAGTGTGCTGCCTCTGGGAGGGGAGGAAGGGGGCGCCGAGGAATCGCGCTTTCAGTTCCCTGGCTTTTTTTGAGGACCCACACAGTTTATAATTAATTCCACTCTGCGGCAGCACATTGTGTTCTGATCTTAGCAAATCGTTTTGTGTTGTGACTTGCCTGTGGCTTGTTTTCTGAGTGGGCGTGTTTATTCCTTCTGCAGAAAATAGGGGGATAAAAATGCCTTTACAAGAGTGCATGCTTGCATGCACACATGCCTACATGTGTGTACCCACCCACTAGGTCCAGCCAGAGCCACTTCAAACCATAGCCAGGGTGGTCCCAGCTGCATGCAGCTGGGATGGCTAGGTCAAAGGAGGTGGGGGAGCTACTGGGCTGTGGATATGGCTGGGGTGGGCAGCCGGGCAGGGGCAGGCAAGAGTGTGGGAGCATTTGGGAGGATGCACCCTCGTCAGGCTGGAGCTGAGCAGTCTGGACCCTGCTGCCAGGTCTGGTCCCAGCACAGCCAGGCTCACCCGTGTCTCGGAGGGGATCCGGATCCACGTCACGTTCATGTAGCTGTGCAGAAGGTTCAGCTTGGCTTCTAGCGACAGGATAAGGCTGGCAAGAGAAGAATATCCTATTGAAATGTCCGAGCTGGCCCTTGTAGCACCCAGTCCACCTGCATGCCAGCTGTCCCAGGAGGAGCAGGGGTGGTACAGCCCCTCCCCAGGATGCCCCAGCCACAGCCCTCCCTGTGGGCGCTGGGGGAAGGGACAGAGTAGGGTCTTACTGGGCCAGCCGGGCGTTATCGTTGTCGTCTTTCCCCCACTCCCAGTCCTTGCCAGGGTCCACTGCAAAGTGCAGAGGCAGCAGCTTGTGCTCAGAATCCGTCAGGGGGATCACGGCTGGAACAGAAGAGACAGAGCCATGCTTGCAGCCCCGGCAGTCCCCAGGCAGGATGGCAAGGAAATTCCCAAGCCAGGTGTCCAGGTGACAAATGCACTCAGTGGACATCTACACAGATCTGTGCCAGCAGGAGCATGAAGACCAAAACCACTATTGCTAGTTTTTAAAATTTCATATTTATTGCGGACAGTGGAGAGCAGTTGGAAGCGTCACCTGGACCCTGGGTCTCTTTGGGTCTGTCTAATGGCAGATACTCCATTGGGCATCAGAATGGGAAAAAAGCTATTGCTGCTTCTATTTCTAGGAAGGATCTAGGCAGGTTAGGCACACTTTGGGAGGCCACCTTGCAGGTAGGCCTGGGGCCCAGCTCTCCTGTTTCATCCCAGAGAAGGGCCGAATGTGCAAGTCAGGTGAGCAAGGGTGTTGCTGACCTCTACTGGTTTGTAATTTTGTGCCACAAGTCTGTATCAGTGCCTGGGACCCGTGGACCCATCCGCCCCTGCCCGTGGGAAGCTCACCTGTGCTGGGGACAGATAAGCAGGTTAACAAACACCTCATAATGTTAGGTGGTGATGAGCCCTGGAAGGGTAAACACCAGGCAGAAGGCAGTGATGGTGAAGCCTTTCTTGGGTGGGGTCAGGGGGTCCTTTTGAGGAGGTCACATGTAGGTGGAGATTGCAGTGATGAGCCACTGGCTGGTCATTTCTCAGAGGGATTGACTCATCACAAAACCTCTGTGGTGAAACTCACCACCCGTGGGAAATCCTGGCTCACTCCAGAAGGGCTAGGGTGGAGGGGGTATCTACAGGTTTGGGATCTTCTAGGAGCTTCTGAGCTGCTGGGGGACCTGATGAGAGGAGTACCTAGTGACATGGTTGACTCCTCCCAAGGGCACTTTCAGGGACAAGGGCAGTAGGAAGTGGGAGATGGTCTCCCCAAGTCTTCCTCAGAGCAAGCAGCAGCCTCCTCCATGGGTTCCACTTAGATCCCCTGCAGGCCCCACTCCTGGGAGTCACACCACAGCAGAGAAGCACAGCCACCTTGGACCAGTTGCTTTGCCTCTTTGCTGGGACCCACGATTCATGGCAAGGGTGCCATGGCAAGAACAAAAAGGCAAGGAAATAGATCAAATCGAAGACTGAACACCAATAGTTGATTTGGTAAGAAATTGGAAAAACTGACGCAATGCTGCCCTCCAGTGTTGCTTAAGAGGAAAAGTGGGTGCAAGTAATTCCCCTCTCCACCCCTACACCTCTTCTTCTCCAGCTTCCCCAAGCTGCCAATAAGGGAAATGCAGCTTTGCTGACCAATGACCAGCTCCGGGCTTTTCATTAATCTGGCTTGGGATTGGAAAGTGCAGTGCTCTGATTTGAGAGGTCAGGAGTGGCTTGGCCTGGCTTTGCTGCAGCCTGCTGGGTTCTGCCTTGACGTGGCCACCCTTCCCAGGTCTGAGCTGCAGGGTAGACACACCCAGGGAGGACTGCAGGGCTGGCTCAGGGACAGGTCTCCCTTGGGTGGTGCCCAGCCGCCTGTCCCATAGTTCTATGAGTCACTACACAAACAGAGAAGGGGTTAGCTTCGCTTCTTACTCATGGGGCAGGGGGTGGCACAGGCTCTCCCCATCCACAATGTTTCCCAGAATAGAGCAGTGCAGCTCCTGGGAGTTCCAAGCCCCCATGAACAGATGGGCCAAACCAAAGTGTCCAGGAAAGGGACTCAAAAAGTGACATTTAAATAAGCATCTCCTGTGGCTTTTAAAATCAAGCAAATTCAGGAAATATTGTTCTAGAACAAGAATAATCTGTTAGAAGCAGTTCCTGTGGGTGCAACTTGGACATTTTGGTTCTGGCTGTTCACCCGCTTCTCAGGGTAGAATTGCCATTGGAGAGCATCAGCCCACCACCACTCCATGTCTTAGCCACCCCGCCCCCAGGATTTAGGGGGAACCGGCACCTAGCGGCATCCATGGTCTGTGGGCAGAAGCAATGTGGGAAGTGCTGGGTGATATGCTCAGGCATGGGGGTGCCTCTCCTCACTCCCCTTCCATGGTGCCTGCAGAAGACAGCAGATCTCCACTGAAGAGCTGCCTGACAATTGAGAACACTCCTTTTAGACTTCCACTGTGTTAAGCCACTGTGATTTTGGTTTGTTTGTTGCAGATAAACCACCTAAGCTAAGACGGCATCCCAGACAGTCACCCTCACTTCCCTATCATGGGGTTCCTGGGGACTCCTCCCCTCAACAGCAGGGCTGGAATGGACTCCCTGGGCTGCCCAGGGCTCCAGTGCACGGTGGGAATACCCCTGAAGGGGCTAGTCCCTGTCCACCTAGAAGGGTCCGGCAGCCTTGTGGCCTAGATCTGGCTGGGTTGAAGGGCCAGGTACTGAGAGAGGCTCTAGGGACATGCCTGCTCACAACTGAAGACACCGAGGGGCTAAAAGGAAGGCTTCTCTGCAGAGGGTCACCTGCGGCCTGTGGTGAGGGCTGAGGCTGCAGAGCTTAGGGACAGTTCCGTCCAGGAGGCCATGAAAACAGGTCCTCCTCGTGAGCAGCGGCTGCTCGGGATGCCTCTGCTTCTCACTGTACACCCTGACATTTCCCTATTGGAAACCTGGCTTTACCAGTGAGGAGCAGCCATGCAGTGGCTTGCCCTCTGGTGGTAAATGTCTAGAACAGCAACTGCTTTTCAAAATGAGCCTAGAAAGGCCGGAAAGGTGTTTTGTTTTTGTTTTTGAAAGACCTCTTGTATGTCTTTTAGCCTGGAAACATATAGGCATAATCTCATGCTAGCCTGAATATATTCTGAGTACTTATTTTCTAAAAAAATCAAGATTTCTGGTTTTTGTCTCCGATGTGAAAAGCTGGAAGAGCATTGTTCCACCATGAAAACATGCCAGTCAAACTGCAAATTCACAACTTATCTTTAACCCACCAGACAGCTGAAGTCACAGGGAAGCTGACTTATCCAGTATCTAAGGAAAGACAGGTGCCTCCAAGGAGAGACAGACATGAGCTTAAGAAGGGCCAATTCAGCTGGACCCCAGTAAGAATCATTCAGCTAAAATGGTTAAATTGGTAAAGGAAGAGTATCAGCTAGTAAAATAATATGGAAACCGGGGGCTGAAGATATAAAGGAAATTCACATGCACTTGCAGGCTCCTCTCCACAGGACCTACCTGGTTCTCCCAAAAAAGATTGGCAGGAATTCTAAGAGAGTGTCTCCATAGACATTTCCATCCTACCTCTACCAAGGAACAAAAGCTTAAACTGCAGAGTGTAGGGCAACAAACACTGGGTGCACTAAGGGTCATGTTCTGTTACTCTGATTAAGCATCTGTCTTAGGCAGGCACTGTATCCCTGGATCTGGGGATGGGGGTGACCTTCCTGGGCTATCATAACTAGACTGGTCCAAACCCAGACTCTAAAAACTTGGCAAAAGGAAAGGCATGCTTCTTTCCAGGAATAAAAGTGATTTACTGCAGTCTTTACTGTCCTACTCAAGATGCCTGGCTTTCAGCAACAACAACAAAAAACCTATGAGGCAAAAGGAAAGATTAAAAAAAAAAAACCCAACACATTGATAAAAGACAAAGCAGTTGATAGAACAAGACTCAGATATGACACAGGTGTTGAAACTATCAGACAAAGAATTAAAAATAACTGATTAATAAGTTAAGGACTAATAGAAAAGCCAGATACCATGCAAGATTTGATGGTTAATTTCAGCATACAGAACAAATCTATGAGAAAGAAATGAAAATGGTAGAAATGAAAAACACAATAATAGAGGTGAAGAATGATTTTGAGGGGCTGGTCAGTTGACTTGATATAGCTGAGCAAAGAATCTATAAACCTCAAGATAGGTTACTAGAAATTACACAAACTGAAACAGAAAAACAGGAGGTGGGAAACTGAACACAGCATCTAAGAGCTGTGTGACAATATCAGCACCTTAAGTTCTGTGTAAATGAAATCCCAGAAGAGAGAAAGAACAATGCAAAATAAAATTTTAAAGAAATAATGGCTAAGAATTTTTCAAAATTAATGACAACCATCAACACAGATTTGAGAAACTAAGAGAACATCAAGCAGGAAAAATAACAACACCACAAATATTCCTATAATAGAATCTTAACACTTCTGAAACCCAAAGACAAACAGAAAGTCTTGAAGGCAGCCAGAGAAAAAAGAGGATACATTATACAGAGAGAAACAAAGATAAAAATTACAGCAGACTTTTCATGGTAAAACAGGTAAGCCAGAAGATAATGGAGTGACATTTTTAAAGTGCTGAAAGAAAAAAAAAAAAAAAACTGTTAATCTAGAATTCTATACCCAGCCAAAATATCTCTGAAACATGAAGAAGACATAAAGAGTTTTTCAAACAAAAGTGAGCAAATTCAATGCCTGCAGACCTGAACTACAGGAGATGTTAAAGTGCAAGAAATATGGTACCAGTGGAAACTTGTATTTACACAATTAAGAGTGATGGAAATGGAATAAATGGATGTGAAAATTCATTTTTTTCTTCTTTTTAATTGCTCTAACAGATAACTGTCTAAAGCAAAGGGCAGCAGTGCATTATGAATTTATAACATGTAAAAATAAAATGTCTGATAATAACAATGGGAGGGAGGGATTGGTAATACACTGTTGTAATATCCTTATACAACATGTAAAGTCGAATAATATTACTTAAAATAGAATCTCATTAATTAGGCCAGGTGTGGTGGCTCACACCTGTAATTCCAACACTTTGGGAGGCCAAGGTGGTTGGATCACTTGAGGTCAGGAGTTTGAGATCAGCCTGGCCAACATGATGAAACCCCATCTCTACTAAAAATACCAAAATTAGCTGGGCATGGTGCTGTGTGCCTGTAATCCAGCTACTCTGGAGGCAGAGGCAGGAGAATCGCTTGAACCCAGGATGTGGAGGCTGCAGTGAGAGGTTAAAAGATCATGCCACTGCACTCCAGCCTGAGTGACAGAGTGAGACTCTGTCTCAAAAAAAAAAAAAAAATCTCATTAATTAAAGATGTTTATTGTAAACCCTAGGGAAACCACTAACAATTAAAAATAGGGGTATAACAGGTCCATAGTGGAAATAAAACAGAACCATTAAAAAGTTCAATTAACCCAAGATAAGATAACAAAAGAGAAACAAAAGGAACAAAGAACCCATACAGTACATAGAAAACAGGTAGCAAGATGGTGGATTTTAATCCAAACATATCATTAATACTATTAAATGAAAATGGTCAAAACATATCTTTTAAAAGATAAAATTGTCAGACTGGATAAAAGGGCAAAACCCATATATATGCTGTCTACAAGAATCTCATTGTAAGGGCCAGGCACTGTGGCTCATGCCCAGCACTTTGAGAGGCTGAGATGGGTGGATCACTTGAGCTCAAGAGTTTGAGACCAGCCTGGCCAACATGATGAAACCCTGTCTCTACTAAAAATACACAAATTAGGTGGGCATGATAGTGTGTGCCTGTAATCCTAGCTACTTGGGAGGCTGAGGCAGGAGAATTGCTTGAACCTGAGAGGTTGAGGTTGTAGAAAAAAAAAAAAGAATCCCATTTTAAATATAAAGACATATGGAGGTTAAAAGATATTCACTAATGGAAAGAGAGCTAGAGTAGCCATATTTATGTCGAAGTAAGCTCCAGAACACGGACTGTTACCAAAGAAAAAGAGGAACATTACATAATGATAAAGGGGTCAATTTTCCAAGAAGACATAATCATCCTATGTGCATGCATGCTCCTAACAACATAGCTTCAAAGTACCTGAAGCAAATACTAACAAAAACGAGAGAAATAAACAAATGTATTACAGCTGCAGACTTTGCTACTTTTTGCTCAGTAATTGACAGAGCAAGTAGGCAGAAACCAGTAAGGATATAGAAGAACTGAGCTGCACTCTCAGAGAATTTGAGGTAATTGACATTTCTAGAACCCAACAAGAGCAGAGTATATATTATTTTCAAATACATATGGAATATTCACCAACACAGAACATATTCTTAGCCAGTCTGAGTGCATTAAAAAGGACAGAAATCATGTTTGTGCTCATGTCATAACTGAAACTATAAACCAGTAATGAATATTTGAACAATCCCCCAAAACTTGAAACTCAAACAACCTGTTTCTAAATAATCCGTAAGTCAGAAGAAGTCTCATGGGAAATTAACAAATAGTTTGAACCGAATGAAAATGCAAATATAGCACATCAAAATTTGTATGGTGTAGTTACAGCAGTACTTAGGGGAAAACTTACAGCATTAAAATGTTTATATTAGATGAGAAAACAAGTCTCAAATTAGTAATCAAAATTTCTGCCTTAAGAAACTAGAAAAGGGGTAGCAAATTAAAGCAAAGAGGGAGGAGGGAAGTAATGATGGCCTGTACGTGAGGCCAAGGCCAGCCCCTGAGGATCGGGCCCCTAGGCTGGGCATCAGGGCCAATGGTGGCAGACATACATTCTCTGGCCTAAAGTTTATATGTAGATAAGATATTTGGATTGGTCATTGGTCTACAGAATAAGCTTGCTATTGACTGAATATTTGTGTTCCTCCAAAATTCACTGTTAAAGCTTAGTCTCCATATAAGAGTATTAGAAGTGTGGTCTTTGGGAAGTGATTAAGGCACGAGGGTGGAGTCCTTGAGAATGGGATTAGTGCCTTTATAACAACAGGCACAAGAGTGCTCTTCTTTCTCTCTCTTGGCCATGTGAGGACACAGTAAAAAGCAGCTGTGTGTAGACCAGGAGGAGGACACCCTTACCAGACACCAAATCTGCTGGCTCCCGGATCTTGTATTCCCAGCTTCCAGAACTATCAGAAATAAATTTCTATTGTTTATAAGCCACCCACTCTATGGTATTCTGTGGCAGCAGCCTGAATTGACTAAGACAAAACTGGAAAAAGTGCTGACCAGAATTAAGGAAACTGTACTGCTGAAAAAACTCTCAGGCTGAGAGAGCGTTCAGCATCTAAGACAATTTCTGGGCTCCTGAGCTCATGCCAAAAGTGGGTGGTGAAGCTCTCAGCCCTAGAGGGTGCGCTTTGTGCACACATCAGATGTGGCCTGTGGGACAATGACAACTGGGGTCTCCTCAGAGAGCAGAACCAGGATGTCACCCTGGCCCACCAAAAACTCGCTCCCCACATCCAGGGCAGTGAGTGCTGGCTGCTCCTGTCCTGCAGGTAGGACAGGTGGCTGGTGCTGCTGCCTCCCAGCCCCTCTCAGAAGGGGTTTTGTTGGAGCACATGTTCTCACTCCAGTACCATGCATGGGAGTGTGGAGTCCTCAGGAGCCTGGAGTGGCCAGATGGAGAAATCTGCATATCACACAGAGATGGCTGGGGCCCTCATTTGGGAATCAGGGGTGATGGTGGCTGGTATGCGCTTCCTATGGGCATGGACGTCTTGGGGAGGTCTGGTGGGGGATCCGGGTGTCTGTGCCTACTTTGTAGCTCAGGAGGGGACAGGCAGGGCTCCTGTGGGGAGGCTGGCATCTGGGTGCACTCCTGCTTTCTCTTCTCTCCAGGCCTTCAGGCATCAGTGAAAAACCCTCAGCCAGTTCTTTCCGCAGAGTTAACTGTGGCTGGCATCCCTTTGGAACAGTGCTTTGGGCCCCTGAGCTGATGGTCATTGGGGTAGGGCATGAACTAATCAGTAGAAGTATTGTGGATAAACACACCTCGTGCTTTTAATCAGCGTGACTCAGCTCTCTGGGCACGTGCCCCCTCTATAAGCTGAGGACAGAGCTCCATAGCCATGAAGTCCCTTCCATAGCTCCTGGCCACCTCATGGTGCTTTGTGATCCGTAGGTCAACAATGTCAAAGATGACAGACTTGAGAAACAGAGGTCTCAGCCAAAAGTCTGGATGCCCCCAACCCCAGCTCCTCGGCCTCTCACCCCTTAGCCAGGGGCCTTTGCAGACAAAGGTTCTTCAGGGTTCTGTGCTCTGGGGCTCCTGAGAGGAGTGGCAAAGAAATAAGGCCCAGTGAGACTGGCCACACAGCACAAGGGTAGGCGTAGCTGTGCTTTTTACTCCCACTCTGACCCTATCTTTCAGTGGCAACTGGCAAACTTAGAAAGTAGCTAACAGAAGGGAGACTAATTACAAAGGTAATTCAGTTTGGGGGCACTTCTGGTTTCTAAAACCTTCTTGCTGGCCGGACGTAGTGGCTCACACCTGTAATCCCGGCACTTTGGGAGGCTGAGGTGGACAGATCACTTGAGCTCAGGAGTTTGAGACCAGCCTGGGCAACATGGAGAAACACCATCTGTACCAAAAGTACAAAAAGTTAGCTGGGCTGGTGGCATGCGCCTGTAGTCCCAGCTACTCGGGAGGCTGAGATGGGAGGATCTGTTGAGCCTGGGAGGTGGAGGTTGCAGTGAGCCGAGATCATGGCACTGTACTCCAGCCTGGGTGACAGAATGAGACCCCATCTCAAAAAAAAAAAAAAAAGAGTTTCAAAAAAAAAACTTTCTTGCCACCACGAACTAAGCTGATTCTTACCGTAATTGTCTCGTAATAGGCATTACATACATCCTCCATTATTTTATTCAGATAGGTACACAAATAGACCAATTTGATTGGTATTTGATAAATGATTTTTTTTTTTTTTGAGATGGAGTCTCGCCCTGTCACCCAGGCTGGAGTGCAGTGGCACGATCTTGGCTCACTGCAAGCTCTGCCTCCCTGGTTCATGCCATTCTCCTGCCTCAGCCTCCTGTGTAGCTGGGACTACAGGCACTTGCCACCATGCCCGGATAATTTTTTGTATTTTTTAGTAGAGATGGGGTTTCACCATGTTAGCCAGGATGGTCTTGATCTCCTGACCTCGTGATCCGCCTGCCTCGGCCTCCCAATGTGCTGGGATTACGCCACTGCGCCCCGCCAATAAATGATTCTTTAACACAATTATAAAATCAAGTTGAGCAGAATATGTAATGATATTTGTAACATGTAAAGATACATTTCTATTTAAAAAGAGATTGGATCTGTTTATTATAAATTAATCCTGCAAGAAAAAGCATGGTTCGTTGTCAAACATATTGAAAACTGGAATGTTACATTCCATGTGGCTTGGGGAATAGTAGAGCATAGGTGAGCATTTGATTTAACCACGAGCCATGCATCAAATACAGATGGAAGGCTGCTTCCATGGCCCGGTGGGTGGAAGTACTGTTTGGCTCCCAAGATCCCTAGCAGGCACTTATAAACTTGCTGTGTTGTTTCTAAGCGGCAGGAGACAAATTGTTAAGCTGCTCTTTGCAAAAACTTTTTTTTTTCAAGTATCACATTTTGAATGTGTTGAGTCTCTGTTCCCAATAAAGGGATGGCCAACCTTGGTGTGATCATCTGTAAGCCTCGATCCTTGCAGCCTGCAGCTGTTTCAGAGCTCTCTGTTTGCACCAGCATCTCCCCCTCCATCTGTAACCAGTGGACTCCCTCAGGGCTCCTGTGTGCTGCTCTCTAGGTTCCTTAAGTGGGACCCTTGGGGGAAGGCACTGAGGACACACTGAGGGCTCCCTGACCTCTGTGTGGCCCCTCGATATGCCTCAGAGGCTCACATGCTGTTTGTATATATGAGGGAAAAACTATTTAAATAATTGACTTCTATATATTTTTTTTTTTTTTTGAGATGAAATCTCATTCTGTCACCCAGGTTGGAGTGCAGTGGCGCAAGCTTGGCTCACTGCAACCTCCATCTCCCGGGTTCAAGAGATTCTCCTGTCGCAGCCTCCTGAGTAGCTGGGATTACAGGCGCATGCTGCCATGCCCAGATAATTTTTTTTATTTTAGTAGAGATGGGGTTTCACTGTGTTGCCCAGACTGGTCTTGAACTCCTGAGCTCAGGCAACCCACCCACCTCAGCCTCCCAAAGTGCTGAGATTACAGGTGTGAGCCACTGTGCCTGGCCAATAAATATTAATTTTTAAGAAAAGAATAGCCACAGATGGCATTGACACCTTCCATGAAACAAAGCACCCCCTCCCTACTCTCTTCGACCCTGAAGGTTCCTGAGTCGCCAGGTCTGAGATGCTGTCTTATCCCAAGCAGGCTTTGACTTGGGGTACCACTTCCTGAGCCTCTTCTCTTGGAGATGCATGCCCTCTGAATGCCACTCTCTTGGGCCAAGTCTTTGTGGAAGCCTCACCATCCACCCTCCCAACCCTTCACTGGCTGCAACCATTCCCTGGGGATGGTTCCTCCTTTCTCAATTTCCCCCTCTGTAAAGTGGGGAATAGGAAATGGGAAGGGTTAAATAGTTATTCCTGGAAAGGACCTAGAACAGCCCTTGAGCACAGGAAGCACCTGCAGATATATGAGCATGAAGGTGGGGTACAGACCTAGGCAGCACCCATATGTACCCAGCCCTTCCCAGTGCAACCTGCTGGCCAGGCCGAGAGCTAACATGTACACAGGGTATGCTCTGCACGGCTCTATATCCACCTAAAGGGAAGAGGAGCTATGGAGACGGGCAAGGCTGTGCTTGGCTTGGTTGGGACTTTACCAAGAGTTAGTTGTCATTTTGGACTGTACAGCCTCCTGGGGTATTTGAGGGTATGCTCAGCACACCTGTAGCCCCCGTCTGTGTAACTGGGCACCCCACATATGGGTGCCAGGATCTGATTGCTTCATTGAGTTTTGCGGTATGGCTGTGTGAGAGCATTTACAGAAATGCAGATTATTTTATTACATTGGTTTCCTTTGATTTCTCCTGATGTGGGGGTACTAAATGGACTTTATTCCAACATAGGTAACATTATCCATGAATTTCATTTCAGGATAATGAAGAGTACACTGGACAATGTTTGCTATAAAAGGAGGGGGAGTTAGGATTGTTGCACTGGATGATTTCCAAAGTTCTTTCCTAGGTTCTATGTTTCCAGGAACTATGCAGCACCTCTGCTTCTCCTGTTAATTGATTTGATTTTTCATAATGTACACATTTGCTCAGTGGCCAGTATGAACTGACCTGAGCTGGGTGCTGAGAGAATGCCCAGATCTGGGTTTCACAGAGCTCCCCTGGAGGCCATTTTAAGATGTGGCTGCAAGGAGGCTGCTTCCTGCAAAAAGCTGAAGGCCCAAGGCTCAGGTTTTCAGGGAGCAAATGACTGATGTCCTCCCCGGGAGAAAGCAGGTGACCATCATGTGTGGAAGCTACCAAGAAAGAATGCATACATTTTATCTAAAAAGTCCTAAGGTTGACTTGCAAAGCCTGGGCCACTGAGGTTGCCCATAGCTGACCAGTCCCACCAGCTCCTGACCTTCCACCTCAAGCCCTTCCCTCTCGCCATGTGCATGCCCAGCCTGGGAAACTGGAGGATTCCTGAACTTGAAGATGGTCAGTGGCAGCATCAGCAGTAGCTGGGCCATGGCAGTAGCACCTATAAAAGGGGGCTTCCCTTAGAGGGAGAGGCACTCGATGCCAACTTTAAAGAATGCCTCATGGATTTTTAAGCCTCCAGGAGCTGGACACATGTGGATGAGACATGATGGGGCATGTAAACAGAGGGGGAGGAAGCGGGTGGTGGGAAGAAGGGAGCCTTGTCTCAGCCTGAAATACATTTTTTTATCTCATTTCCAGGCTCTCAAAGCATCGTTCCTCAGGCAAAAGGATGTGGTGTCTGCTCCTCCTGGGGCCTGTGATTACTGTATCTATTAGCCTTTGTCACAGGGTGCTGTTTATAGGACGGGCAGGGCACCATGGCAGAGGGTGACACCTGTGCTTCACCGTGGGGGCCGGTGGCGTCCTGGGGCTCGATATTCTGGAGTCTCCCATCTCCTGCCTCCCACCAGGTCCTGCGACTTTGCTGTCTGGCCAGCTCACTCCAGCAGGCCTGAGTCTGCAGCTCATCCTGGAAGCTGCAGCCTCACTGTGATTTCCACGTCCTTCTCTGCTGAGATGTTGTGTGACTTGAGAGCACAGCTGGGACTGTGTCCCCACCCCGCAGTGTCCTTTGAGGCACAGAGGAAGGGATGCAGAGGTGAAGGTCTAAGGGGGAACACGGATGCATGTGACAAAGAGCGTGGCCATGGTGTGTCCGGAATTGGTGGGTTCTTGGTCCCACTGACTTCAAGAATGAAGCCGCGGGCCCTCGCGGTGAGTGTTACAGCTCTTAAGGTGGTGCGTCTGGAGTTTGTTCCTTCCGATGTTCAGATGTGTTCGGAGTTTCTTCCTTCTGGTGGGTTCGTGGTCTCGCTGGCTCAGGAGTGAAGCTGCAGACCTTCGCGGTGAGTGTTACAGCTCATAAAGGCAGTGTGGACCCAAAGAGTGAGCAGCCACAGGATTTATTGCAAAGAGTGAAAGAACAAAGCTTCCACAGTGTGGAAGGGGACCCCAGCAGGTTGCCACTGCTGGCTCAGGCAGCCTGCTTTTATTCTCTTATCTGGCCCCACCCACATACTGCTGATTGGTAGAGCCAAGTGGTCTGTTTTGACGGGGCGCTGATTGGTGCATTTACAATCCCTGAGCTAGACACAAAGGTTCTCCAGTCCCCACCAGATTAGCTAGATACAGAGTGTCCACACAAAGGTTCTCCAGGTCCCTACCAGAGTAGCTAGATACAGAGTGTGGACTGGTGCGTTCACAAACCCTGAGCTAGACACAAGGTGCTGATTGGTATATTTACAATCCCTTAGCTAGACATAAAGGTTCTCCACATCTCCACCAGACTCAGGAGCCCAGCTGGCTTCACCCGGTGGATCCTGCACCAGGGCTGCAGGTGGAGCTGCCTGCCAGTCCCGCGCTGTGCGCCCGCACTCCTCAGCCCTTGGGTGGTCGATGGGACTGGGCACCCTGGAGCAGGGGGTGGCGCTCGTCGGGAAGGCTGGGGCCGCACAGGAGCCCACGGAGGGCCGGGGAGGCTCAGGCATGGCGGGCTGCAGGTCCTGAGCCCTGCCCCGCGGGAAGGCAGCTAAGGCCCGGCAAGAAATTGAGCACAGCAGCTGCTGGCCCAGGTGCTAAGCCCCTCACTGCCCGGGGCCGGTGGGGCCGGCTGGCGGCTCTGAGTGTGGGATCCGCCGAGCCCACACCCACCCGCAACTGGCACTGGCCCGCAAGCACAGCGCGCTGCCCTGGTTCCCGCCTGCGCCTCTCCCTCCACACCTCCCCGCAAGCTGAGGGAGCCGGCTCCGGCCTTGGCCAGCCCAGAAAGGGGCTCCCACAGGGCAGTGGTGGGCTGAAGGGCTCCTCAAGTGCTGCCAAAGTGGGAGCCTAGGCAGAGGAGGCGCCGAGAGCAAGCGAGGGCTGTGAAGACTGCCAGCACGCTGTCACCTCTTAGTGGCACCTGCCCTGCAGTGGGTCACGGGGACCTTATGGGTGAATGTGCAGCCTGGCCACATGATAGTCTTAGAGGCAGGGACCTGCACCACCCCAGGAGGACCCCAGTGGGTTGCTTTGACTATGAGGGAGCCAAAGACCCACACCACAGTGGCTCTGAGAGGTGTACTGGGACCAGATCCGTTTTTAGAAACCAGGTCACCAGAAGTGAAACCACCCACAACTCTGCAAGGCTCTCCTGAAAGGTCCCAAGCCATAGCGCCCTCCATAGGCATCCTTTGAAGGGAGGATGCTTTCATATGTGCCTTGAAAACACCAAGCAGCAGTATCTGGAAGGCCTGGAAGAGTACTCAGTGCCTTTTGTGAGGAGGGTATCAGGTATCTGAATCCCATGCTCGGCACTGGGAGATGCTGGCCTTGGGACCATCATCTTCTGCTGACCACAGAATCTCCCTGGGGACTGGACAGAGGGCCCAGCCCCTGACCTGGATCCCAGGTCCTGAAAAGGCCCTTCTGGTCTCCCAAGAGGCGGGGTCAGCCCTACGAAGAGCTAAACCCCCGGGAAGGAGGTGCAGGCATTCCTAACTGAAAGCGGGGAGACAATGGAAAGACCGGAGCACCCCCCAGGACTTAATGATTAAATCTTTCCTTCTGTGGCCAGTGCCACATCTGCAAATAACAAAGAACCATGATGTGACATTCTCGTTACGCCGGCTGCAGCCTCCAGTCCTCTCTCTTGGGTTCTGTGGCTGCACCACGCATGTCAGCTCCTGGGAGCTCTGCATCTGCTCTTGGGAAGGGGTCTCGAATGCCCTGTGCGTTTCTCACTTTCAGCTTCTGCTCCACAGCCCCAGCCTCATTCCCGACTCAACTGCCAGGCCAGGAAGTGACACGCTGGTGCCGCCTCTGGCGGAGGGCTGGGGGAGGCTGGGTTCTGTTCATTTGTCTGCTTCCTTTCCTTGCCAGCTGTCTACAGGAAGGAGTAGCATTTGGGAGTCCTAGGGGTGCAATCTTGTTGCTGTATTTACTTCCTGAGCTGCACACTCAGTGGAAAAGGTCAGAAGCAGACACCCCTGAGCTTCCTGCCCCCTGTTGGGCCTGGACAGGGCACTTCCCGTTCCCTGGGACTATACCTAATGGCAGGGACTCTGAAATAGTTGGTCTTGCCTGTCCGTCCGTCTCCTGTGGGAGTGAGTCTCTGCCTATACTACAAACAAGAGTGACAACAGGAAGGGGTTTCCTCCCCACTCAGCTGGTCACACATCCATCAGCAGCTAACATGAGGAAACAGCAATTGTTCCAAACAAAATCCCCCTATTTCCCCAGTAAAGACATTGACTGGTGCCCTGGAATTGTGCAGTTCACAGCCTGTGGGGCCGGCCCAACATCAGCAGCACTGAAATGGCTGCTTAGAGGAAACTCAGCTGCAATGCTTTGAAAGGAAATGTTGACCTTTTGAGTTACAAGCTTACCCTGGAGCAGGGGTGAGCAAACTCTTCCCATAAAGAGCTAGCTAGTAAGTCAATATTTTAGGCGCTGCAGGCCTTGGTGTCTGTGGCTGCTCCTGTCTCTACCACTGTAGTGCAAAAACGGCCACAGATGTGCATCCGTGAATGAATGTGGCTCTGTTCCAATAAAACTTTATTTATAAAAATGGGTGGTGGGCCATAGTTCATTAATACTTGCTCTTGAAGTTTTTTTCCCTTTAATTTATATCTAAGACTAATTACATTCCTATAAAACATGTATACATGTGAAAGGGAAAACAGTAAAAGCTATTTAAGGGTAGGTTGCCTTTGTTCAGTATTTTAAAGAGAATGTTGTCTTTAACATTGTTATTTTCAATGAAAACGTTCACACATGCAAAAGGTAGTTTTATGCAAAAACTATCACTGCTGAGCGTGCACAGGTGTGCTTCTAAGGGGAGGTCTCCACGATCCATCTCCCTGTGCAATGGGGTCCCTTCCGATGGCTTTGCCCCCACCCTAGGCCCCTGCACGCACTCTCTGGGGAGACAGGCATACCTTGTTCTCTT
The DNA here is from genome assembly GCF_009828535.3 of Hylobates moloch. Classification (NCBI taxonomy): domain Eukaryota; kingdom Metazoa; phylum Chordata; class Mammalia; order Primates; family Hylobatidae; genus Hylobates; species Hylobates moloch. The sequence goes on along the minus strand of NW_026652289.1, from coordinate 83,813,637 downwards.
TGCTGGTCTCTCTGTTCCATGGACACGAGGGCAGAGAAATGCGCTTGATCGTAGGCCAGAACCAGAGGCGAGCAGTGGCATCTGTTGGGAGGGACCTCCAAGGGCAGGTAGATCCCTCCGAATGGGATGGGTGCGAATGCTGTGGACACAAACCAGGGTGGGGGTGTGAGGAGCAGGCAGCTCGAGCTGGGAGGGAGTCCCCTGCGTCCCTGTCCCTCACTATCCCCGGGGGCTCCATGGAGAAGCGGAGGGACAGGAGGGGTGGATGAAGGCAGTGCTGAGGAATGGGGCTGAGGGTTTCCAGAGTCATCTGTCTGCCCCAGGACTCCTGCTGCCCTGAGACCTGCGCAGGTGTACAGGAGCCCCAGGGCTGGGATGACACTGTCACCCGAGATTGGTCAGCGCAGTCGCAGCCTGGAAGCCTGCGTTTTTCAGGATGTACTTCTTCCTCTCCTAGTGTTTGGTACAGCATTTGTATGCAACACAGTATCTACGCTTCTTGAGGGTGTATATTTGTTCTATATTTTGAGAACCTCTTCTGTTGAATCGGAAGGAACCAGCCAGAGAGCTCCAGGGCCAGGATGTAAGTCACATGGGAACTGAGAATCAGAGCGATCAAGTCCTTCAGCGACAGGGACACAATCTCACTCATTTTCTTACTCGTAAAAAAGAGGGCAGAAAAGCCTAACACCCTCAGCAAAATAGAATAACTTCTGGAAATATCTGTCCTAAAGCAGCATCTGCTTTGAGGTCATGAAACGTCTTGCCTTTTGGCCCTAGAGTCAGTGTATTGCTGCACTCCTTGAGCAGAATTCAGGGACGGTAATTTTAGGGAGGTCTTTGATGAACTCTTAAGAGTTCCTCTGCCATCCTTACTTTGTCTAAATTGATCATTGTGGTTCTGCTCACGGGAGAGTCCCACTGAGAGGCGACAGGGTGGGGGTACCTGCAAGAGGGCTGTGAGTAGAATGGTAGGAAGCGTGGACCTTCCTCCATCCCACAACCCAGAGATCTGATGGTGCTGGGAGCTCAGTCCTGGGCTTACGCAGCAGGGCCCTGATGCAAAGTCCTGGTGTTGCATGGAGAGCTGCAGACCTCAGCAGGCCCGCGTCCCTGAGCCACAGAGGGAAGGGGGTGGGCCAGGCAGGACCTGTGTCCTACCAGTTCCCTGGCTACATAACCATCGTGCCCACATCAGATTTTTTATGGCAGCTGTGATTTAGCGTGAAGAGCCACATCCTGATTTGTAGAGCTCCCTGGAAGACCTGTGGCTTTTGTTAAGGTGCAGGTGTAAATTCAAACTGGGCTGGAGGGATGCTCTGGGCAGCTGCACGCTGGAGGGAGGACAGGCTTTGGAGCACTCCCTGCCCTGGGCTGATCCCCGCTGGGGACATTGCCTAGCCTCTCTGGGCTTCAGTTTCATCTCTGTAAAGTGGGAAGGGTGGTGTCCACCCTGGGAGGTTGTGGCAAGGGCTGAATGGAGGAACATTCAAGAAGGGGTTGTGCACAGAGTGTGGCTTTCGGTGGGCAGGCCATAAACTGCCCTTGCCTCTTTCTCTGCCAGTTCTGATTCTACCACAGCCTTTGCCAAATGGCTGTATGCATTCTGTCTTCCTTTCTTTTTAGTCTTTAACACACATGTAGTCTGTGGAGGGGCGGGAATGCACCTGAGTGACCGAGTGCCTCCAGGACATGGCCCAGGGCTGTTGGAGAAGTGTGGGCTGTCTGCTGTGCCCTAGGCACATGACAGGAGACAGGAGCCCCTCTGGGCTTAGTCCTGGTCTTCACACGACCAGATTTCTCCTGGCCACCTGCCGTTGATAGGCAGGACAGCTGGTCAACAGCAATCCCTGCTGCCATCAGGGAGGAGAAAGAAACACGTCAAGGAGATCTTTGCACAGAGTGACGCTCTGCGGCCTCTGGGAGCTCGACCTTGAGCTCTGCTATCTGCTTTCTAGATGGGATGCTATGCTTTCTGTGTCACGAATACAACACATCTCTTTGAGAACTTACCTTCTCCACCGGAGTCTCTTAACATTGTATCTGCCACAACAACGATGGGCCTTCTTAATATATGGGCTAGGACAAAAACGTGGAACTCTTCCAGGCTCTCGTACACGGGGTCCTCAGAGTTATCCACACTGTGAAACAAAACAGAGCCAGCTGGTCACTGACTAAAACAGGGTGGAGGATGGAGAAAGTGGGGACTGCTTCATACAAGGGCTGAGCCCTCCCCACTCTGGATATTATCTTCATGGACCCCAGCAGCTGCGCCATCCTGGGCCACTTCTCATGCCATCCGCCGATGGCAAACGCACAGGTCCCAGCTCCCCTACCCCACCGTGGGAGTGGTCTCAGAAGACGAGTTGGAAAGAGCCCGCAGGTGAAGAGTGCTGGCCGCTGTGAAGGCGAGTCTCTCTGCAGGCGGAGGCAGCCCACCAGAGCCTGTGGCAGCAGGGCTGTTGGCTCTCTGGGGGTGTTTCACAAGGAAGCAGTGGGGGGGCGGAGGGATGGAGGGGTTCCTCTCCTGTTTATTTCTCTCAGGGACCCAGGGGTTCCCTGGGCACATCTGATCGGCTGGTGGGGTCATTACCACCAAGATCTGAGGAGCCTTCTAGAAGACACTCACCCCAATGGAGAACAGTGAGAAGGCTGTCTGGATTTCAGTCCAGAGCCAGAGAGGATGCGACGTGAATGTGCAGCCCAGGTGGCCCAGACCCTCCCTGACCACGCCCAGGCTCATGTCTGAGGATCAGGGAAACAGCAGGCTCAAGAATGCTTCCACTCAAACCCTAAGATGTTCGGGCAGAAGGTGGCAGCCTCGATGTCCCCCCATAGCAGGGCCACCCAAAAGGGAGGTGCACGTTGAGAAGACAGCCAGAGCTCACAGTGTTATGGAGCCTCGGCTGCACCTGCAGTGCCTGCCGGCTGAGATGACAGCGCCAGCCAAGACTCCCCAGAGGTAGCTCTCAGACTTGTTCCTGAGTGTCCGAGGAATGCTCAGAATCAACTGAGGGAGTCTGTGAGGATGGCGGCAGGTGGGGCCAGGGCCGACAAATGTGGCCCCTGGCATGGCCTGGGGAAAGAGCTTCATGGGTTCATGGGCACAGTTCCCAGCCACCTGGGACTTCCAGAATGCAGGTTTTGAATCCTAGGGAATGCATTACCATCACCTGGGGAATTCTGGTTACATACTATCCATGTTTTTTTCTTTTTCTTATGATTCAATTTATCTTTTTTTTTTTTTTTTTTTTTTGAGACGGAGTCTCGCTTTGTTACCCAGCCTGGAGTGCAGTGGTGTTAGCTCACTGCAACCTGTTTGAAATGTTTGTTTTCTGGTGTTGTAAAGAAATAGCACTTGAATATAAATTTCATTTCTTTAGTAAGGCCATTTTTATATTTTTTGTAGAAAGGGTATATTTGCTAGCAGTTTTGTTATGAGAGAATATTGAATAAAGGAGATAGGATTATTTATAACCTGACCCGTCCATCTTATTGCTGTGTCCGGTTTTTATTGGCTGGAATGGGATTTTACATTTTGTATTTGTTTTGATTGGTTAGTAACTTAGAATTTTTTAAAAGAGGCAAAGGCAGAGGAGAATAAAGGAAGGAATGTTGAGAAAGGTAAAAATACTTTTAAATAAGGAAGAGGAACAGGCTATAACTTAATGCTTTCTTGGACTAGTATAAGTATGCTAGGGCAAATATTTAGGCTAAATTGTGGGAGCTAAAAATATAAAGTATGTTGACTTTTTTATTATGGCTAGCAGATATTTAAGAATGTTAGCACAGGTCTTTGAATAAATTTTGCTTCTAAGAGAAGTTACTATTTATTTTTAATTAGATAGGGAGGAAAGGCTTTGAAGAGAAACCTCTATTTTACTTTTTACAATTCTCCCTCATAATTTTTTTTTTAATTTGTCTGTTTTAATTGCTTTAAGAGAAGTAATTTTTTGAATAGGGTGGAGGAGAGTTACGAGTTAACTTTGTAAGAGTGGTAGAGATAAGTTTTTGTATAAAATTTTGAAGGCAGGGAATAATATAATAACTTATAAGTATATTAATATTATTAGAATGAACAAGGTGAGAATTGAAGTTAAATTTTTTTTTTTTGAGATGGAGTCTCGCTCTGTCACCCAGGCTGGAGTGCAGTGGCACGATCTTGGCTCACTGAAAGCTCTGCCTCCTGGGTTCATGCCATTCTCCTGCCTCAGCCTCCCCAGTAGCTGGGACTACAGGCATCCACCACCATGCCCGGCTGATTTCTTTTTGTATTTTTAGTAGAGACGGGGTTTCACTGTGTTAGCCACGATGGTCTCGATCTCCTGACCTCGTGATCCGCCTGCCTCGGCCTCCCAAAGTGCTGGGATTACAGGCATGAGCCACCACGCCTGGCTACATTTTGTTTTTTACTTATCGAATTAATGTTTTATTATTTTAGAAAAAGGGTTATTTATTTTAGAATTTTTGGCAAGTTTATTGGATAGTGCTGTTAATTTTTGTTATAGTTTTGTTAGGGGCAGTATTAGAAATAAAGGTACAATATTGAGTTTTAATTACGACATTATTTTTTGTTTTTGCTAATATTATATTTACAGTTTTTTTTTTTTAGGCAATTTGTCTGGTAGGTCCTAATTGCTTAGCTATTTTTTTATGGTGTTTTCAGTGTAATTTATGAATTATTGCTGATTGTAACAGATATAATTTAGTTTACTTTTTTTATTCATAGTTACTTGCCAGAATAACATGGATTTAAATTTTGCAGCTATTTGATTTTGTGTTTTAACTTTATTTGGATTTTTTTTTACAGGATTTTAATAGCATTTATGTAAACTTGAGGATTAAAGGACTTACAAGGATTTTTTTTTGGCCTGCGGTGTTTTGTTTTTATTTTTTTAGATTGATGAAATGCTAGAGTGAAGGACAGCTAATTGGATTAGTACTGTTTCAATTATTTGGCACAGTGTTTAGTAAAGGTCCTTTACAGTACTACCATATATTTGCTTGGGGATGGCTAAGCATGGATTGATGGGCAAGCTTTGGAAAAGCTTGAGCTTCTTGCATCTTTTAAAATGCTTTTAAGGAATATTAAATTTTTTTCTTGCCATGAGAGGCACAAAGTAAATTTGGCATTTAGAAAAGGTGGAAGCTGGATTGCCCTTGGGGGCTGACCCGCAGGGTGTTGAATTTTGGGGAATAGCAGAGAGAGCTTGGCCGATGGATTATTTTAAGCAGTGGGATTTTGAAAAAGAGCTACTATATAGTTTATATTTGGTTGATGAGGCGACCATTTAAGTGGAAAGGGGATAATTTGGGCCTCTGGAGTACCATGTGTACAAGTGTAATAGTGTCATAATTGTTTCTAAAGTGTGAACGGAATATTTATTTTAGCTAGGCATTTGTATTTTGATACATTGTTTTGATGGATAAGGTCTGTCTTTGATTTTTTATTTTTATAATAGACATTCTACTTTTATTAGATGTAGGAGTAACTGGTGTGAGATTTAGAACTTAGGCTACTGAAGAAGGGGAAGATGGGGGAATAATGTGTATTTTAAAACTATTTAGGGTTTTAAAAAATTTATGTCAAATTTCTATATTATAGAAGTGATTAAGGGCAGGTTTAGAGTTAGTTAAGGTGGAGGTGGTGATAGAAGGACAGGGTTATATTGATAAGGTTGGGTAGGTTTTTTAATGAAATAGATGAAGGGTTTTAGATTTGTGTAAGTTTTTTTTGTGGAAGTCTAACTTTGCTCTTGAGTAGTTTAAAGGACGTTGTTCCATTTATTATAAGGTTGTCAGGCTGTAGTGTGTCTGGAGTTGGTTCCTTCCAGTGGGTTTGTGGTCTCTCTGACTTCAAGAATGAAGTCGCGCACCTTCACGGTGAGTGTTACACCTCTTAAGGGTGGCACAGACCCAAAGAGTGAGCAGCAGCAAGATTTATTGTGAAGAGCGAAAGAACAAAGGTTCTAAAACATGGAACGGGACCCGAGCAGGTTGCTGCTGCTGCTGGTTGGGGTGGCAAGCTTTTATTCCCTTATTGGCCCCTCCCATGTTCCATTTCTGTCCTATCAGAATGTCCTTTTTTCAATCTTCCCTGTGATTGGCTACTTTTAGGATTCTGCTGATTGGTGCGTTTTAAAGAGCACTGACTGGTGCACTTTACAATCCTAGCTACAGAGTGCTGATTGGTGCATTTTACTATCCTCTTGTAAGACAGAAAAGTTCTCCAAGTCCCATTCAACCCAGGAAGTCTAGCTGGCTTCACCTCTCAGGAGCAGAAAATTGGCGTTTTGGCTGCAGGTGATTATAACGATAAGTGTTAGGAGTAATTTGTTAATTAGAGGGCCAGTACGTAAATATTTGTGTGAAAAGGCCAGCTGTCATTGATTTTTTTATATTTTTACAAGGTATGATAGAGCACGCATTAAAGGCAATGGTTTGAGGTGAGTTAGATTTAGTTACATTAGTAACAAGGGAGCTAGTAACAGAATAAGGAAAGGAAAGGAAGTAATAGAGAAAGTATATGAAAATTAAGCTTTTTAAAATTTTAACTTAGGGCTTGATTTTAGTATAGTAACCTAAGATGTTTTCTTGATTTGAGTATAGTGGGTCCATTTTTTCTTGGCTGTGTGGAAGGCGGTTTTAGTGGTTAACAGCATAAAATAGGGTCCTTCCCAGGCTGGCTTGAGTTTATTTTTTGATAAGGATGTGTTTTTTTTTTTTTTGAAATGGAGTCTTCACCCAGGCTGGAGTGCTGTGGCGCGATCTCAGCTCACTAGAAGCTCCGCCTCCTGGGTTCACGCCATTCTCCTGCCTCAGCCACCCCAGTAGCTGGGACTACAGGCACCTGCCACCACGCTTGGCTAATTTCTTTCTGTATTTTTACTAGAGACGGGGTTTCACTGGGTTAGCCAGGATGGTCTTGATCTCCTGACCTCATGATCCGCCTGCCTCGGCCTCCCAAAGTGCTGAGATTACAGGCGTGAGCCACTGCGCCAGGCAAGAATGTGGTTTTTAGGCTGGTGCTGGTGTACTAGAAATTTAAGGGTTGGTACCTGTGTTAAAAGATTTTTAGTTTTGAGGAAAGGGAAAGTGGAAGATAAATTAAGTATTTAATTTTTGTTGCGTATTCTGGGGTTTGAGGCCCCATGGTGACGTCTTCTGCTCCATTTCTGCTTAGTGTTGCCTAGGGGACATTGCAGCCCTGCCCCCTAAGGTCTTGGCTTTTTTGTGGCCTTCACCGCCCCTGCGTGTTGTGGCCTTGGGGATGAGGGGCCTTGTGACTTATTTGGCCGCCCTCAGGCTTTGAGAAAGTTAAGCACTATTTTATATTTGATAATGCTTTTTGTATGATTTTATGTTTTTTTTACATTAATGTGCTATTAATGTTAAACTTTAATAAAATTTTGCAGACATTATTTACTTTTAATGTCTGACTATAAGGTAAGGTTTTTATAGACATTTTTAAACTTTTTATAATTTTTGTTAAAGAGCAGGTTAGTGCTTTAAGAAAAATTTATTGTGCTTTTATTTTAATGTTTACAGAAAAATGGGATACCTCTTTAGCTAATATGTTTACACACAGAATTTTCTTTATAATTAATATTTTAAAATTTGTTTAAACTTTTTTTTTTTTTTGAGACGGAGTCTTGCTCTGTTGCCTAGGCTGGAGTGCAGTGGTGCGATCTCAGCTCACTGCAAGTTCTGCCTCCTGGGTTCACGCCATTCTTCTCTGCCTCAGCCTCCCGAGTAGCTGGGACTACAGGCACCTGCCTCCATGCCCGGCTAATTTTTTTGTATTTTTAGTAGAGACGGGGTTTCAACATGTTAGCCAGGATGGTCTCCATCTCCTGACCTCGTGACTGCCTGCCTCAGCCTCCCAAAGTGCTGAAATTACAGGCATGAGCCACCACGCCCGGCCTTGTTTAAACTTTTAAAACAAAATTTTTTTAACCTTTTAATGTAGGTAAAAATTCATATTTTTGTCTTTTTGTAATTTTATTAAAAGTATTTTTTTTACATATTTTGTATATAAACTTTTAAAAATAGTTTTACATTTAGGAGGCCTAATTACTTTTAAATTATATAATACTTTTTGCATAAATTTTTTAATAACTTTTTAATGACTTTTATAGACAATTTTTAATATGTTTTAACTTTCTGCCTTTTACATTATTTCTTTTCCTAATTTTACCCTCTGTGTCTTTGATTTTTGTCTTTTCTAGTTTTTTTTACTTACTTTTTTCTATTTTTTTCTTACTTGCACTTTATTTTCCTTTTTTTTTTATTTGCACTTTATTTTTCTCTCCCTCTCTGTCATTTTTTGTTTCCTTTTTTTTTTTCCCCGAGTTTTCCCGGTCTTGCGGCTCCTGCAGCGCAGGCTGGGCAAGGCACGGGCCGCGCCCCCACGTATGCGCTGCCGTCTGTTTCCCCTGTTTTTTTAATTTTTTTTTTTCCGATTTATTTATTTTTTCTACACTTAGTTTTTTGGGCTGGGTGGGATTTGCGTGGCTATAGTCTTGGCCCAGGCGGGCTGCAGTCCTGGCCCAGGGCCGTCACTGGCCCAGAGGCTTGGCAGACACCTGTCGTTAATCGTAAGAGTTAGGTCCTTTCATCTTGTTAGCTTTTCTTCCTGCGACAGTCCCCGCCCTCTTTTTCACATAGAGCTGGGCTGGGAAGAGGGACTTAATTTTTGGTGTGCCTGGCTGTCTGGCGTCATGCTTGGTGTTTTTGCTTTTTTTTTTTTCCCCTTCCCCTGGAGGAGCGACTGGCAGGAGTGGAGCTTAGTGTTTTTTTTTTTTCCCCCCCGAGAAGAGGGGAAAGGGGAGTTTTGAATATATATATGTATATATATGTAACATACATATATATGTATATATATCTTACTATCAGAGGTTTGTGTGAGGTTCAGCGCCCCCCCATGGGGATTTCTCATCTCTTTTTGAGGTTTAACCCCCGACAATGGGGATTTTTTACCTTAAGGCTTAATCCCCCCCTCAATGGGGATTTCTCACCTCTTTTTGAGGTTTAACCCCCACTCAGTGGGGATTTTTTTTTTTTACCTTTTTTTAACCTTTAAGACAACCTGGCTAAGGAATATTTTACCACCTCCCATGGCTTTTTGTGTCTAGTCCTAAGGAATGTTTTACCGCCCCTGCAGTCTCTCTTCTTGGTATGTTTTAACTAAGGAATGCTTTACTGTCCCGCAGCTTTTTCCTCAGTCTTGATTACTACAGAAATACTTTACCGGCTCTCCCGGTGTTTTTTCCTCGATCTGTGCACAGAGTTTTCTGGTTCACGTGATATGTGAGGATTTTTTTTTTTGCACTGCTGAGACTCGAGTTTATTCCACATACTGGGTGGGTTTTGAGCTCTTATCCTTGAGGTCACTGCAATGAGGCAGAGGAGCACGCTCCCTTATGAGAGAGGACTGGAGACCACCCCCGGCGGAGAATGTATCCCCACACGGGCCACCAAAATGGCTTGAAATGTTTGTTTCCTGGTGTCGTAAAGCAATAGTACTTGAATATAAATTTAACTTTTTTTAGTGAGGCCATTTTTATATTTTTTGTAGAAAGGGTGTACTTGCCAGCAGTTTTGTTATGAGAGTATATTGAATAAAGGAGACAGGGTCATTTATAATCTGACGCATCCACCTTACTGCTGTGTCTGGTTTTTATTGGCTGGAACGGGATTTTACATTTTGTATTTGTTTTGATTGGTTAGTAACTTAGAATTTTTTAAAAGAGGCAAATGCAGAGGAGAATAAAGGAAGGAGGAAGTAACTTGTGGAATGTTGAGAAAGGTAAAAACGCTTTTAAAGAAGGAAGAGGACCAGACTGTGACGTAGTGCTTGCTTGGACTAGTGTGAGTATGCCAGGCAAATATTTAGGCTAAATTGTGGGAGCTAAGAATATAAAGTGTGTTGATTTTTTTTATTATGGCTAGCAGATATTTAAGAATGTTAGCACAGGTCTTTGAATAAATTTTGCTTCTAAAAGAAGTTACTATTTAACTAGATGGGGAGGAAAGTCTTTAAAGAAGAACCTCTATTTTACTTTTTACAAGCCTCAGCCTCCCAAGTAGCTGGGATTACAGGCATTTGCCACCATGCCCAGCTAATTTTTTTGTATTTTTAGTGGAGACGGGGTTTCACCATGTTGGCCAGGCTGGTTTCGAACTCCTGGCCTCAAGTGATCCACCAGCCTTGGCCTCCCAAAGTGCTGGGATTACAGGCATGAGCCACCACATCCAACTCAATCTACCTTAACAGTTCAAAAAATTGGCAGCAATCGAAACCTCACAAAATAGTTGTGCACATACAGTAAAAAGAGCTTTTGTTTCCCTGAACCATTTGAAAATAAACAGCCAACCTGGCGCCCCATCACCCTGGAAAGTTCTTGTTCATTTTCTATGAACAGAACATCCTCCTACAAAACCACCACATGGCTACCGACATGAGGAATTCACACGGTTACATGCAATCACCAGACCCCACATGTGTGTGCCAGCTGTCCCAATAATGCCTTTTAGAACAAAGGTTCCTGCTCAGGATCAGGTGCTGCATTCAGTGGTGGCGTCTCCTTAGTCTCCTTCACCTGGAACATTTTTCAGGACATCCTTGACTTCCATGACCTTGACACTTTTGAAGATTGCAGGTTGGGTATTTTGTAGAATGTCCTTCATAAGGGTTTCTCTATTTCCTCACAGTTAGATTGGATTGGGTGAAGCTGAGTCCTTCTTGTGACATCTTGTCAGGTTGTGTGAACTGCAGATTGTCCCATCAATGGTGAGGTTGACCTGGACCACTCCTTAAGGTCATCTTCCAGGCCTTGCCCCTGCAGACTACTAATTTTTCCTTTGAAATTAACAAGCATTTTGTGGGGAGGAACTTGAACCTATGCAAATACTCCATTCCTCACCAAATCTTTATAGGTTTATTGGTATCACTATGGATTTCTGGTTTTCCATTTTATTCAGTGGGTTATAATCCATTAGTGTGATTATGTGGATGCTCAGATACTCCTTGATGTGGTCAGTGTGGCTTTTCTAAAGCTGGATCTGTGTCCATTTGACATCCTCATCGTTTCTTTTTTCTTTTCTTTTTTTTTTTTTGAGACAGGGTCTCACTCTGTTGCCCAGGCTGGAGTGCAGTGGTGAGATCATAGCTCACTGCAGTCTCAAACTCCTGGGGTCAAGTGAGCCTCCCATCTTGACCTCCCAAGTAGCTGGGACCACAGGGCACCACTATGCCCAGAAAACTTTTTTCATTTTTGTAGAGACAGGGGTCTCACTATGTTGCCAAGGCTGGTCTCAAACTTCTGGGCACAAGTCATCCTTCTGTCTCAGCCTCCCAAAGTGTTGGGATTACAGGTGTGAGCCACCGTGCCCAGCTGCCATCATTTCTTAGAGCACTTTCTTGCTTCCTGGTGCAAAAAGATGGTTCAAGTTCACACTCACACATGGATACATATTTTTGCATGTTTATTTTCATCTTTCTCTCCCTCTCCATGTTTATTTATTTTCATGTTTCTCTCCCTCTCAATATTTATAGAAAACCTTGAGTTCATTGATACTTCCAATTCCAATCTAACCCCACAAAATTAATTCTACTTGCAACTTTCTTCACTTACTTTGAGAAAACTTGTTTGTATTCATTCTAAAGCATTTCCTTATTTGATCAGTCTTCCCATATGTCAGCCATCTCCTCCCTCTGCCCCCATCCCCGAGGTGGCCCTCTTCACCTGTGTGGCTGACATCTGGCTCTGGCCCCTGGTGTCCTCCCATCCCCCACCCACTCTAGATGCCACCTTGCTTTGCCCCACCTAATGGCTTTAGAACTTACTTTTTCAGCGAGGAAGGAAAGGGAAGTAGAAGAGGAATGTTTTAAATATGTATTGCCATGAATACATATTCACACATACACACACATATATTTTATGCCAGGTCTAAACGCAGCGCTCCTGGTGTGCATTTTGAAACATTGCAGGTGATTAGCCTGCCCGGCCACACCTGAAAGCCAAGCTGCGGTGCCTAGGGGTCAAGTGCTTTTGGAAGTTGCTTGTTTGTCCCTGTCACCTAATATGCACTGAGTGCCAGCGAGTGAATGGTTGAACAAGATAATGAACAGCACAGGGGGAGAGAATATGGAGTTAAAACCTGCATACTTGGAGAGACAAATACCCCAACTAGAAATGTGGAGCACTGTTCCTTCCCTAATTCAAGGAATGGAGGGGACAGTGCTGGAAAGAGAGGAGCTGCTCATGAGTCAGATACTAATGCTGAGAAGTGGGCAGAGCAAGGTGAATGGTAGCCCTCTCAGCCCTGGGTTCTGAGTCCCATCTTCACTTCCTGGCAGAACACTCTGAGATCTGAGCAGCTACACAGGAGGACCCCCATGGTAACAACAGCATGAAGGCTCAGTATTAGGCACCTTTGTACTGGCACAGCATTCTTCTCATGCAAAACTTAAAGCAGGGCCATTGTATTTCCAACCAAAAAACCAATAAATATTCATTGAGCACTCACTATACACTGGTGCTGTGAAAGGCACTGCAGAGGCCCTCAGGGAACCCTGCCTTCATGTAACATCTACCAACCTATCCATCCTTCTTCCTATCTATATATTCATCCATTCATCCATCCATCCATCCACCCACACACACACCCACCCATCTCTCTTCCTTCCCTCCCTCTCTCTCATCCATCCATTGATCCACCCATCCACTTGTCCATCCATCCATCCATCCATCCATCCATCCATCCATCCATCCCTCCGCTGTCTGTGCATCCATCTGTCCATCCATTCATGCCATCCACCCACCCATACAACTGTCCACTCACCCACCCATCCACCTGTCCATCCACCCACATGTCCATCTATCCATCCATCCATCCGTCCATGCATTCATCCATCCATGCCATCCACCCACCCATACACCTGTCCACGCACCCACGCATCGACCTGTCCATCCACCCACATGTACATCCATCCATCCATCCACCCACCCACCCACCCACCTACCCACGCATCCATCCATGTACTCATCATCCTTCAATTCTTCCATTCAACCATCTATCTGCCCAAGCACCTACTTGTCTGTCCATTCATCTACCCATCCTTCAAGTTCTGTGCTAGGGCAAAGGCGTGGAGTTGGGCCATGCCCAGCATGGAGCCTCCTGGCAGAACACTCTGGTATTTGAGTAGCTATGCAAGAGGGCCTCCAAGGTAACAACAGTGCAAAGGTTAAGTATTAGGCACCATTGTACTGGCATGGCATTCTTTTCATGGCTAACATAAGGCAGGGCCATTTTATTTCAGCAGCAATGACAGGATGGCAGGCCCAGTTGAGAGGTGATGGAGGACAGCTGGAGCAGAGCAGTTTTTCTCCATTCCAGTTTTAGTGTTGAGCATGGGAGCCATGTGAGCAACTGAAACCTGCTCAGTGACCCAGCGGGTGGCAGAGAGGATCCCAGCTCCAGCGGGGGGCAGCTTGAAAATCATAATGACGTTCCCTACTTGCTTCTGCCTCCTTGTCCAAAACTTAGGGAGGGTCCTGGTTCTATACCAGAAGCCTCAGTGTTGAAGGCAGCCAGAGAGCACCTGAGGGAGTAGAGGGTGTAACAGAAACGAAACAGCAGAGGTTGCTGCCTGGGCATTAGAAGTAGAACACCACACCCAAAGACCCAAGCTGGTGTCCAGAGATAAGAACTTAGAGGCATCTCTCTGCCTAGCAGACTGGGCTTTCCACTTTCCCACCACTTCCTTTAAATGGACCATTCAGGCATTTGCCCATGAACTTAAAGTGACCCACATCCTATTCCCCTATATATATTTCTAGTTGGATCTCTCTGCCTGACTCTTAATCCCTGCCTCATGTGACCCTGGGATGGAGCACTGCCCTCCCAACTCATGATGGCCTGCATGCCCAGGATCTGTAAGTAAAAACCTTTGAACTTGTTTCCCATTGTGGCGGTGGACTGAATTTGCACCTTCCATTGGAAGAAGCAGAGGCTACCCCAGGCCATGTTTTCACCAGACACCAAGGAGAACACAAGGCTGGTCCCAGCCACAGAGCAACGGTCAGGTAAGAGAAAACTAGACACAGGCCAGAAAGGAGCCACAAAGCCATCTGCCAGTACAAACAAGCTTCCCATGTGAGGGACATGGGTCATGGGTTAGGCAACCAGGCATTAGGACACCTGCCAGGTAAGAGAAGTATTCCATGAAAGGCACACTGTAAACGCCCATGTCCAGGTCCCTTTTCATTTCTCCTTATTGCAGGTTTGCTAGCTGCTCTGGTACTGGAACTCCAATTTAGCTGGGGGCTCTAAAATGGAGGGCAAACAAGATCTTATCTGGGATGAGAGTTTGGAACTGTGACTTGCACTCTGTGATCAGAGTCCATGGTAGAAATCAGCTTCAGAAAAAACAATTCTGAAAATTCACTCCCACTTTTAGCCCTGAGACTTCATGTCTTCTTCTTGTGAGTTTGCTGAGCAAATGTGAGATCTGGGATTGTGGGGAGAATCTGGCCACTGGGCAAAGACATAACAATTCCTAAAATGCTTAATAATCAGTGCTTACTGCAAAGAAGACTGGCATGCAATATAATGACTTCATCCTCCAAGATGTGCATGTCCTGAGAACTTCCTAACATGCTTTGGGCCCCACACACTGGGTTCTCCAGGGCACCCACATCTGCTTCTCCAGTGGGTACCTGAGGAGGGAGAATTTCCAGGGTTAGGGATATACTGTCTACCCAATGAAAACACCCTGAGAAAGATGGGAGTGGGCAGAGGCCAGGCTGAGGAGTCCCTCCTGGCAGGACCAAGAAGCAAAGGTCATGGAGCAAGGTCCAGATGGTATCTCAGGCCCCAGGGAACAGTTTGGGGGCACCCTGGCTTAAGCTGTAGCCACCATCCTTGGAGACCATCCTCGGCAAGAGCCCATGTCATAGATAAGGAAGCCAGCCTGGGGCCAGCAGGTCTTGTTAAGGGGCAGTCACCCAGCCACCCAGACGGAGAGCCTGGATGAAGCCTCCCAGGTCCCTCCCCATATCCCCTCCTCCAGATGGGGTGTCCACACCTCCTGTTTTGCTTGGGAAAGTCCTGTTCACACATCCCAAGTGATTAGCGCCCACTTTCCTTCCCCCAAATGAACCAGTTTGGATGATAAATTGCAGTCACCTCACCTATGGGGACATAGGTGTTGGTTTTTGGTGTACCCTTCCATAAAAAAAGTAAGTGCAAAGCCAGGTGCGGTGGCTCACACCTGTAATCCCAGCAATTTGGGAGGCCGAGGCGGGTGGATCATGAGGTCAGGAGATCGAGACCATCCTGGCCAACATGGTGAAACCCTGTGTCTACTAAAAATACAAAAATTAGCCAGGCATGGTGGTGTGTGCCTGTAGTCCCAGCTACTCAGGAGGCTGAGGCAGGATAATCACTTGAACCTAAAAGGTGGAGGTTGCAGTGAGCCGAGATTGCGCCACTGTGTTCTAGCCTGGGTGACAGAGCAAGACTCTATCTGAAAAAAAAAAAAAAAAAATGTAAGTGCACATGTGTATGCACACACGTATGAATGTGAGTAAATGTGCATAAACTGTATGAACACATCCTCCCACCTCTAGGTAGCATATTTATACTCGCTATTCCAACTATTGCCTTTTCCTCCTCCTGATGCATCCTGAGACACCCACAGCACAGTATGTGGGGACGGTTCTCACTCCTTTTCACAGGTGCAAGTTTCTCCTCATGCACAGATCTCATGGGCAGCATTTCTGAGTGGTGTGTCTCAACCCCTCTCTCAGGTAGGGCCCTGCACAGCAGGGCCAGTCTGAGGAGGCTCAAAGGGCTGAGCCCAGCCTATGTCCTGCTGTGGGCCTTTGCCCCTGGTCAAGGACTGTGCCTGCCCAGACAGGCACCTTTTACAAAAGACTCTCCAAAGACACAGTAAAGGCTAGCAGGGGCTCTGCTAAGAGCTATGGCCTGGTAAGCTGAGATGGAAGGACGGGGGCCTCCCAGTGCTCTGAAGGAACTGAATGGATCTTAGGCTCTGAAAGACGCTTCTAGCAGTGGCCAGTGTGGCTTGAGGAACAAGACTTATTGCTTAGGATCAGTAAGCTGAGGTCAATCGTGACAAATAGTTATTGACTATCCACTACAGGTCTAGCACTGTGCTGAGTGTGTGTGTGTGTGTGTGTGTGTGTGTGTGTGCGCGCGCATGCGCGTGTGCCCGCACTCACGCTTGCCCATGTGTGCCCATGAATGCAGGTTTAGGTAGGGAGAGATACTAACACATGATCAAATAAGAAATTATCATTTTTCTGCATCTATCAAGATGATCATATGGTTTTTGTTCTTAATTCTGTTTATGTGATATATCACATTCATTGATTTGTGTATGTCGAATCATCCTTGCATCCCTGGGATAAATCCCACCTGATTATGGTGTATTATCTTTTCAATGTCCTGTTAGATTTGATTTGCTAGTATTTTGTCAAGGATTTTTGCATTCAATACAATTCAGTATCACTTCATGATGAAAATCCTCAACAAACTAGGCATAGAAGGAACATACCTCAACATAATAAAGGTCTTATATAACAAACCCACAGCTAACAGCATACTTAATGGGGAAAAGTTGAAAGCTTTTCCTCTAAGGACTGGAACAAGATGAGGATGCCCACTTTCACCACTGTTATTCAGCATAGTACTGGAAGTACCCACAGCGCAGTGAGGCAAGAGAAAAAAACAAAAGGCATCCAAATTGGAAAAGAAGAAGTCAAATCATCCCTTTTTGCTGATGATATGATTTTATAATTAGAAAACCATAAAGACTCTACCAAAAACCTGTTATATTTGATACATGAATTTAATAAAGTTTCAGGATACAACATTAACATACTGAAAGCAGTAGCATTTCTATATACCAGTAACAATCTAGCTGAGGACTAAATCAAGAAGGTAATCCCATTTAAATTAGCTACAAAAATATCGAGGAATATATTTAACCAGGGAGGTGAAAGATCTCTATAAGGAGGACTACAAAACACCGAAGAAAAAAATTGTCGATGATACAAATGAATGGAAAAACATCCCATGCTCATGGATTAGAAGAATCAACATCATCAAAATGACTATATTGCTACAATAATCTACAGATTCAATACAATCCCTATCAAGTTACCAATGTCATTTTTCACAGGATTAGAAAAAACAATAAATTTCATATGGAACTAAAAAGGAGCCTGACTAGCCAAAGGAATCCTAGGCAAAAAGAACAAAGCTGAAGGTATAACATTATTTAATTTCAAATTGTACTACAAGGTTATAGTAAACAAAACAGTATGGTATTGGTACAAAAACAGACACATAGATCAATGGAACAGAATATATAACCTATAAGTGAAGCCACATACTTACAACCAACTGATCTTCAATAACACCAACAAAAATATACACTGGGGAAATGACACTATTCATTTAGTGTCATTCACCATTTAGTGCTGGGAAAATTGCATAGCGATATGCAGAAGAATGAGACTGGACCCACACTTCTCACCATATACAAAAATTAACTCAAGATGGATTAAAGACCTAAATGTAAGACCTGAAACTATAAACATTCTACAAGGAAACCTACGTAAAACTCTTTTGGACATTGGCCTATGCAAATAATTTATGACCAAGTCTTCAAAAGCAAATGTAACAAAAACAAAAATAGACGTTGGTGAGGATATGATGAAAAGGGAACACATACTGTTGGTAGGTATGTAAATTCATACAACCTTTATGGAAAACAGTGTGGAGATTTCTCAAAGAACTAAGAATAGAACTACCACTCAATCTAGCCATCCCACTACTAGGTATATACCCAAAGGGAAATAAATCATTCTATCAAAAAGATACCTGCATGTTTACTCTAACACTATTCACAATGACAAAGAGATAGAAACCACCTAAGTGTCCATCAATGTAGGATTAGATAAAAAAAATGTGGTATATATATATACCATGGCATATGACTCAGCCATAAAAAAGAATGGAATCCTGTCTTTTGCAGCAACATGGATGGATATGGAAGCCATTATCCTCAGTGATATAACTCAGAAACAGAAAGTCAAATACCACATGTTCTCACTTATAGCTGGGGGCTAAACAATGCGTACATATGGACAGGCAGAATGGAATAATAGACACTGGAGGCTATGACAGGCGGGAGGGTTCGAGGGGGTGAGGACTGAAAAATTACAATGTCCACTACTTGGGTAATGGGTACGCTAAAATCCCAGACTTTACCACAATGCGATATTTGCATGTAAGAAACCTGCACTTGTATCCCCTAAACATATTTAAATAAATAATAAAATAATAAAAAACAAACTATCAGTAGAGTGATAAAAGGTGGATTCTTTATACAGGAAGATCAGAGAAGGCTCCTACTTGAGAACCATCCCTAGACAGAGAGTCAACTTTGGTCTTATTTTCAATTAGAAATGTCTTTAAAAATTTGAGCCGGGTCCCACATCTGCAAAGTGAGGACACCTTACGTTAGCAGGTGCTCTTTCTGCTTGGTCTGCTGGTGGAAGTCATGGCACCTTCAGGAATACACATAAGAATGCCTCCTTTCCTGCACAAGGCCAGCCCATGGCCCGGGAGCACCAGGCTGTGGTGTGGGCATCTCCCAGGAATAAAATGCCTCTTGCTTTTCCTCAAAAGACTGACTGAAATTGACAACTCTCAGACTGTGTGCTAGGAAATCACTTGGGATTCTAGCTACTTCTGAAAAAAGCTAATAAAAAGAAATGCAGCAAACACATTGTCAGTGAAATTTCAGAAACTCAACTACAAAGAGAAAGCAGAGAGGTTAACATGTGAGAAAAGTAAGGACCTAGACAGAAGATGCCCCAGGGACTGCCAGAGGGTCCCCCAAACGGCCCCCCTTGCTCTGCTCTCTTTTCCTCTTTGTCCGTCCGACTGGCCTCTCAGCTTCCACTTAGCCCTTCTCATCAAACAGAAAACAAATAAGTAGTTCTTTTAAAAGTTTAAAGAACAAAAATGATTATTTTCACCATAGTCAAGATAAGTTGTTGATTCCTACTCCTCATGCCTGGTCTGCATTTGTCAAGAGTGTGGGCTTAGGTTTTTTTGGTCAGTTCTAAGTTCAGGTTCTGGCTTTGTATCTTTCAGGCTGTGGGCCATTGGAAGCTAACCTGTGATGGTTAGATAGCTGGTTAAATGTTATTTCTGCGTGTGTCTGTGAGGGCATTTTGGATGAGATTAGCATTTGAATTGCTGGAGAGCAGAAAGCAGATGGCTTTCACCAATATGGGTGGGGCTCATCTGATCTATTCACGGATGGGAACAAAACGGTGGAGGAGGGCGGAATAACTGAACCTGTTTGAGGTGGGACCTGGACTTTCTGCCCTTGGCACTCCTGGTTCTCAGGCCTTCAGATTCAGACTGGATCCACACCATCAGTTCTCCAGCTCTTGGGCCTTCACGCTACACCACTGGCTTTCCTGGGTCTCCAGCTGGCACATGCCAGATCTTGGGAATTCTCAGACACCATAATCATGTGAGCCAATACCTACATTAGATCTCTTTATATATATGTCTTTTATTGGTTCTGTTTCTCTGGAGAGCCCTAATACATTATCTAATTCTCTGAATCTCAGCCTCCTTATCTGTGATTGGTGATGATAATGACAGCTCATAGGCCTGCCTGACACATAACATGGGCTCAATAGATGACACTGTTCACATTCCCATCTGACCTCACTAATCCTTCCCCAAGCCCTAGGGAAGGCCTGGTTCTTCCATGTGGCTGGGGCTTGGCCACTGTGAGTCCTCCTGGGAGGCACAGTGAGAGGAAGTGGGTCTAGCTCACACCCACACCTGGTCTCTGGTCCCTGCTGACCTCTTCAGATACGTGACATAGTTGCTTTCTGGGAAAGTAACAGGTTTAAAATGACTCCAGGCCATCATCTGTGTCAAGGACCAATAGTACAGGGGCTGCCCCATCTGTCTCCATACCAGGGGCTCCCAGAGCAGGATGCAGGGCCCGCACTGCACCCCTTTACCCTCATCCGTGGGGAACAGGTTCTGGGAAACCCAGGCTGGGATGAATAAAGCCACTTTAGTTCTTCTTGCCATCATGCCTGCAAACTCTCCCTTGACTTGCTCTTTCCTATTCCCAGGTGGCACCCTGGAAATTTTGTGTGGTTCTTCTGGTTACTTTCGTGTGCAGGGGGCTATCAGCCCCAAGCTTGAGCCTCCTGAAAGACTGTGTTAGCTGCCAGCTGGCTTCTCTGTTTCACCCTTTGCCTCCTCCCCTTCTCTGGCTGCCGTCTGTGTCCCCTGTGGGGCCGGCACAGGCAGGGAGGAGGTGTAGGAGGGTGGCAAAGTCTTTCTTGCTGTCTTCCTTCAGGGCCTGCTGGGCTCGTTGGAGGTCCCAGTGCTGGCCTGCTGTTTGAGGAAATACTTTTTGTGGGTCTTCAGAGCTCTCTGCCAGTTGAGGGGCTGTGTCCTTAGGTCCCTGGGCTGCAGTGGCGGCTCCTCTCACTGACTACTCGTGTCCACCCTCAGCCCTGGCCTCAGGGGCTGGCCTTCTGTGTGGTCCCCACCATAGGTGAGTCCTGAAGCCAGCCTGCTTGGGGCCTCCTCCCTGAATCCATGCCTGGCCCTCGGGCAGCTCGCAGCATCCTGGCTTTACATCCCCTATGGCCCCATGTCCTGGCCTGCACAGCCCACCACAGCCCCGTGAACCCTGAGCTCGCCAGTTTCTGCCTTCAGGCCCTTCAGTCAGGTGTCAGAAACTTGTCCCTGCAGCCCTCAAGCCCCAGAGATGATGCCCCACACCTCTCAGCTCAACATGGGGAGAGAAGACACAGGCAAAAGGCAGAGCACACTGTGCTTGTGCACAAAGGCCTCTCTTGTGGACTCTGAACCCCAGGTGAATTCTTGGAGCAGGTGACAGTTCTGGAGCACCCTGTTGGCAAGTCCTGCACAGCTGCACGCGTGCCTTGCTGAGGCACTGTCCGTTACCCCAGTCCATGGGACTCAGCCAAAACTCTCCATTCCCAGGAAAATGTTTTATGCCTGGTTCCGTAGGCCTCCCTCCTTGACTGGCCATGCAAAGGTTCCAGGTAACCCAAGGCGGCATCTGGCTACAGAAGCAACTCTGTTTGATAGATTCCTATTGCATGTGCTCTGTCCTCTTCTGAGGTTTTTTTGTTCTGTTTTGTTTTGTTTTTTTGCCTTTTTCTTTCTCCACTGGAAACAGCTGTTGCTGAAACCCTACAAATGCCTCCCGCATCATTGGCACAGGATTCCAACCTGAGCATCAATGGCGTCTGTAGGGACCAGGTGGCTGTGTCCTCACTCCCATCACCATCTAAAGCCCAGAGTGGTGGTTTCATTTTCAGGCTGATCTGTCACCTGAGGTTCTACAAACTGCTGTATTTGAGGGATTTCGTTAGGCTGTAGAGCCTGGTCAAAAGAGGAGACTTAATGATCAGACCAACTTTTGACTTTTTGGCTCCTTCCATTGATCATTTTTGTGGTCTTAGAACAGTTATCTAATCCCATTGAGGCTCAGTTTTCCAATCTGTGGAAGGGGTACTGGAGGCTTGTGAGGCAGGGTTTGAAAGGAGGGGATAGAGTGCCTAGCACTGGGCCCTCTTATGGTCTCCCCAACCCCATCCCACCCCACCTGTGCTCGCCTCCCTCCTTCCGTTCCCCCAACACCACGCATACCTTCCCGCTTCATCTCTCCATTCTTTCCTGATGGGGTCACTCACATCCACCTTTGGTTGTTTAGTTTCCCCTCTCTCGCTATTCCCCAGGTTCTTCCTTCTCTATTGTGATGTGGCAACCGGAACCATGGCTCCCAGGGGCAGGGGACCAGGCTATCCTACATAAATGGGACAATGTCTGGGCCATTTTGGATATTCCTAAAGGGACCTAATCCTTTTGTTAGATTACGGTTGATCACTCAGACTCTGTGGGAGATAGGGACAGATACCAAGTGGCCCCTGTGTCCCCATTAGCATCTGAATCCCTCGGGCCCCATGGAGCAGGCAGCAGGGGACCAGGCTGTGGCCTTAGGAGTCAGATAGGCTGACTAGCCACGAGACCTTGGGCGAAGCTCCTCCTGGATGGGGGTACTCAGGAGATGTGTATGTGATGGTCACCTGTGATTGATTTTCACCCACTATCAAAGTCATCATTGCTGCTGTCTTTCCCTACTCCTCCCTGTCCCTGGCAGAGACACCTGGCCTGGATCCAGTTTGCCAGCACCTATCAGGCGTCTTCCCTGTGGCAGGAGGGAGAGAGGCAACTGTGAAAACGATGTCGAGGAACGCTTAAGACCCATCACAGGCGGGACTCGGGAGGCGTGCAGAGGAAGAAAGCAGTTTTCCACAGTCGACTGAGTCTTCAGAATGCTTGTCCTCAAATGTCCTACCAAGATAGACTGTTGGTATGGACATACCATAGCCTTAAAACAAAGTGACAAGACAGCCTTGGAGGAAGGGTGTGCCAGCGTATGTGGGTTTCTAATGATCTCATCTTTAAACATGGTCTTGGACGCCACTGCTGCAGCTGCAGCTCTGTGGGAGCCTCTTTTCCAGCCGGGTCCTCCAGGGAGAGCTGGCCCATGAGGCACTAGGCCCTGCCTTGGTGGCTGGGTGAGGACCCAGGTGACTGCTGCAGGGCCCATGAGCCTGAGGGCAGACCGGAGCCGCATGCACTCCTCCTTCCATGGGTCTCCCTGGTGTTACTGCTCACACTTTCTCATGTTTGGCTGAGACCTTTTCTAGGAGCAACACCTTTGCTTTCAGGTTCCAGAGAATATGAACTGAAGAATAAGCTGTGGCCAAGGCTCTATGGCTGCCCCATTGGTCTGGCCACAGTCTTCATTCTATACTAGAACATCCAAGGTGTTTCTGTAGGAACAAGCTATTCCTAAACATGCACAGATGTGAAGTCTTTTTGCTGGGAACACGTATAATATCCACAGAGCCCATCTGGGAAACACCAGGCTAGCTTAATGAGCTTCTGCTTTCAGGGCGACTTCTTGAAGCCACAAATTAATTAGTTGGTGGAGAAAGCCCAAACTTCAGAGCCAGGTTCGTGCGACGGCAATGTGTGGAAATGCTCACCATCGCGAGTGACCTCCAGAGGCCTGCTGTGCCCTGAAGCCTGACACCCCAACTGCTCTGCACAACAAAGTTCAAGGAAAGTGGCCTGGGGGCGGCTCATGTGAGCTCACCTCTGCCTGCATAGTGCATGTGGGGGCTGCGTACCCTTCCACTAGCACCTGGCAGGGGCCAGCCATCACCCACAGTCCTCCCGTGCATCCTTGTCTTGAAGCTAATGCTGGAAAGCTGGAATCTTTCTGTCTTCCACAGCACAAGGGTCCCACATTCCCCCTGTGCCATCCCCCCATGCTGTGTGTAGCCCTGCGTGGCCTGGAGCTGGAGGTGACTTCTGGGGAGAGCAGGGGCAGCACTTACCCCCCGCCCGTGCCGCCATTCTTGCTGAAGTGTGTGCGCGGCTCGCTGGAGGCCAGCTTCAGCAGCTCCGTCCACTCCCGCTCCCACTCCTCCTCTGTGTACACCAGCCCTGACTGGCAGAGGGGAGCCGGCTCAGAAGGGGGGTGGGCCACAGCTGCGCTGCCCTCCTCTCCTCACCCTCCCAACCCGGACCAGCCTCACCGGGAACCAGGCCAGGCACATCTGTAGGTAGCTACCAACTACACCAACTGCACCCTCTTGGCCACCTTTGCTACTATGCACACTATATTTTCAGAAGCCCTAAGCTCTAATTCCAGAGCTGTTGGGAATCTGCCCACCAACAAGGGTCATTCTCAGGGGCTGGGGATGACCGAGCATTAACCTGTGCCTGCACCTAACTGTGGCTGGCCGTTCAGATTCTTCTAGGAGAGCAAGGTCCTCATGTTTCCCATGGTTGGGGACAATCGGGAATCCCTTTGGACTGAGCTCACACACAGGGGCTGGGGCCATGGGCTGCACCTGACAGCAGGCAGTCATATATATAATTCATCATCCAAGCCGGAATGCTTTTGGGAATGAAGGTAGGCAGCTTTCATGATCATGCCTTAAGGAAGCACAAGTGGACGCATAGTTGCTGTCTGCCAGGACTCTGCTATTTCAACAGGCTCCTCCTCTGCGGGCTTAAAAGCAGGAGACTTTCCTGATCCCAGGGGCTGTTTCTGCCTCCCCTCATAAGACAGTCTGGGGCCTGGAGGCCATGCTCTGGACTCTACCATGGCCCGAGGCTGCACCTGGCCTGGGTCCCGGACTCTGGCCATGCCAGTGGATACCAACCTCCTTATTCTGCTGCGTCTGCTGCCACCTCCACCTCCGCTTCAGGGCTTCCCTCTCAGCTCCCGTCTTCATCATGGTGTAGAGAGCTTTCCGTAACACCAGGTCCCGGTCATGAAACCCCCACATTCCTGGAGCCAGGAGGCCATGGAGAACAGAGGAGAGAAAGGACATGAGAAAAGACAAGCCAGAGGTGATGCAAACTACCACGACCCACTGGGAGAGCCTCTTGTCTGCACGCAGAGCAGCCTCCTTACTCAGCGGTTCTGTTAATTCCCCTCCAGCCTTCTTCCTGAGGCTTCCCATTAAGGCAAGTAGGTGAATGAAGCAGCACATTCTGTTCTTAGCAAAATAATAGTGGGTGAAAATCAAGTGCTTTTCCTCTCTGGCGCCCTTGGCAACCCACTCTCAATGTTGCTGGTTTGCTTTGAGGACCTAATGGTCATTATTCAAGTCTTACATTTGGGTGGGGGACTGACTAGGGGACAGGGACAGGCTGTCCAGTGTCCTCATGGAGGGCTCCAGGCGAGGGAGGCCATTAGCATCCTGGCTTCTCCAGGGTCTGCCATTTCCCTCATCTCCAGCCCTGAGGCATCTCAGCTTCCTGAGAAGCAGAGCGTCAGTGACACCACTGCACACACCTGGCCCAGGAGAGAGCGCCTGCTTCCTAGTGAGAGGGTCTCACCCTGTGCCAGGTGCTGAAAGGATATAGAGGGAAACCAGCCATCTCTGAGAATGTGCTCTGGGCAGCTTAGATGTGGTCAAGAACCCCAACTCATGGGAGAAGTGCTCAAGAGAAGGTCAGCTCTGGCTACAAGGGAAAACACAGGGGAATCCATCCATCCATCCGTCCGTCCGTCCGTCCATCCATCCACCCACCCACTCATTCTAGGTGCTGGGAATATGCGTGGCAGTGGCCGGGACACATGAAGTTCCTAAAATCTCATGAAGCACATGTTGTGGAGAAGTGGGAAGTGAGGCAGCCATGAGGCTGGCACAGAGTGTACGATGTTGAGGGTGGCAGCCCCACGAGGAGAGGTGAGGCAGGCAGATTTGCTGTGGTGTGAATGGAGACATAGGAGCAAAGGCTCAAATGGGTGGAGGAAGGAGCCGAGTTGCTGTCCCAGCACAGGGAAAGGCCAGGGACAGACCCAGAGGGGGGCAGTACTTGAGAAAAGGCAAGAGGGAAAGGTGGCTAGAGTGGGATCAAGGGGAGAGGGAGAGTGAAAAGGGGGCTCTCAAGGGAGCTGTGAGCCTCTGGAGAGTCTTCAGAAGGAGAGTAATGTGAACTGACATTTTCAAAGTCTCAACTGGCTGGGCATCCTTGGATATGCAATAGCCCAGGCCTGCCATAGGCTTCTAGCCAGCAAGGCTTTGCCTTTTTTTTACAGGATGGCAGGGGAGGGGGAATGGCCAGTGTCACTCCTCACTCATCCTCAGACCTCTTTCAGCTGCCTCCTGGGACTCTCCCACAGCCCCTTGGGCAGGTATCTCTTGCAGAGATGGCCTCCTTGTCCTGCACATATCTGCCTACAGGCCTGACTCCAAGATGACTGTCATTTCCATATGTGCCCCACAATCCTAGCTCAACGTCAGCCCAGGCCAACAGGGGTTCCACAAGGACTGCTGGTGAATGTCATGTGGCAGCTTTGGGCAGCCCCGGTCCTGCGGAGTTTAGCTATATGGGCACAAAATGAAACCAAGTGCTGGGATAAGAGGACAGATTGCTATGAGCTCTGGGCTCATTGTTGTACAGGGGCTTCTTGGAGGGGGGTCTCACAGCCCTGGTCAGTCATGGCCCAGGCTCTCTTGCAAACGGAAATGACCAGCCTAAGGCAGGCTCTCTCTTCCCAGGCAGGCCTGGGAGGCCCACTGTGCTCACAGGGAAAATACTGTGGGGTGTGGCCTTGCCCTGCTGTTGTGCTGATGGGGACAATGACTCTACATGCTGCAGTTGCTGAGGGACAAAAGCATTTCCATGCCCCAGACTTCGCAATGAGGCTGCTGTTTGACACAGATGAGAGATTTATTCTTTTAGATTCTTTCTCCAGGTTTTACAAAGAACAAGGCAAAATATGCTCAATAACAGGGGAATAGTTAATATTATCCATTATGATAAAATACAACCCAACTACTTAAAATCATGTGTTTGAAGGCTAACAGCAGGGAAAATTCTCAAACTGTAAGGGAAAATGTTGGATTCAAGACTGTGAACACAGCAAGATCATCATTTCACTTGAAGAACAGACAGAAGACCGGAAGATGATGACAATACCAAACTGTTAAGAGTGGCCGCCGCTGGGTGGGGGTCGCTGATTTTCATTTTCTCACCATGGTGAATGTGGACTACTTTTGCAATGCCAACAAGCAGAATGTGCTCCAATGACATGGAGATGAAGCAGGTAAGTGGGTGCCTTGCCTTTCCTCACTGCAGGTCAAGCCTGGGGAATGTTTCCCTTGCCCTTGGTCTCCATCCTCATCTGGGACCCTTCCAAGACCCTGATGTATTTCCCTTGAAGCGCTTTACAGTCTTATCTCACCTACCTCTTGCTGAATAGGCCTCACTGCAGGTCCAAAGAGAGAGAGGTCTGGGGGCTGGCCCTTGTTATAGGTCATGGCACCCAGTTAAAGCCATGTTTGTTGGGGATGCAAGTTTGACCAACAAGGACTGCATTCGTGTGTGAGGGTTGTGTGTTTTGGAGAGGTGCTATCCTCCAGGGCGGGTAAGAAGCAACCGGCCCTGATGGTCCCTGGTGCAAACTCAGACTCACCTATCAAAATGGATTCAGCCTTGTGCATATAACGCTGGGCCTAAAGGGATAACTGAGGTTCCAGAAAGTTGATGATGATCCTCAATTATCCAAATATTTCTGTGTTGTGTGGCTTTGTGTGATCGGGAAGCTCACGTCTCTATTGGACAAATGCGCTGATGTCTGTGGTATATTCTGACTATGCTGGCTCCCCTGTGATTTATCTGAGCAGTACCTACGTCTGTTTCCATCAGTCCATGCCAATTGTTGACTGCTGTCAACACAGTGGACGCTCATTTACCCAACCTCATGCACTGCTCCCAAAACTTCCTACTCCAGCCTTACCTCTTTCACCCCTACCTCCAAACACCCTGTCCATTCCTGCCTTTATGCTTTATCTGCGGGGTCTCCCTGCCTGCACTGTCCTCTTGTCGTCTCTCAAGTTCTTCAAGTTTCAGTAAAGATCCCACCTCCTCCAGGAAGTCCTTTTTATTTGTACCAGGCAACAGTCTCTAAGTCCCATCCCTGCAGCTATGCTCAAGGCCTCCTTCTATCATGCCAGGTCTTTTCTTATGTGTGTTCTGTCTCTCCACCAAGTGCTACTTGACATGAAGGGCCAGGATTGTTTGCTCTGTCTCCTGGGGACTTTCTCATGACAGTGACATGGGTGACTCTATTTAGGGTATGCTTTTCCTTCAATAGTCTTTCCTTCGATAGCTTATGTCTTTCCTTGCGCAGGCCTGGAGCCTGGCCACCCTCTATCTGTGCTGTGGGGCTTACCCAGTGAGGCAGCATGTAAAAGGCAGTTCCCATCCCCTGTCGTGGCCAGAGGAAGAAGCCGTTTACAGCTCGTGCACACAGTGGACCACCAGTTCAGGCGACCTGGAACAGAAGCTCACTTTAGAACAGGATCCCAGAAAAGGAAGGGGCCATTAGGGGTGTTTGCTAAGGAGGCATAAACATCAGGGACAGATTTTCTACAGGTTTCAGTAGAAAGGGAGAACATTATGGCTACTTCTCTCCTCAAATAAAATA
Organism: Hylobates moloch; assembly: GCF_009828535.3. Lineage (NCBI taxonomy): Eukaryota > Metazoa > Chordata > Mammalia > Primates > Hylobatidae > Hylobates > Hylobates moloch. The sequence continues at coordinate 83,785,496 of NW_026652289.1, read as the reverse complement.
TATATTTCTTTTCCCTTTGAAGACAAGAAGTGGCCAAATCCTCCCATCAATTAGCATGAGCATTAAGAAACTCAAGGCCAGTACCTTCTCTCCTTGAATCTGGAAACATATTTTACACAAGATAAAACATTTCTTTGTAATTTCCTTGAACATAGCTTTCCCTCCTGAAAGCTATTTTTTCCTTTCACCATCTTGCTTTTTTGATGCACACACACCTTTGAAGGTATAGTTCATATTTCATTTGATTCATCAAAACCATTATAGTTACATAGGTGTAGTCATGTTAAATTTCATGAATATTTACATTTAGAGACTTTCATTTCAGGGAAGATAGAGCAGATGTACTTTTTCCTATTTCTCTTACTAAGTACAACGAAAAGCCCTGGAAATTATGTATAAAATCATATTAGAAGACTCTGAAAAGTGGAGAAGAAGTGGCAGACTAATTAAGGATCTTGAGACTTGAGGAACGACATAATGGTGGGTTCCCTGGAGTTTCTTTTTGCCTCACATATCCCAGATTAGATACTGTAGAAACTGGAACCAATGAGAGTAGGCCACAAAAAAAAAAAAAAAAAAAAAAAGATAGAAAAGAAAAAGCATGCTCTCTCTAGACAGAACACCAGGAAAGGGGTAGCTTAGCAAGACAGTAGCTGCTTAGACATTTCCTCTTCTATTCCAGCCAAACACTGCAGAAAAAATTCTAACCCGGCCACCACCCCTGCCAGCAAAGGTCTAGTGAGAAGCCTAGACTTCCACCCTCGCCAGGCTGTAACAAGGTGCTCATCACTGCCTGCTCCATTGCCTGGGGAGTGTCAGAGAAGGCTGAGTTCAAAGCCAAGACCTCAACCCTACTGGGTGGTAATAAGCACCTTGCCCTCTGTCTTCAGAGGACACATAGGGAGCCTGGACTTTCACACTCACCTGGCTGTAATGAGAATCTCTGCCTCCTCTCAGCTAGGAAGTACCCCTGCCAAGAAGTACCAAGCCCATTCCCCAGGTATCAACAGGCACAGAGGGGGAACCTGTACTTCAATTACCCTCTGGCAGTTGTCAGGCAATGGCCCCTGAACTTACCAGAGTGGGGTCAGGAGGTCCACTAAAACGCAAGATTTAAGTACGACCCAGAGTCCTATAACTTAATACCCAATATACACCCTTTTAAACAAAAAAAAATCACTTATACCAAGAACCAGGAAGATTTCAAACAGAACAAGAAAAGATATGAAAACTGAGATGACAGATGTTAGAGTTATCTGACTGGGATTTAAAAGTAATCATCCCAAGAATACTTCAACAAGCAATTACAAACATACCTAAGACAAATGAAAAAATAGAAAATGTAGTAAAGAAATAAAGTCTTACCAAAAAAATAGAAGATACAAAACAGAGACAAATAAAGAACAAAAATATGGGCAGATATAATAGGGACTGAAAAACACAACTCTGATTTTAAAAACTCAATGGATGTGCTGAAAAGCAGATTGGAGAGAAGAGAAAAAGAATCAGTGTAATGTAAAGGTATAACATAGAAATTACCCAATTTGAACAACAGAGAAAAATTAGACTAAAAAAAACCACATATACAGAATACAACTCAGGAACATGTGGGACTGTGACAAAAGTCTGAGGAGTCCGTAGCAGAGGAGAAATAAGGTACAGCTAAAGAAGTATTCAAAGAAATAATCATTAAAAGGTTCCCAACTTTTGCAAATGAACAAACATACAGATTCAAGAAGCTGAGCAAACCCTAAACAGAAAAAAACCCATAGAAACTCAAGCCAAAATATATCATAGTCAAACTTCTAAAAACTAAAGACAAAGAAACCTTAAAAACCGCCAAGGAGAAACAACGCCTTACTTATATGGGAAAAACAATTCTAAAGACAGTGGATTTCTCATTAGCTACCGTGTAGGCCAGAAGGAAGCAGGATAACATTTTTTTTTTTTTTTTTTTTGAGACAGAGTCTTGCTCTGTCACCCAGGCTGGAGTGCAGTGGTGCAATCTCAGCCTACTGCAACCTCTGCCTCTTGGGTTCAAGTGATTTTCCTGCCTCAGCCTCCCAAGTAGCTGGGACACAGACATGCACCACCAAACTTGGCTAATTTTTGGTATTTTTAGTAGAGATGGGGTTTTACCATGTTGGCCAGGCTAGTCTCGAACTCCTGACCTCAAGTGATCTGCCTGCGTTGGCCTCTCAAAGTGCTGGAATTACAGGCATGAGCCACCACGCCCAGCCAGGATAATATTTTTTAAGTGCTGAAAGAAAATAACTGTCAGCCCAGAATTTTAAAGTTAGCAAAAATATTCTTCAGTAATAAGCGAGATTTTGTTCCTAGCAAGCCTACCTTAAAGAAATGGCTAAAGGAAGTTCTCTTGGCAGAAAGGAAATGATAAAAGAAGGCATTTTGGCATATAAAGAAGGAAGAACATGGGAAGAACAAAACTATGGGCAAATATAATAGACTTTCCTTCTCCTCTTGAGTTTTCTAAATTAGTCTGATGGTTAAAGCAAAAATTATGACATTGCCTATCTGTTTATATGTTTCAATGTATGTTGAATAAATATTTAAAACAATTTTATTATAAATGGTAGAGAATAAAGAAGCAAAAAGGCAGGTAAGGTTTATATGCTTCACCAATAGTAGTAAAATGTCAACACCAATAGACTTTGATAAAGTATGTGTATATAATGTAATAACTAGAACAATTCCCAAAAAGGTTATACCAAGAGGTATACTTAACAACAACCAATATTATACAAGCTCCTCCAGAAAATAGCCAACATTACCCTGATACCAAAATCAAAGAAAGTACAAAGAGAGAAAAGTGCAGAGTAACACCTCTCATGAATATGATGCAAAATTCATAAGAAAATATAAACAAGTAGAACACAGTAACATATACAAAGAACTATATACCATGACCAAGGGATGCAAGGATGGCTCAATATTTGAAAATCAATCAATATAATTCACCATATTAATGGGCTACAGAAGAAAAATCACATAATCATATCATGAATGCAGAAAAAGCATTTGACAAAATTCAATACTCACTCATAATTAAAAATTCCTATAAAACTAGGAATGGGGGGATCTCCATAACTTGATTTAAAAAATCTACACAAACATATAACTAACATCATACCTAATGGTGAAACACTGAATGCTTTACCTCTAAGACTAGGAAAAAGACAAAGATGCGGCCGGGCGCGGTGGCTCACGCTTGTAATCCCAGCACTTTGGGAGGCCGAGGCGGGCAGATCACGAGGTCAGGAGATCGAGACCATCCTGGCTAACATGGTGAAACCCCATCTCTACTAAAAATACAAAAAAATTAGCCGGGCGTGGTGGCGGGCGCCTGTAGTCCCAGCTACTCAGAGAGGCTGAGGCAGGAGAATGGCGTAAACCCGGGAGGCGGAGCTTGCAGTGAGCCGAGATTGTGCCACTGCACTCCACCAGCCTGGGTGACAGAGGGAGACCCCGTCTCAAAAAAAAAAAAAAAAAAAAAGACAAAGATGCTCCCTCTCTCCACTGCTATTCAACATAGTATGAGAAATTCTAGCCAGTGAAATAAGTCAAGAGAAAGAAATAAAATCTGTATTCGCAAATCAGAAAGAAAGAAGTAACACTATTCTTCTCAGCAGAGAACATGATAGTTCACACAGAAAATGATAAGGAAGCTACAAAAAACCGTAACTAATAAGCAATTTTTTAAGGTCACAGGATACAAGATCAATATACACAAATCAATGGTACAGTCATCTCCAAGTGTCTGCAGAGGACTTGTTCTGGGACCCCGCCGACATATACCAAAATCTGTATATACTGAAGTCTGATAGTTGGCTCTGTGGAACTTGTACGTATGAGAAGTTGGCCCTCCATATACATGGATTTTGCATCCTGTGAATACTGTAATTCTGATCCTCACTTGGTTGAAAAAAATCCACATATAAGTGGAAGTGGACCTGTGCAATTCAAACCTGTGCTGTTCAAGGGTCAATTGTATTTTACATACTAGCACAGATGTCCAAGGGGCCATGGAGCAACTGGAGTTTTCATACTTTGCTGTTGGGATTGTAAAATGGCACAATTATTTTAGAAAAACTTTTGGCAATTTCTAATACAGTTCAACATACTCTGATATGGTTTGGCTCTGTCTCTTCACCCAAATATCATCTTGAATTGTAATGCCCACGTGTCAAGGGAAGGACCTGGTGGTAGGCGATTTGATCATGGAGGCAGTTTCCCCCATGCTGTTCTCATGATAGTGAGTGAGTTCTCATGAGATCTGATGGTTTTAAAAGTGGCAGTTTTCCCTGTGCTCTCTCTCTCCCGCTGCCTTGGGAAGAAGGTGCCTACTTCCCCTTCCCCTTCCGCCATGATTGTAAGTTTCCTGAAGCCTCCCCAGTCATGCTGAACTGTGAGTAATTAAACCCCTTTGTTTATAAATTACCCAGTCTGAGGTAGTATCTTTATGGCAGTGTGAAATGGACTATTACCTACCTTTACCATATGACCCAGCAATTCCACTCGTGGATATTTACCCAAGAGAAATGAAAATATAAGACTCATACAAGAAATTCACAGTAGCCTTATTTCTCAATAAAACTAGTTGCTGACACATCTGGGATTGTGTCTCTGAAATAAATAGCCATTGGGAGTTACCTTGGGTTCTTTTTTTTTTTTGAGACGGAGTGTCGCTCTGTCGCCCAGGCTGGAGTGCAGTGGCACGATCTTGGCTCACTGCAACCTCCGCCTCCCAGGTTCACGCCATTCTCCTGCCTCAGCCTCCCAAGTAGCTGGGACTACAGGCGCCCACCACCACGCCTGGCTAATTTTTTGTATTTTTTTTTTAGTAGACACGGGGTTTCACTGTGTTAGCCAGGATGGACTCGATCTCCTGACCCTGTGATACGACCACCTTGGCCTCCCAAAGTGCTGGGATTATAGGCATGAGCCACCATGCCTGGCTAGGTTCTGTTTTCTAGTGAACTCATGTCAAGACATCTTCATTCAGTCTTTCTCAGGAAGCTTCAGGAGGATGTACTCCACAAAATGAGGGTGGAAACCAAAACCAGAGAAATACAGGAAACAGAAGGGAAATGCGTGAACAGCACAGAAGAGAGGCAAAGGTAATCTCCAGGCTGATGGCTACAGGAGACTCTATCCTACCTGATGACAGGTGCATCTGCACTCATGGCTGCTTCTCAAAAGAATGTGTCTATGGAAAGGATAAATAGCCTGGCTCATTTACGTGTTAGGCAGGTGACACAAATGTCATCTTACATGTCACTTCTTGGATAATACTAAAATTGTTTAAAAATTGCTTCAAGCTTATGAATGGTTATATCAAGTTTCTAATGTTATGTGAAACTTCTAGTGACATATATATGTATGTTTTTATTTGGAGGATGAAATATAACATGCACTCCCCAGGGCCTTCAACACTTTGGGAACTTCAATCAAATAAGAATGTTTACAACAGATATTTCCAAGAAATTGTAAAAGCATTTTAATCAAAAATTCTTTTAAAAAGAGAGAAATATTAATAGGATTTGAACAACTGAAGAAGCAGAACATGTTTTACATTTCTACATTCCATCTGTCGATGGCTAAAGAAAACGTATAAATACACAGGAGAATACTATTCAGCTATTAACAAGAATGATGTCATTCATTTGCAGCAACATGGATGAAACTGGAGGTCATTATCCTAAGTGAAATAAATCATGCACAAAAAGACAAATATTATATGTTCTGAATTATATGTGGGAGCTAGAAATTTGATCACATAGAGGTAGAGAGTGCAAAGACAGAGATACCAGAGACTGGGAAGGGTGAGTGGTGGGGGAGGATGAAGAGAAGTGGGTTAAGGGGTACACACATACAGTAAGATGGAATACATTCAATGTTTGATAGCAGAATAGGGTGATTCTACTTAACAAAAACGTATTGTACTCGGGTGATGAACACTCTGACTCAATCACTACACATTACATACTTGTAACGAAATTTCAAATATACCCCTTAAATTTGTACAAATAAAAAAATCTAATTTTAATAAAAGGTGTTGTTTCTATCAGAATAGAAATCACGAAACATGAAGGATAAAGACTGCAAGTAATGCTTGAAAATTAAGGCCCTCAAGAGTATATTTATTTTAGAGTCAGAGAGTTATTGCCTAATGTGTTGCCATATTAACAAAGTTTAATATAATAAAACTTCTTGGTTCTTTGTTTAAACTGAATCCCTATCCACTCCTCAGCGCTTTTTGGTTAAGATTCAGTGATTCCATTGTAATAAATGGCATTACTGATAAAAAAATAACTGTGCCCTTAATTCTAAATAAAAGCATGTATTAAAATTAACACTACAAAGTAGACGAACATCATCTATTTATTATATGAAGATGTTAATGCTTACGCTAACAAACTGGTATATTCTTACCACCCACAAGTCACCTTATTAAAGCTAAATGAGAAATGCAAGTGAGGGCCTTAATTGACACTACCACTGGATGGACTGTGGATGTCATTGGAAAAAACATGCAGTTACTTAGTCACTTCTTTTTCTCTAGGCTGTGAAATAGCAACCTGTCTCACTTGACTTTTAAAAAGTGTTTATAACAACCAGGCTGGGATACAGTAAAACTGGGTTGCCACAAAGTAAAATAAAATGGCAGGCTCTTTGCTTACAAAGGCATAAAACTCAACAAAATGGCTGTAACACCTGGACATCCGACACATTTGACACTAAAGTGGGCAGCCTTGTTCATCCTCTGCATTGATCTCAGCTGCTAGTGCTCTAGGCAACCATTAGAGAGTATAGGGAACATGAGTAGACAATCAGGGAGAGGAGGGACAGGGAATATGTTAATGAGGCAGGTGGTCTGCATTTCTGTGGCAGACCTCGTTGTCTTGCCCACCCCATAGCTTTTCCCTCCCATCCTTGCTGACAGAGCCCTGCTTTTGTCTGGGGCTTTTCAGGCAAGCCTCCTTGCCTGCCCCATGGGGCAACGTGCAAATGTTCATACATCCAAGACAATCTGTGCAATTCCACTCCCCCTGTCATGGACTGCTGTCGCCTGGCCCACAAGATGTAACAGGAGACCTGCTGGGGCTTGCTCCTCCTTCACAAGGGCCATAATCAGGGGCTCTCTCTTGCTGCCCTGAATGATGCAGTGTGAGGATGTGTGGCCTGATGTGGCCACAGCTACACTGCATCCCCAGATGGAGCTAGCACTGACCCGCTGGGGAGAGAAGAGCAGGGTGCTGTGTGTACTGGGTCCTCCATAACACTGTGCAGCTGCCAGCCCTGCCATGAACATCCCTGTTTTCAGACTCTGAGTTGCGTGGGATAATGATGACCTCACAGTTTAAGCTCCTGCTGGCTGGGTTAGTGTGTTCTCCTGTACACTGCAGGACCTTCAGTAAATCAACCAGCTCTGTGTCAGGGGATGTTATTCCCATTTTACAGAGAAGGAAACTGAGGCTCACAGGGAGTAAGTAAACTTGCCCACGATCTGCTGAACCTTAACAGGAGCCCTCACACATCCAGGACAAAATCAGATCACAAAAAAGGCCAGTCTAATTTTGTTTGTTATGGTTGAGTTTGTGGCAAGCCAATTTTAACTTCTCTGACCTATATGATTTCAAAAGCCATATTACTGAGTAAGGAGCAAAAGTGGAGCTCAAATTTTGTAAAGTGCCAAGAGCAACACACCCATCACCCAAAACCAAATGAAAGTCACCCCTCTGCCATATTTGTTCCAGCAGGTTCCTTTCAACGTAAAAGAAAAGAAAAATGAGTAAAGATCAAGCTGAAGTTCCCTCTATTTGCCTCGCCCATTTCACTTTCATTCCTTTCTCCCTCACTGTAACAAATGAATTTGGCAATTCTTTTCATTGTATCACACGAAGACAGTATTTAAAAATACATTATATATTCAAATCTTCAGATAAATGATACTATTAAATGTTGACAAATATGTGCTGTACACAATGTTTATTCCTCTGCCATTGGTTCTGGGAGGCGCTGGCTTGGCCTCTCCCCTGCAGTAGAGACTGAGGATTCTTCTTTAAGACTCCAGAATTGTTATTCCTAGGTGGTGAGTGGCTATCCAATGGGTCCATATAATGAGCAAGTGCCTCAAATCTATGTTATCCCATTCCTCCCATATTCCTTCCTCCCCACACCCCAATTCCTTTCCCTTGAGCTTTCTCTCTCCAACCTGGCTCATTGCCAGTGTCTAGGCATAGCAGGACCTTCCCCTTCCCATCCCTACAGACTGTGCAGACCAGCAGGGCCTCTGCTTGTTCCAGCCTTTATTACAGATATAAGGAGAGTAACCCAGGGTCATATGGCCCCGAGGTCTACACTTGAGAGAAGGGTGAGGAATTAACCCCACTGGGGCATTCAACAATGAGATACAACCATTGTACATGAACTGGCTGGGAATCTTAAAATACCCATTTTCATGAAAAACAAAAGAAGAGAGAATGTTTTTTAAAAAGTGAATAAAGAGCCATAACAACCAAATGTAATGCATAAAGTTGGGTTTTTTGGAATGAAAATAAATTACAAAAATGACTTTGGGGCCAATTGGGAAAATCTGAGTATGGACTCTACTAGTTGACATTACTAAGTTAGTGCTAATTTTCTAATGTTGTTTAGTCATATAGCAGAATGTCTTTATTTTCAGAAGAAGTGAAGTATCCACAATACACATTCAAATGATTCAGAAAAAGTGTATGTACTTCCATACACATAAAGAGAGATAAAGCAAATGTGACAAAGTCCTGAAAACTGGTGCTTTTTGGTGCAAGATATATAAATACTCATCTTTCAATTTTCCTGTAGATGTGAAGACATTCAAGACGAAAGAAATGGCATGTGGGTTTACTCTATCGTCTTACAACGGGGACATTCTGTTCTGGTGCCAAAGACGATTTCTATGTAAATTAACTCATTTGTCTTGATTAAGTTTTAAAAATGGGTTGAATTCAGTTAAAAATATTTTGGGGGAATCTAACTAATGCAAACGAATACTAGTTTGACTAAATTTTTCTGCTTTTTCAATAGACTGAGTTGAAATTTTTACAGTTTGGTTATAATTTTCAATTTTTTTGAAGGCACAGAGCACTGAAGCTAATAGATGACTTCTCTGAAGTGTCTTCTGTCAATCCCCTCTACACCATAGCAAGCAGCATTGAAAAATCACCACACTTTCCATGGCAGACATGCTAACCAATCATCATTCTTCCCACAAAGGAGGTGGAAGACCGGATTCCCCTTTTCAATTCAGAGGTCTGTGCAATAATGACCAACTGATTCAAGTTGAAAATGAGGATGAAATAAAGTGGCCTTTGGAACACCTACCCTTGCAGAATCTGGACTAGAGTGTCTAAGGTAGTCATTAGAGAGGCAGTCCGCAGACTGGTTAGACGCAGAAGCTGGAGTTAGACTTCCTGGGTTCAAATCTCAGTTCCACTACTTCTTAGCAGTGTGGTGTTGGGCAAGTTACTTAATCACTCTGCTTCAGTCTTCAATTCTTAAAAATGGAGATAATAATAGTCCTGATCTAACAGAGTTTTTATGAACATTATAATTATTTAATATTGGGAAAGTACTTAAGACAGGGCGTGGCATATAGAAAGCCCCATGTATGCGTTATGCATATACAGGTCCAAAATCCTGAGTTAAATAAAGGAGTATATTTATGCATATGCTAATGAATGAATGAATGAGTGAACCAAAATGCTTTGGCTTAAAAGGTACCTTTATACACCAAAGTCCTTTTTAGAGTAAGCACAACTGCTCTGACATTCATGCAAGAAAGACTATGAACTGCAAATAAAGGGAAGCTTTTGCACACAGAGTGCCTGGTGCTGCTTAAAGGGAGGTCAGCTGGTGCACAATGAGGCAAGTATGGAAAATGGGAGGAAGTGTTTAGGAGCTTTTATAGCAATGGGCTTTGCTGTAATATTTTTATTAAATTTTATAGACGCATAGGGAGACAGTGAATTGGAAATCTAAAGAAAAGAGTTGTCCTTCAACACAGATTGCTTGAGCAGCACTGTCCAGGGGTTCTCAGAAATGCAAATTACACGCTTGAATTGGGTAGACATCTAAATATATCATGTTAAATTTTTTTTTGCCTACATTCATTGGTTAGATTGTAGTATTAGGATAAAGAAGATTTAAAGAAAAAAGTTGAGCAGATCTTGGGGAAAAGGAACCATGTGAGGAATGTGAGGAAAGACCTGGCCTTTAGGTGTTAAGCCTAATGAACCAAAGAAAGCAACTTTTTAAAACCAACGAAAAGATTTCTTATATCCCTACAAACCCTCATTGATTTTTACTTTTGTTAGTTACTCTATGCTTAATTATTCCTGATTTCTCTGTAATACTTAGCAAAAAGTAATTTAAAATAAGATCTTGTGTGGATGTATGTAGCACTGCAGATAAAGTAAGGGCTGAAGGCTTTGTCTCTGGTCGTTTGAAAAGAGAAATCCCCCTTCCTAAGATGAGCAGGAGGGCACAGATTTAAAGAGGAAAAGAGGTCAGAAAATAAAAATACTTATTTTCAATAATCCTTTCAAATGTATATCCAAGCTTGAAAGAAAGTGTAGTAAATCTGCAACAACCAGAAATAAATATGGAATGGAAATTAGTATGCACCAAACCAGCAACTGCCAACGAGTGAAGACATTTAACTGTTTAATCACTTCACAAGAACTCGAAAAAAGGCTGGAGACCCTGAAATGTGAGGAATTGGGACTGGGGACGGCCTTTTCCTTCCACATAGAGTTAGGACCCTCAAAAACTATATCCTGAATGCAAAGATTAGAAATAATTTTGCTCTGGCAAAGGCAGTTGGGAAGAAAATTTCTCTTTTAGCCTAGGCTTAGCAGAGGAAAATAAAAACTTCTCTCGGAAATGTTGACTGTCATGAAGATTTGAGCTAAAATTGATTTGTGGCTTGGAACCACTAAGCCAAGAAATTAACATAAAATTGGTTCTAAGTACCAAAGGTAATTTCTCTTGGGAAACTGGTACAAATAAACAAACAAAAACAATCGCTCTAAGAAGAGTACACTCTCAACACAGGCCACGCAAGAGTCCCACAGATAACATCCTGCCCACAACCCCAAATTACAAACACAACAGAAAACAAGCCATTGTGAGTAAGAGTCCTACACACAAAATCAGCAGTTTATAGATACCTATAACCTTGAGGTTAAAAATGATTAGTTAGAGACTGTAAACAAGTATGTTAAAAATGTTTAAAATACACAAAAGAATTAAACAAAATATGACCAAAGAATAAGAGGCAGATTTGGAAAACACATATAGAACTTAAAAATGAAAGATATAAAAATTAAAGCAAAAAAGTAAGAATCAATTTAATATCAGGTTAGATATTGTTGAAGAAAAAAGTTAATACACTTGAAGATAAGTAAGAAGCAACCAAGAGGGAAAGAGAAAAGATGCAAGAGAGTTTATGAGACATAAGAATAGACTGAAAAGATCTAACATTGTCCAATCAAAATTCAGAAAGGCGTGAATCAGGCAATATTGAATACTGACTGAGGATTTTCTAAAATATGTAAAAATAAACTCACAGATTTAAAAAGTCTAAGACATTCTAAGTAAGAACAATAAAATTAATGTTTTCCTTAACATATCCTAGTGAAACTGCACAATATAAAAGACAGAGAGAAAAGATCTTAAAGCAGATAGAAAAAGAAAAAAACTAGATTATCTTCAAAGGAGTGATAGACCGACAGCCTACCTCTTAAAAGAAACAATGGAAAGAAGAAGCCAAAAAAAAAAAAATCTTCAATGTGCTGAATGAAAATAACTGGCAATCTATAATACTAGACCCATGAAAAATGTTTTCAAAAAATGAGGGCAAAACAAAGACATTTTAAGACTAACAAAAACTGAGAGAGTAAAATTAGCACTCACCTAAAGAAACTGTAAAGGATGAACTTCAAACAGAAGGAAGATCTGACATGCAAGAAGAAATGAGGAGAAACAAAAAAGGTAAGCATATGGGTAAATAGAAATGAATGTTGACTATATAAAACACTAATGTCTGATGAGATTAAAAGTATAGAACTGAAATAAATGACAACAACTTACAAAACAGGAGAGAATAAGGATGAATAAAACTAAACTACTCCAAGGTCCTTGTCTTGCCTGGGTGTATAATGTAGGTTAAGATGTTAATTAATTTGAGATGTGATTCATATGTATGTTTTAGGGGTAACCTCTTAATAATGGAAAGACAGGGTATAACTTCAAAACTCGTGGAATTTTTAAAAAGACATGATTAAACAATATTTAACTGATTTAAAGGAAGATTTGTAAGGAGAGAATAAACACCACATTAACGGGGGAAAATGGTAGTTGCATTAAAAATAAATGCACCTGTTAAAAGACAAAGGTTGTGAAACTGATTTTATGAATAAATTAACTACATGCAGCTTGCAAGAGATAAATCTAAAACACAGGAATACTAAAGTGCTATATGTAAAGGTATGAAAGGTGGCAAATGGTACATTAGGAATGTTTTAACTTACGGAAATCTAACATAGCTGAATCAATAACAGATAAAATAAATCAAAAGGCAAAAAGCATTAATAGAATTAAATAATCACCCTCTACACTGTTCAACTGCTCAATTCATGAGGAAGAAATCAGTTTAATTGCTGCATTCAATAACATAGCATTATATTTATACAGGATTAAAAATCCATAGGAATAAAAGGAGATATAGACAAGTACTCAGTCATGATGAGAGATTTTAACACATCTCTATCGGTAATTGAGAGAAAAAGTAAAAAATAAACCAATAAATGTACAGAAGATGTGAAAAACATAATAAATGACCAAATGGACAAATACAATACAATGCAGCCAAAACAGAAGACTAAACATTATTTTCAAGCACACATGGAATGATTTAAAAAAAACTGATCATATTCTGAATCATGAAGCAAAGTTCCCAAGAGATTTCAAATCATACAGACAATGTTCTTTGTCCACAATGGAAGTAAGAAATCTATAATAAAAATAACTAAAAACATTTAGTAGTTTTTACATACTTGCAAACAAAGAAGCACTTACAATAATTCATGGGTCAAATAATAAACCAAAATGAAAATCAGAAAATATTTTGAAACTATGTAATAACAAAAATATTACATTCCAAAATTTTGGGGATATAGCTAAAATAGTATGGAGAAAAAAATTAAAAATCTTAAATACTTGCAAAAGTAAAAAAGAAAGGCTAGGAATTAATGAATTAAGCATCCATGTTAAAAAGTTACAAAGGAACAGTGATTAAATCCAAAGTAGAGGGAGAAAATTATATAGATCAGGAGTCAGTAAACTTTGGTCTATAAGAGGTATAGAGGGAAGAGAAAGAGAAAGAGAAAATGAATATGTGATAGAGAACTTACATGGTCTGTAAAGCCTACAACTAGCTGTTAAATATGAAAGTAAAATAATGCCATTTTCAGGTAAATGAAAACCCGAGACTTCACTGCCATCAGGCCTGCCTCTAACAACAAAACTACAGTTATAACATATCAGGATGGTGTAATAATTCTAAACATCTATGCACCCACTAACACAGCTTCAAAATATATAAAGCAAAAGATAACCAAGGAAGAAACAGAGAAACACAATCATAGCAGGAGAGACCTTAACACACCCTATTCAACAGCTGGTAGAATAAGTGGACAAAAATTTAGTGAAGAATAGAAAAGATCTGAGTGACAAAATTAACAAACTTGATATAATTAACACATATAAAAAGTACTATACCTAAGGACAGAATTCAAATTTTTTTCAAGTGCACATAGAATATTTATTAAGCTTAATTATATGCTGGGTCATAAAGCAAGTCTCAACAAATTTAAAATGTCTGAAATCATTCATTGTACATTCTTTGACCACAGAAGAATTAAGCTAGAAAAAAAAAAACCCTAGAAATATCCCCATGGTGATTAAGCAACATATGTCTAAGTAACTTATGAGTCAAAGGAAAAATTATAATAAGTATTTAAAATGATTTAAACTGAATGATAAAGAATAACATCAAAATTGTTGATGGAACAGAACAGACCCAGAATCAGACCCACACCTACACAGTCACCCGCTGTATCTCAAGGTTACGCTGCAGCATAATAAAGAAAGGATGATTTCAATAAATGGTACCATGTCAGGTTGATGAATATACGGGAAAATGGACTTTCATTACATAGCACATCACTTACGAAAATCATTTTTAGGTGGATTATAGATTTAAGTATGGAAGGCAGGAGAATATTTTCAGGACCTTGGGGTAGGTAAAGGTTTCTTAAGCTGAAATAGAGGCTCTCAAGTAAGGGGAAAAAAAGGTAAATTGAACTATTTTAGTTATGATCTCCTGTTCATTAAAGTATATCAGTCAGTGAGTGAAAAGGCAACCAGTAGGGTGGGTGAAGATATTGGCAATACATACCTGCCAAAGGTCCCATATCTAGAATGTATAAATAATTCCCACAAGTCAATCAAAAAGGCAATCTTAAAAATGGGTAAAAAACCTGAAAAGGCACTCAACAAAAGAGGATATGCAAATGGTCAATAACATGAGAAGTACCCAATTTTACTAGTCATCAGAAAATAAAAATTAAAACCACTGTGTGGATACTCCTACACTTTCAACACAGTAACTAAAACAAAAAGACAAAAAACATGGAGCAACCAGAACTCTCAATAGAGGAAGAGCAAACTGGTACATCCACTCTGGAAAACTATTTGGACAACTGTTATAATGCTGAACATATGTAAATCCTATGATCCAGCAATATCACACCTAGGTACAATTGACCTGTGGGGTCCGAATCTGTGAATTCAACCAACTGCTGATAGAAATAATCCAGAAAAAAAAATTCCATAAAGTTCCAAAGAGCAAATCTTGAATTTGCTGTGTGCCAAATAATATGTCAAATCCACACAGACGAAGTGATATAGGCATTGTGTTAGGTATTATAGGTAATCTAGAGATGATTTAAAATATATGGGAAAATGTGGGTAGGTTATATGCAAATAGCACACCATTTTCTACAAGGAACTGGAACATCTGAGAATTTCAGTATCTGGAGGGTCCTGGAACAAATTCCCTATGGATACGGAGGGACGACTGTATGTATCTTTAGAAACGTGTTCACGGCTTACCAGAAACCTGTACAAGAATGTTCATAGCACCACTATTTATTATAATAATGACAAAGTTGCAACAGCTTGTTATGGACTGAATGTGTCCCCTCCAAATTCACATATTGAAATCTTAATCACCAGTGTGGCTATATTTGAAGATGAGGACTTCAAGGAAGTAATTTAAATTCATTAAATGAGGTTATAAGGGTGGGGCCCTGATCTCCCAGAATTAGTGTTTGTATAAAAGACTCTAGAAAGCTTCAACTCTCGAACTGTCCCCCACCCCAAAAAATGCACTGAAGAAAGACCATGTGAGAATACAGTGGGAAGGCAGCTGTTTACAAGATAGAAAGAGAGTCCTCACCAGGAATTGAATTGGCCAGCACCTTGATCTGGGACTTCTAGCCTCTAGAACTGTGAGAAAATAAATTTCGGTCATTTAAATCACTTGGTCTATGGTATTTTGTTATGTTAGCCTGAGCTAAGACACCAAAAAATCCATCAATAACATAATGGAGAAGTTATTTGTAATACATGTATATACATTGCAATGCAATATACCAATGAGAATAAATAAGCTATATGGTAATTACACAACTCTATGAATGAATTGCATAAGCTTAATGATAAGCGGAAGAATCCAGAACTTAACCCATTCATGATTCCATTTATATAAAGCTCAAAAAGAGGCAAAATAAATCTGTGCTGTAAGAAGTCAGTTTTCTTGATGTGAGTTTCTTGTCTGAGTCCTCGTTATAGGATGTGATCTGTTCTACACTTACGATTCGCACACTTTCCCACATGTACATGTCAATAAGGAATTAAAACAATGAAAGGGTGATGGGTCTAACTCCAGAGATGACTCTTAAGGGAAAAGAGAGCTGGAAGCTGCTTGCACCTGAGATGACATTTTGAAGGCAAAAGAAAGGATTCAGGTGGTGAATCTGCTGGATGGAATGTCTTCAGAAAACCCCAATTTGCAAATATTTCCACCTCATCTTATTTTTCCCATAAAATGCAAGAGTATGTCTGAAATATTTAAGGGGTACCTTAGATGCTGAGTCTATAAACAAGGCTACAACATAAAACTGTGAATATGTATTGTCATTAATATATGCTTTAACATCACATGTTTCTTATTTTTACCCAGAATTGTTGAGCAGGCTGGCTTCTCATGGATCTGATACACTGCCAGTTTTATTTTACCACTTCTTAAGACATCTAAAGGTTCTATTTTCTAACCCTTCCTTAACTCCCACCTGAACATGTGCTTTTCATTTCCAATACCTAGAGTAACAAACAATTCTATTTCTTCCTCACAAAAATAAAAGTGAGAACATAATGACAATGTAATAGTGACTTAATGTTTTTTGATCTTATGAGCTCTGTTACAGCAGATTCATAACATGACTTGCTTCCAAACTTCAGTCTTGGTGGGTAATAGCACATCAGTAACATTATGTATCCCTGCATTTCACAGGACTGTTAAAGAAAAATAGAGGCCTCAGTTCAGACACACCCCAAGGCCAACCACCTATAACCACGTAGCCAAAACTTAAGTCATCCTGATTTCCCCGAGATATTAGCTCTAATCATAAACAAAACACAAAACATAGGCTAGTCCACATGATTCAGTGAACCAGCTGTAGACAAATCAGCTTAAACTAACTCTGTTTGCCCTAAAAAGAAGGCTAATGTGTAACAGTCAGTCACAAAAATGGTCAAAATGCTGCCTCCTTTAGGCTTTCTCAGCTGTGCTGGAACTGCCGCAAGGTGGGCTTCTCGCCACGCTTGGTCTGAAGTCTCCTCAGCTTGTGAACTGTTCTTCTGTATGTACCATATACTCCTAAACATTTGATAACTTCATTTGATTTTCTTCCTGACAGGACTTTGGGATCAGTCACTCTGTGTGAGGAGTGTTAAATGTAAAGCTGCCATGATTTGTGGGCCCCCTGGGCCACCCCCCCTTCACTCTGCCTCTGTCAGATGTTCCTGCGCGGTGCCCTCAGCAACGTGTCCCTCTAGAACTGTGTAACTTGGCTGCTGGCTTTCTACTTGGCCTCTCAAACAGCGTTCCTTTGGAGATTTTCTCTGGTATTGGTGATTTATTCTTTTAAGAAAATCCAATAAGTCATGCAATTCATATTTGGAATGGGTCACGCAGCAGAAAGTATCCTGAGGGAAAGAATGACAGTTCCCAAGACTCTGAGCTGAACTGAGGAGGTCTCGTGGCATGGGCAGGATGAGGACATTTCACAGCCAGGCAGCCATGGGCAAACCCTTCGGCTTTCCCAAGTCTCTTCTGCCTGTTCTGTAAAATGAAGAGCATCTTGGCAATTGCATGCAGCCGATGTGAGATCTGGACATAATTGAAATGGCGTATAATACACCTAGCACATAGGAGATCCCCAATATGTGAAGGCTGCTATTATCAAAAGCATAGTTGCCATAGTGCCCACCCCATCCTATCCCAGATGACCAGATCCATGGTTCTGACTGTCAAAAGAACCCAATCAAAGGGTATGATATCTTTGGAGGGCTCAGAGACAAGTTGTTTGAAATTTGAAGCCATCATGAGTAGAATTCTGGCTGGACGAAGTGGCTCACACCTATAATCCCAGCACTTTGGGAGGCCGAGGTGGGTGGATCACTTGAGGCCAGGGGTTCAAGACCAGACTGACCAACATGGCAAAACCCCATCTCTACCAAAAATATAAAAATTAGCCAGGCATGGTGGTGCATGCCTATAATTCCAGCTACTTGGGAGGCTAAGGCAGGAGAATCGCTTGAACCCAGGAGACAGAGGCTGGAGTGAGCTGACATCGTGCCACTGCACTCCAGCCTGGGAGACAGAGTGAGGCCCTGTCTCAAAAAAAAAAAAAAAAAAAAAAAGGTAGAATTCAGTCCAAATGTATGCTCGCCCCTAGGCACAGCGTGCTGTAACATACCAATCTAAGTGAAATGGTTAAAAGTGGCACATCAGGAAATCAAGAAAATTCCCCTGACCACAACACATTCAGTATGATTTAATGTCTCATTCTGGATCTTTTAGCATAGAAGAATTATCATACTGCAAGTAATGACACTGTATCTGTGGCAGGCAGAATTCTAAAGCAGTCCTCAGATTCCCACCTCCTGGGGTGGACTCCTGTGTCATCCCTTTCCCTTGGGTGTAGTTGGAACCTGTGACTCTGACGGGATATCATTCCTGTGTTTAGCTTATAATATGGGGTAAAGTGAGGGGATTTTGCAGATGTAATCACTTTACTATTCACTGACTCTGAGTTGATCAAAAGGGAGATTATCCTGGGTGGGCTTGACCTAATCTGAGGACCACAAGAGGGTTTAGTGGTCAGAGAAAAGGAAGGTCAGAGAGATTTACAGAGAAAGGGTAGATGGTAGAATGTAGAGGGAATAGGGAAGAGGGAAGAGGGAAAGGGGGAGAGAGGAGAGAGAGATTCTCTGGCTGGTCTTGAAGCAGTAAACAACTGCCATGCCAAACAGTAAACAACCCGAAGCAGTAAACAACTTCACTGCCATGCCATGCGAAGAGAGCTAGACGGCAAGGACCTGGTGTGGGGTCCTGGATGGCTTTGGACTGACCCCGTTCTTTCCCCTTTCCTGTAGTTCTCAAGCATTACTGTGGGCAACATGCTACTACTTACAAAACACTCTACTAAAAGACAAAAATTATCTGGGCGTGGTGGTGGGTGCCTGTAGTTCCGGCTACTCGGGAGGCTGAGGCAGGAGAATTGCTTGAACCCAGAAGGTGGAGGTTGCACTGAGCCGAGATTGCACCACTGCACTCCAGCCTGGGCAACCGAGGGAGATCCTGTCTCCAAGAAAAAAAAAAAAAAAAAAAAAAAAAAAGAATGTGCTGGGAATGCAGTATCCTGAGATCATGGGAAACTGGCTTTAACAGTCTGGACTCTGTTCTGGTCCCTCCGAGAACAGGATATATTTCAATGTTTTAGCGCAATAATGACTGCCTCCCCCAGGTATCAAAACCCACAGCAGGCTCCTTTCTGGGGTCCCTCGGCTGCAGCACAAGACAGCAAGCACCCTGGGCACTGTCCTAAATCTTGTGTAACTGTCTTGCCCTGAACCCTAGGCTGCTATTGTCCCTCACTGCCTGTCTGTAAGACATCTGTTTTGTGCAACCTGTATACATGCATGAGACTTGGCAAGGAACCAGCGCACAGTGAACCTGCATCACTCCTGAGTCTCTTGGGTACTCTCCAGGCGCCAACAATTAGCAAGAAAATGGGACCTCAGTCATTCAGCCGCAAGGAACTAAATTCTGCCAACCGCAGGGAACTTAGAAATGGATCCACCCCTAGATGAGCACACAGCCAGGGACACCTTAATTTCAGCCTTGAGAGACTATGAGCAGAGTCTCAGACCCAGCTAAAGCACAGCAGACGGCTGGCCCCCGGAAGCTGTGGGATGATACGCTTGTGCTGTTTTAAGCTGCCAAATGTGTGGTAATTTGTTAGGCAGCAATAGAAATGCATACAGCGTCCTTTAGCCCAAGGATATTTAAATAGGAATTCTGTCCATTCATTTCACATGTATCCTGGGAGGCGTATCCTGGGAGTGTTCAGCAGGTGTCTGGGAGGTTTACTCGTGTCCCTGAAGTGCATGCTGCTAAGGGAAGCTATGCACAGAGAAACACCTGAATGCTCAAGGGCAAGCAGACAGCTCCTGTAACCTGTGCAGATAACAGTGTGGCCCAGGCTGTTGAGATCGTGCACACCCGAGAGAGGGCAGGTAGGCAGGGTGCAGCCTGCCAGAGCAGCTGGGTGGATGGAGGGCAAGGCTTAGTGGTTTGATGTAAGCCGGCTTCCAGAAGTTAAGACTCTTACCCAGTTGAGAGCACTCCTAGGGCCGTACATCAGATGTGACCGCCCTGAAAAGATGGCCCAGCCATGGTAAATGCCAGCACTTTCCAGCCTCCGGAGACCCCATCATGGCCCAGTGCTATTCTAACATCCAGCAGAACCCAGAATGGGGTGCCTGAGATAAAGGTGTGCTCCATACAAGGAGTGCGATTGGGAACATGCAACGTTCATGGTTCCATGTTTCTATTCCTGGCTTTGACAGAGTGGTCATTCCCAACTCCCCATGACATAACCACAGAACAGGAACAAGACACGGGCACTGGCATTGTGAATAGCTTGAAAACTTGAGGTTCTGCAAATAAGAAAATCACAGGTGAACACCATCGAGGGAGGCAGGTGGTTTCACATGTGGGGAGCTATTAGTCACTTATTCTGACTTTTCTGAGCAATGGTCCTCTGATTCATCCGTGATAATGGGACCAATTAACTTCAGCTTTGGAGCAGATGGTTACCACACACTTTAAAATAAGATGTCTTTTTGCTCATCACCCCATGATATTTTGATGAAAGAAAACAAAACGTGACAATTCTCTATCAGAAAGACGAGGGGATTCTTGCCCTAAATGTGACACTGTGACTCCTTCTAATATCACTGGAGTGCACCCTCCCCACCTGGGCCCTCGGACGTCCCCTCTCTGGGCATCACTGTGCCTTGCACGTGCTTCTGTGAGAGCTCCTGCTATGGGACTGTGGTATTGCCTTTACGTCCTTTGCTCCTCTGGGGCAGGGGCCTTGTGTTCCTCATCTTGGTTGTCCCTGATAATACTGGTAGTTGATATAGTTTGAGATGTTTGTCCCCTCCAAATCTATGTTGAAATGTGATCCCCAATGTTGGAGGGGGGCCTGGTGGGAGGTGTTTGGGTCATGGGGGTGGATTTGTCATGAATGGCGGGGTGCCATCCTGGCAGTAATGAGTGAGTTCTTGTTCTACTGGTTCCCATGAGATGATTGTTAAAAAGAGTCTGGCACCTCCTCTCTTGCTCCCCTTCACATCATATGATACATCTGCTTCCCCTTCCCCTTCTGCCAGGACTGGACGCTTCCTGAAGCCTTCACCAGAAGCAGATGCTGGCCCCATGCTTCTTGTACAGCCTGCAGAACTGTGAGCCAAATAAACCTCTTTTGTTTATAAATTACCTGGTCTCAGGTATCCCTTTAAAGCAATGCAAATGACAACAGAGTTTGAGACACCATTAGGTGCTCAATGTTTACTAATGACTAATTGTAATGCTTGAGAAGATAAGTATTTGGTCATAATTTATATTCTTTATAGCAAAAAGTGTAAAGAAAGAAAAATAAGAAATACCACTCTATGAAAATAAAAAATTAGTAGAGGAGGCCATTTACTTGATGCCGAGTATGCATCCAGCCCTGTGCACATACGACCTCAGTTCATCTTCACAACAGCCCCACAAGGGGGGCTGCTTCATCACTACGTCACAGAGGAGCCTGATGCCCCCTCAGGGGGCTGCACAGGAACCATGCTGTGACCACTATGCTGCAGAGATGTGAACCCTGGCCTCTGTCCCTCCCACACTCTGGCCCAGGCCCTGTGCTCAGGGTTGCCCAATGCTGCACCCAGCCTACAAAGGAACGTGGTATTTCCAGGCTTGCCCACAGGGGTTTCAGAGCCACGACTCTGCCTGACTGATGGGTGGAGGAAGCTCCAAAGCACAGCAAGGATCGGAAGGCAAACTCGGCAACTGGCCATGGGAGGAGCTGCCTTTGGAAGCAAGGAATGGTCCCAGATAGCTAGGAGGCCAATGGAAGCCTCATGAGATGGAAGGCAAGGGAGTGTAAAAGTAGCTGGAGGAAAGAGATGACTCACAGCAGCCGATGGTGAGATCCATAAGGAGAAGGGGAACGGAAGCCACTTCCTGACCTTTCTCTGTATCAAGCACAGCACAGCATGGATTCCCTTAGAACCTTGCCCTCACAGTCAAACCCAGCAGTCAGTTTCTAGTGCACACTGACTTACTGGCATATTTGGCACCACTGATTGCTCCCTTCTTGAAACATCTTCCACCCTGGGCGTCAGGGTCACTATCTACCGCTGGTTCGCCCTGTTTCCCAGGCCTGCACATTCCCAGTCTCCTCTGCTGGCTCCTTCTTCTGTTCCGGAGCCCTCAATACTGTTGGGCCCCAGCCTGAGTCTTTGGACGGCTTCTGTTTTCTGTCCATGCTCCAGACAAGTGTGTCCAACTCATGCTCACCACTGCATGGAGCCAGGTTGGGGGCATGGTGGGAGGGTCCTACAAGAGAGCTCACTCCATCCCACGGGTTTCACTTTAGGGCACTAACTCCACATCCGCATCCCCAACGCAGGGCTCTCTGTGACTCCAGACCCTTGTGTTCATCTGGGCAGCAACTTTACAAGTCTCACTACAGTCTCCGGCTTTGCCTGCCAGTGCTGGCCTCTTCTTCCTGCCCTTCCTCCAGGGGTCTGCAGCTCCTCAGGCACCATTATCTACCCACGTGTTCAGGGTAACATTCTTAGGGCCATGCTGGACTCTTCCCTGCCTGCCAGAGCCCCAGCCCTCCATCGTCAAGGCCTGTAGGTCTGCCTTCAAAACGTACCCCATGGCCGTGTCTCTCTACTGCCCCTCACCTGCACTACCACCCCCAAGACCCTGCGAGCAGTCTCTCTCTGCTCTGGTCTGGAGCAGCCGCCTCTGCCTGCTCTTCCAGCTTCTTCTCTTACCACCCCATAGTCCATTCTCTAGCAGCCAGAATCTGTCAAGATGTGAATCAAGATGCGTCAGCCCCCGGCTCAAAACCCTCCAGGGGCTGCGTATCTACCTACAGTGAAGCCCAAAGGACATACGAGGCTCCCTAGGGCCCGGCTCCCATTCTCCTGCCCTCCTTTCCAAATCCTCTCGCCCTCGCTCCACCAGCTCAGTTGACACTGGCTTCCTTAAATATGCCAAGACTTTGACGCTAGACTCCCTCTGCCAGGAAAGCCAGGCCCGCAGGTGTCTGTTACTGCCTGTTACTGCCTCCCTCCCTGCCCTCCAGCGGCATCCCGGGATTCCCTCACCTTCCTTCCTAACCTCCCCAGAGCAGCTGCTGAGGCCCCACTTCATTTTCATGCTCCCCTTGTTCATTGGCTTTCTTCCACTGGAATTTCACCTCCCTGAGGGCAGGGGTTTCATCTGCCTGGAGTGTGGAGGTAGCCCCAGACCTGGATGGGGCATTTTGTGGGCATTCAACACAGGCTGACACTGGATCAATCTGTCTCCATTTGGCCGCTGTTACACATCTCTGACTTTCAGAGGGAAGAAAGTGAGGCTCAAGCCGACCAAGTGACGTGGCCAAGCTCCCCCTGCCAATCCGGGCCTCAAGCCAGGGTCGGGCTGACTTGGAAGCCTGCCAGCCTCCTCTGTAACTTACCATTCTCTGGCAGATTCCCCTCAATCCAATTATCCTCCCCTGCAGCACAACTCAAAGTTGTGCCTAGAGATTTTTCAACATGTGTTTCCATCTCCAATGTATGCAGTGACTCCTGCATTACACAAAAATGCCTCTGCCCTCTGCCCCCAGACACACTGAAGAACCACACCATCTCACCCACATGGTGGTTAGCTGCTGCCAGAGGCAGCAGATGATACTTCCCAACCCAGAGACCCCGGTCTCCAAGCCATCTCCTGTGTAAATGCAGCAGGACCAGCTGATGGCAAAAGGAGTGGTTTCTTGCCTTCTCAATGGCAGGCTAGTCATTAAAGAACGAAAGGTGTTTCCCTTCCACTCTCAGGAGGTCAGCTGGTTTTAGGCCCAGAAGATCCGGCCCTTCTGTTGCCCTGAGACTGTCATGAGGTGGGAGTGGGTTGTGCTCTCCAGGGTTTGAAGGCTTGGGGAAGACCAGTCTCCCAGATCTGTGGGTTTTATGGGAGTTCAGACTGGCACCCCACTTGACACGGAGGCCTCAGAAATAGACGGGGCTGCCTATGTGGCTCGGGAGGCCAGGCAGATACCACACAGGGCCCCAGGAGAGTGGAATCAGGCCCCAGGATGGACAGCTGGATGGTGGGCAATGTTAACTGAGTGAAGGCCACTGTTTGCCAGTTTTCAGAACCACCTGAGCCCTGGGTTCATGTTCTGTCCCAAGGGAAAAGGAAGTCCTCCACCCAAAGTCTTATGACAGAGATAATGTTTCCTGCCAAGCACAGCTAGAACTGTCCCTTAAACAAGTGGATTTTTTTTTTTTACTAAATAATTTTTTGACATCTATATCTCAATGTCTCATGTATTCGGTAAAATAATATTGCATATAAATAGTTTATTCATAAAGATTCTAAGCACTAAGCTATTAGAAAGAGACATTTACCCTTTGTACCCAGCAATACTGAGCAGCTTTCTTGGATGGCCATTTCATGATGGAAACGTGGACCGTGACAGTGGGGGCCATGGGAGCAGAGCCTGGCTGTGGGGTGGAAGGTACAGGAGCTGCCAGTGCTTTCCAGTGACCAAACTCCTCACCCAGACGGGCTGTGGGAGACCCTTTAGCGCCGGCTGGCTGAGGGTCTTCACGTGAGTCTGAGCATAGCAGGGCACTGAGAAATGACCTAGTCTAAGACCTCGCTTGAGGGCAGAGGAAAGGAGTTCGGAGGAGTCAGAGGGATGGTGGGCAGGGGTCAGGTTCATGCTATCACCCAGCCCAGAGACTGCTTCGCTCCACTGAGGCAGCACACACACAGTTGTCTGTGTACCTCTGTTATTTTTATTTTTTTCTATTTTATTTTTTTTTTTTTTGAGACAGAGTCTTGCTTTGTTAACTAGGCTGGAGTGCAGTGGTGTGATCATGGCTCACTGCAGCCCTGACTGCCCGGACTCAAGCAATTCTCCCACCTCAGCCTCCTGAGTAGCTGGGACCACAGGCGTGCACCACCATGCTTGGCTAATTGTTTATTATTTGTAGACATGGGGTCTTACTATGTTGCTCAAGCTGGTCTGGGACTTCTGAGCTCAACTGATTCTCCTGCCTTGGCCTCCCAAAGTGCTAGGATTATAGGCGTGAGCCATCACACCTGGCCACTTTCATTATTTTTCAGTGTGAGGGATGAGGAAGGCATGTTGGCTACTAGGACTCCTGTCCCAGGCAGATCCCTGATCTTCAGGTGCTAATTGCACCACAAGCACCTTTGACCACTCCCTAAAGAGTGAGACCCACTTCCTCAAGGCCTCCTGCGAGTGTAGACCAGATGGCTTCTCCACCGCTGGGTGGGAGCCTGAGCCTCCTGCCTTCACTGATCTCTGCTTCCAGTTGGTTCTCTTCGTGGTGCCCAACATAAACAATGAGCTGTTCATAATTTAACATCTTAACTCACTAAGTTTGGGTTTTTAAAAGGTATTTTTCAAGACTGGATGAAGTCAGAGTCCCATCTTAAAATGCTAGTCTGAAAGGTAAAATATAAGTGACAAAAATTAATACGCAAAATATGGAAAAAAATAACAGAAAAGACATTCAAAAGAAGTGAAGGCTTTTGCTAAGCATGGTAGGGCTCAAGGAGAAGGTAACATGGTGGGCTGTACCTATGACCTTGCACGAGACTGTGCTTCACATGAAACACAGCACTCAGGCAGCTGCTACAATCACCCGAGCTATTAGCAATCGTCAGTGCTGAGCTGTGTAAAGGTCTACGCCGCCGTAGCATTCAACAGAGAATAACCCATGAAACTTGTTTCTTTCTTAACAAATACTAATTTCCGCCTCTCTGTGAATAGTGAGCTTTTTCTATCGAAAATATCTTATCTGAATTAGTCATATAGAAGCGTCTTTAAAATAGCCAGCCCCCACAATGAGTGGTTTAGGTTATTGCTGATCTAGCTGAATTGTTTTATGTTTGTTGAGTCTTGCTGAGGTAAGACAGAGTAAGGCTGTGGGTGCCAGTCATTGGGTTGCTTTTGATGGCTGTGAAGCAGCTGAGATAAGAATTTCTCCACAGTCACAACATGAGATCCAGCTACTGGGAATGCAGAGCCTGTTCTAATGTCAAGCATGCCATTGGTGAGGCTTCTATGAGTCCTGTGGCTATGACCTGACCGCAAGCCTGCCCAACACAAATAAGCCCCACTAAGCACATCTCATCCTTTGTCTAAACGCATCTTGTGCCTTTCCTCTTGAAAGTGGTGGATGACGACAGTCCTGGGCAAACAATGACAAGCAATGGCACGAAAGCAGGTGTACACGTGTACACAGAAGCCAGGTCTGGTAAAACTTCCCGGCACATTGACTTTCTGGATGTCTCTCATCGGCCCCACAGATCTACTGTCTATCCTTCTCCATGCTGCTCTGTATGCAGAGGGTGACCCGCGTGGACCACATCAGTGAGCTCCCTGCAATCTGCCCTTCTGCCATTAAGAGGCACTGGTCAGAACCTGGATGGTGGAGGAAGAGTGTGGTCAGAGTATTTATTTCCCCAGCATCTTCTCTCTCCCGGATGCCACACCTCCTGCCCATGGCTATCTCCATCAGCCACTCTCATCCCTTGTCTTTTTGCCAGGCCTGAGGGTAGTCCCAGGAATGGTAGTATCCTTCACTAGTGTCCTTAAATCCTGCCCACTCCTTGGAAAGCAGTCCCTTTATGGAGTGCTTTATCTCACAGTTTTGTGCTGCCTTTTCTTTCCTACCAGGGTCCTGATTGGTCCATCCACCAATACCAGAATCATACCAACCTACAGGTACTTCTCTTCTGTCTTCTTCTGGAACTCTAGAAAGTGCTTGGTAATTTTATTGGGTCTTGGCCGAGGGCCAAGAGAAGCTCTATTCCCTAACAGTGCATTGCTGGCTGCAGCCCTAAAACTCCTGGGATGACACATCTGGGGACGTCTCCATGGACTAAGCCTCGGAAGTGGAGGCTCCACTCTACAGTGGACGTGAAGAGCTGGCTGAAGGCTGGGTCAGCACTGGAAGGTGATGCTTCCCCACCCCAGCGGGAGCAGGGCTTCCCACTGGCTGAGGGCATGCTCCATGTGCACTGTCAGCCCGTGCAGGCAGGCGGGGCTCCCACTGGGAGGGGCGTGGTGGGCCTGAGGAGACAGCCATAACACCTTCCACATGCATGCCTGAGAAACCCCCAGATACGTGATTTTGCAGTGTTTATAATGTGAATGATTATGAGTGAAACTGGCATTGCTTTGTCTCAGGAAGAACCTAAATCTGTTTTAGACATTTGTTTTGGACTCATTATTTTCTCCTTAAACATTCCAAAGAAGAGAGTTTGTCTTGCTTCTTGAATGCTTTCTTCATTGGGATGTTAGGGTGGTGAGGAAACACTAAGGAGAAGGAAGGAGACTGAGGTCAGGTTTTGTGCTTCCTTAACCTGGAAGCTGGAAGAGGCTGTGCAGGCAGGGAACCGACAGCTATGGAAGGCACACATCACTTAGTACCCCAAAGCGTTGCCGGGTCAGCAGTCTCCTCATCTTTGCAGATGGGGAAACTGAGGCTCAGAGAGATCACCTGACTTGCCCAAGTCCACAGGAAGTGGCGGGTCTCCCGTTTTCTCTAAAGCCCATGGTCTTTCCTATCTTTCGTTCAACACCCATGGAGGAGTTGTCTGGGGAAAGAGAGAAGCAAGGCAAAGAAGCAGAGAGTTCTCCTTAGAGGAGGACCGGGATTTCGGAGCAAGGGGAAAAACTCGAGAGATTTCAGCACCACCTAGTTATTGGCCCCTCCATCCAGCCCATGCTGGCTACAACACTGTCGGCCCGTAGAGCAGGAGGTGTGGTGCAGCATCTAGAATCCTAATTGAAAACTGCCCAGGGTCTGAGAACATGTGCCCTTCTCTTGCTCATAGAGTAGGTTAGGCCAGCTCACCATTCACCAAGCCTAAAGGGCGTGGGCCTGCCGGCAGGGGCAACTCACCTGCCTGCTCCAAAGCCACCATTGTTGCCTGCTCGATCAAGTCCCGCTCGATGAAGCTCCTGAAATCCTCACTGTACACGCTCAGGTCTGGCAACTGGAATGTGTAGATTGGCATCTCCAGGGGGAACTGCTCGTTGTTGCATTCACTCGCCACGTGGGACCGGGCCAGGGAGACGATGGCTGAGCTGGCGTGGGAAATCCCCCGGGAAAGTCGCTTTTCTGCAGGGGGAGAAGGAAAGATAGCCACAAGGGCTGAGTGGGTGTAGGTGTGGCTCTATGTACATAAACACACATACTATGCACACACAATACACACACACAGGTACACATTCATGGACACAGACCACACACATGCACATACCACACAACACACAAAAATACGTATGTGCACACATGAACACACCATACATGTTCACACATATATACTACATGGCACACGCACACATACATATACATGTGCACACACACTTATAAGCAGATATACATGTGCATACACATACTGCACACATACACATACACACATGCACACAAATGCACACACATGAATACAAAAGTATACACAGGATCATATGCATGCACACACTAGACACATATACACTGCACATCCACTTGCATACATACATGTACACATACTACATAGCATACACATACATGCATGCAGACACACACATAAACAGTCTGCACATATACTACACACATACACACATGCCCATGTACATACACTATAGACTATACACATACTATATACATGTACACATATAGATGTATTTGCACATACTACACACAGCACACACAAATACACGGGACACACAGTGCACATATATGTACACACATGCACAGACTATATGCATACACACATGTACACATACATGTGTGCACACACATACACATGCACACACACATTCTCTCTGCATCAGCCTTTGTATCCTACAAGCCTTTTCTATCCTGCAGGCCTTCCTGCTGCTGGATTAATCACCACCACCTGGTATGTGGCACTTATTTACAAGAGTCATGAAACCACTTAGTAAGTGGGGAGCTGCAAGCCCATAGTACAACTGCACATTAGCACTGTCAAAGAGCACCAGGCTTGCTCTTGGGTCTGAAGTGATATCTCCCTCGATTCCACTGAGTTGTCCTCTCCCAGGACTCAATGGTACAAGGGAGACCGCTCTTTGTCTCGATGCATTTATGCACTTAATGCAAAGAAACAATCATTCAGGCATCCACAGTAGCTCAGGTTTTAAGACAGGTTGTTTTACTAAAGTTACGCTGATAAACCCTCCTACGTGGCCCTCCCAGGACACACAATATTAAGTCAGTCCATGTGTTTCTCTTCTGTCTGGATATTCTTTTGCCACAGCACTCTCAAAAATAATGCTCTCCTCTGGCTTTATTCTTCTTGGGCTTTTCAGCCAGGGAATGAGAAATGCAGTGTAGGATTTCTCTAAGGTACAATATGTTACCATGTTGGGAAGTCGATTACCTAGAAAGTAGATGTATCCTCTTGATGCTGCAAAAGCACGCTTGTTTTTATAAGCTCTGTGTTCTAATGACCAACATTGAACATAAAACAAGAATGCTTAAATATATGTTAGGAATAGGTTATCTTTTTTCATAGTCAGTGTTTTCAGTAAGGAGAAGTCTTTTTAGCAGGGCAGTAGATCTTTCATTTTTCTCAGGAAAGCATGGTCTCTGGTGTTTTATTCAAAAGCCTGCTGCCTGTGTTGCCTAAATTAAGTCTAAATAAGCACTGTCTAAGCCCTGTGGCAAATTCCTGAGGCTATTCCCTGAGGTCCCAAGGACTCCCACTGTCCTCCAGTTCAGCCTGCCCACTGGTAAGGTCTGTGCTCCTGCAATGCCCCTCTGAGGTCCACACTGAGCAGCACACCACGGTCACACGGAAAACCCAGCCCCAGCCTTCACTCGGAACAGCAGCATCTTCCTCCCCCACTTGCAAGAGCACTGTACAGAAATAGCATTCATGGAGTTTTGTTAAAACGGACTAAAAAGCATAGGCTTTTGATCCTGTGGCAAGTTAGTTTTAAATCCAAAGCTAATTTCCAGAAGGTTCATGTATTTTTCCCATTAAAATAAATACAGAGTCACAGAGACAGACTACATTTCACAATGGGTGGTTTAGATTCACCTTCAATTTCACTCAGAGACCAAAAGGATTAAGTTCTTTGTATTTTGAGGAAAGGTAAAAAGAGAAGTTAAACCACACAGGCCGTTAGAAAGAAGAGGGAGGGAGCACATGGGCCCAGCTTGGGTGGTGGGGGACGGCCCATTGCTTCCCACACTGGTTCAGGTCCTTGAGTGCACGAGCAGTGGAGGCTTGTGTCTTTCTGCCTCGTGCAAGCCATGCTGAGGCCGCTCGTCTTGCCACAAACTACCTTTTTTGTATCTGCGAAAGAA
Organism: Hylobates moloch; assembly: GCF_009828535.3. Taxonomy (NCBI): domain Eukaryota; kingdom Metazoa; phylum Chordata; class Mammalia; order Primates; family Hylobatidae; genus Hylobates; species Hylobates moloch. Next base: position 83,755,100 of record NW_026652289.1, on the reverse strand, counting down.
GCAGCTGCCTCATTTTTCGGAATCTGATGGAGAGGGAGATCAGGCATTAGAGGATCGAGGTGCTATGTGCACCTGCAATGGGTGGGACAGACAATCTCAAGGCTGCTCTCAACGGTGGGCACCTGTTGGCCAGGGGCACCCATGCTCCTCCCGGGCCCATCAATCAGCACCCACATGAGACACTTCGATGGCCTTGGAAACACGGTGATTCCTAGGACAACATGAGGCGGTTCTGCAGTTCTAAACATGAAATATTTGGAGTCTGAGGGAAGAAAGTATTTTTGAACTAAAAATATTAATAGATTGTGTTGAAGATCATATAATGAGAAATATATGCTCCTAATTCTAACATTTCCCGTGACACCCCAGGAATGCACACATATCATCTCTCTCACACACAGTCACACACACACACACACACATACACTCTCACACACTGATTCTTTAAATGTGAACTCAGTGATTCTACTTTTGGATGTATAAATAAAATGTTTTACAGGAATTACCATGATCAAAGTTACGTCTCAGAAAAACACAGAAAGATTAGAAAACAAAACAAAACATAGTACAAGGATGTACAGAATTTCCCTGCCACTGACAAAGGGGAGACGTATTAACTATATATTCTTTTTTCATTTATTTTCCTTTTATTTTTAATTTTTACAGAGATGGGGTCTTGCCGTGTTGCCCTGTCTGGTCTCGAACACTTGGGCTCAGCGAAGATTACAGGAATGAGCCACTGCACCCGGTCCTGCGTTTTCTTATTTTCTTTGTTTTTGTTGCTCTGGCACCTGGGACCTCCCTGACTGGGGAGAGGCTGCCCCTCCCAGCTGAGCCGATGTTAAGAGATGGCAAAGGCCTTGCCCAGCAGCACGCCTCTCCTATGCGGAGCAGCCAATCCAGAATCTACACTCCCGACCACCCTCTCCAGCTGGCTCTTACTCTCCAGGAGGCAACCTTCCTTTGCCCTAAGCACTTCAGGCCAGGTACCAGGCAGCCGGAGACAGGCCCTTTGCCTCTGAGCTGGCTGCAGTTACGCACACTAGCTGGGGTAGGGGGCTGCTCCCCCTGCCCTGCCTTCCCATAGAAACCACCACCAAGGCTCTGGCCCATGCTTCCCCTCACTCCTACTTCCAGATGACCCACGCCTCCCCGTGTGGCCCTGCATGCTGTGCTGGGCCTGTTTCCAAGGAACTGTGAGTTAAAAAAAAAAAAAGCTTCCACCTTCATGACAGTCATTTCTGTGTCTGCACATTCTGTGTCTGTGTCTATGACACCTGATTAAAACGGATCCTGGGTATATTTTAAAACAGGTGGACAAAACTTTTCCTAAAGGGTGAGATAGAAATATTTTAGGCTTTGTGGGCCATGCAGTCTCAACTACTCACCCCTGTCTTTGCAGCACTAAAGCCGTCGAAGACAGCACATACATGAGTGAGTGTGGGGGTGTTCCAACAAAACTTTACTTAAAAAACAGGCCAGATTGGGCTCACAGGTCATTTTCTGGCCCCTGATTTAGAATATGAAATGTTCCATTTTCTGTTTTAGCACACTATGGTTTCAGGAAGAACTCAACTAAAGGAGACATAAATTCAATTCAGAAACTCTGTAATGCAATAGGAATCGATATGATTGCTCGCAAGGCTCAATTAATAGGATTATGCTGGGATAGAGTCCTGTTTTTTTTTCTTAAATGATAGCTAAGAAAAGTCAGATCACAGTATGTGACAGCTACACTTACTAGGTCCTGATTCTGCCAACCTCTCTGGTAGCAGAGAGGAGGGTCCTTCTAGCCCCTGTACCGGGAGGATAAGATAATGGGTTGGTTTGTTTGCTGCCAGCTCAAAAGAGCAGAACTGCCATGTGGCCATCTGTCTGGATTGCTGCTGCCTGAAAGATACCAGGAGCCTTAACCATGTGGTACAGTCAAGGAAGGCCCTGAGCACAAGACGGAGCCAATGACTGGAAGGGGTGGTTCCTCTGGAGTCAGGTCTAATGGCAGAAATGAAACTGAATTTAAGAATAATCAACAAGAGGGGCAAGACAGTGCATAGCCTCAGTGTCCTGTCCTTACACCCACCTGGAAATCCCCAGGGGCAGGAGGTGGGAATGGGTGAGGCCGACAGACAGGGCCTGGGGTAGGGCGTCTCATCCTGCCTTTCCTCTCCCCAGCACAGCTCCAGCATGGCCTGCCTTCCCCTATCATCCCCTAGCCCCGGCCCTGTGCCAGCTGGAGAATGTCAGGTGGTGCTGGAGCACAGCTGGGTGGGGCACCAGTCACCATGAGCACCGTTTCCCTCCTTTCCCTAACACACCGGGGAGCTTGGTGGTTACACCAGAGCAGGGCAGTCCCTACAGGAAACAAGGGCTTTCTAGAAGAGAGGAGCTGGGAGCAGCCCTCAAGAGACAATCCAGCTGTGCGGAGGGGAACAGGCAGGGAACTTCTAGAGCCCAAATGACAACATCCAAGGCTCTCCAGCTTGAGTACCCTTCCCCAACTCTCATCTGGAGGAGCACCCACCACAGCCTGTGCTCCAGCACAAGCGAAGATGGATGATAACCGCGCGCCCCAGGAGCTTCCAGGGAAACTGTTAAAGAAAGGCAACAAAGTACTGGCCAGGAGGACTAGATTAAAAAATGAGCCTAGTAAGTATGTGCAAAGAGATAAAGAGAATATCAGAATGCAAATAATAATAATAATAATAATAATAATAATGACAAAGAATTAACTTGGGATTAAAAATGTTAATGGAACTAATAATGCATTCATGTGCAGAATAAATAGGGATGTGAAAACATCAGGTCAAGTGAATCTCTTAGAAGACGTGAGAACAGCTGCAAGAACATGATGGAGGAAGGGCTGGAAAGTGTTCAAAGAAAATAATTTCAATCTAGAGTTTTTAATCTACTAAATGAAAATTTAAGTATACCATGTAAATCTTTTTAGGCACTCAAGGCCTTAGGAGATTCACCATGCAAAAACTCTTTTTGGAAGTAGTCTTTGAGGAAGTTTTTTTTTTTTTTTTAGCGAAAGAGAAATGAATACATGTGAATAGATAAAGGAGTTAATTGTTATCTAAATAAGCAAAGGCAACAAAAAGTATCTAAATAAGATTGAGAGCAAGTAGAGGCAGGACAGAACAACATAAAATCATATTAAGACATGTATTTTGCAGGGGAAAATATAGTTGTTAAGTTTTTAAAAATAATAGGAAGAAAACCAAAATAATGATTTTAATAGAATAGCAGTAATTGCAATATGAGTAAAAGTAGAATGTGTAACTTGCAAACCAGTAGAAAAATTTAATTAGATAGAGAAGATAGGACAGAAGAATGGACTGAATTAACTACTCAAAAGACAGAGATTCTTGGATTGGATAATAAAATAAAACCTAATAATAAATTGTCTACAAGAATCATATTTAACATGAAAGGATATGGAAAAGTTGAAATTATATCAGCAGAAAAAATGATATTTCTGGCAAATATGAACCAATAGAAAGCCAGGGTAGCTGTTTAATATCAACGAAAGCAGATTTCAAGATAAAAACCATTATATCAAATGGCTTGACAAAGAGACAGCCTATATATTGGTCAAAAAACACACAAGAGCAAGATAATCTAAAAAATTATGAATATACATATACCTAACAAGATAGCATCAAAACAAATACAGCAGAAAGGATGAAACTCAGAGAAGACACAGATAATATGTATTAAAATTTCTAACTCAATTATGGCTTTTCTAAACAACAGAGTAAACAGTCGAGAATAATCCAAGATATAGATTCAATATAGCTTGAATGATAGGCTGAGCTAATAGAAACAAAGACAGCATTCATTCTCAACAGTTCAGGAGAGTCTACCTAATGCAATAAAATTAAAAACTGAATTAATTGTATAAATATGAAGAAGAACATACAATTATTTCGGGTGATACTATTGTATACTTAGATATCCAAGTGATTCTCTTAGAACAAACTATTAGAACTAATAAAAGAATTTATGTAGCTCACTGGATAAAAGATAAATAAGTAAAAAATGAGTTTCTTTTTTCCATGCTTAAAATCTGAACAGAATCTGAATATGTGGAGAGGCATACGTAACGTTCTTGGATGGAAGAACAAATTATAAATGCAAATTATTTTTAAAATTAAATAACAATCCATTCCAATTCCACTCAGAATTATAATTTTAAGGTTTAGATGGCAAAATAAATATTCAAAAACAGCACACACAAAAAAGGAAAAGCATAGCAATAGGAGGTGAGGGTGATACCCTGTGAAACCACTGAGTCAAGTGTAACAGGGTGGCAGCCACAGGGGTGGGCAGAACAAAGTATGGAAATACGTCCAGGTATGTTGAGAATTTAATATAAGGCAAAGCTGGCATTTTAGTTTATTGTGAAAATGTACTTGAATAACTCTCTCTCAAACCAGAAAAAAGCAAAACCAGATTCTTTGCTATTTACAAAAATTTCAAATTGATGAAAAGACTCAAAGAATAAAATTTAAATTAAATATAAGAATATATTTCAGGCTGGGCACGGTGGCTCACGCCTGTAATCCCAGCACTTTGGGAGGCCAAGGTAGGTGGATTGCGAGGTCAGGAGATCAAGACCATCCTGGTTAACACGGTGAAACCCTGTCTCTACTAAAAATACAAAAAATTAGCCAGGCGTGGTGGCAGGCACCTGTGTCCCTGCTACTCGGGAGGCTGAGGCAGGAGAATGGCGTGAACCCATGAGGTGGAGCTTGCAGTGAGCCGAGATTGTGCCACTGCACTCCAGCCTGGGCGACAGAGCGAGACTCTATCTCAAAAGAAAAAAAAAAAGAATATATTTCAGTAATTCTGTAGTCCAAGAAACCTTCCAAAGTAAGAGAGAAAGCTCATCAGCCATGAGAGCAAGATAATGTAAACATTGTGTATGGGAAAATATTCTGAAAAGAAAGTCATAAGGCAAGTGATACAGTGGGAAAAACACATATACATATAGAGGAAATATATGTTTTAGTCTTTATTACAAAGAGAGCAACCAATTGATATGAAAAGGCAAACCAATCAATAGAAAAATGGACAAAGTGGCAAACAGCCATGTTACAAAGGGGAAATCCAATGGCCTAAGAAGCAAATGACAAGATGAGACAAGACACCATTTTCCACTCTTCAGAGTAGAAAAACAACATAAACACATTTGATGTAGTTTGGATATCTGTCTCCAAATCTCAAGTTGAAATGTGATCCCCAATCTTGGAGGGTGGGCCTGGTGGGAGGTGTTTGGATTAGAAGCAGATCCCTCATGAATGGCTTGGACTATCCCCTTGGTGATAAGTGAGCTCTTGCTCAGTTCACACGCAATCTGGTCATTTAAAAGTGTGTGGCACCTCCCACCCACCACTCTTTCTCTCTTGCTTCAGCTCTGGCCATGTAAAGTGCCTGTTCCCTCTTTGGGATTTTAAGCTTCCTGAGAGGCCTGCCATGATTTTAAGCTTCCTGAGGCCTCCCCAGAAGCTGAGCAGATGCCGGCACCATGCTTCCTATAAAGCCTGAAGAACCATGAGCCAAGTAAACCTCTTTTCTTTATAAATTACCCAGCATCAGATATTTCTTTATAGCAATGCAAGAATGGGCTAACACAGAATATCAGTACCAAGGGGGTACCTGAAAATGTGAAAGCAACTTTGGAACTGGGTAATGGGCAGAGGTTGGAAGTCTGGAGGATTCAGAAGAAGACAGCAAGTGAGGGAAAGTTTGGAACTTCTTAGGGACTGGTTAAATGGTTATGATGAAAATATGGATAATGAAATGGACAACAGAGTCAAGGCTGAGGAGGTCTCAGACGGATATGAAGAAATTATTGGGGACTGGAGCAAATGGTCACATGTTTTTGCCTTAGCAAAGAGCTCAGCTGCATTCTGTTCATACCCTAGGGATCTGTGGAAGTTTGAACTTGATGATTTAGAGTATGTGGTAGAAGAAATTTATAAGCAGCAAAGTATTCAAGAGGTGGCATGGCTGCTTCTAACAGTCTGCATTCAGATGCTGGAGCAAAGAAATGAGCTGGAACTTATATTTAAGGGAAGCGGAATGTAAAAGTTTGAAAAATTTGCAGCCTAGCCATGTGGCAAAGAAAGAAAAAGCTTTTTCAGAAGAATTCAAGCAGGCTGAGAAGCAACTACTTGCTAGAGATATTTGTATAACGAAAAGGGAGCTAAGTGAGTGCTAATACCTAAGACAATGGAGAAAAGGCCTTGAAGGCATTTCAGAGACCTTCACAGCAGACTCTCCCATCAAAGGCCTAGAGGCCTAGTTAGAAAGAATGGTTTCATGGGCCAGGCCCAGGGCCCCGCTACCTTGTGTAGCCTTGGGACACGTCCCCCTACATCCTGGCTACTCTAGCTCCAGCCTTGGCTCAAAAGGTCCCAGATACAGTTCAGGCTGCTGCTTCAGAGGGTGCAAGCCATAAGCCTTGGTGACTTTCACATGGTGTTAAACCTGTAGACATGTAGAATACAAGAGTGAATGAGGTTTGGCAACCTCTGCCTAGATTTCAGAGGATGTATGGAAAAGCCTGGGTGTCCAGGCAGAAGCCTGCAGCAGGGGCATAGCCCTCACAGACAACCTCTACTAGGGCAGTGCCAAGGGGAAATGTGAGGTTGGAGGCCCCACACAGAGTCCTCATGGGGGCACTGCCTAGTAGAGCCTGAGAAGGGGGCTACCACTTCCAGACTCCAGAATGGTAGATCTACCAGTGGCTTGCACCCTGCACCTGGAAAAGCTGCAAGCAGAGAGCAGCCATGGGGGCTGAACTCTGGAAAGCCACAGGGGCAGAGCTGCCCAAGGTCTTGGGAGTCCACCTCTTGCACTGTGTGCCCTGGATGTGAGACATGGAGTCAAAGGAGATTATTCTGGAACTTTAAGGTTTAATGATTGTCCTGCTGGGTTTTGAACTTGTGTGGGGCCTGGAGCCCCTTTCTTTTGGCCAATGTCTCCCTTTTGGAATGGGAATGTTTACCCGATTGTATCTTGGGAGTGAATCACTTGTCTTTGATTTTACAGGCTCACAGGTGGAAGGGACTTGCCTTGACTCAGATGAGAGTTTGGACTTTTGAGTTAATGCTGGAACAAGTCAAGACTTTGGGGGACTGCTGGGAAGGCATGATTGTATTTTGCAATGAGAAGGACATGAGATTTGGGAGGGCCCAGGAGTAGACTGATATAGTTTGGATATTTGTCACCACCAAAATCTCATATTGAAATGTAATCTGCCATCTTGGAGGTGAGGCCTAGTGGGAGGTGTTTTGATCACGGGGGCAGATCCCTCATGAATGGCTTGGGCCAACCCCTTGGTGATAAGTGAGCTCTCATTCTGAGTTCACATGAGATCTGATCACCTCTGCCTTCCAGCTCACTCTCTCTTGCTCCTACCCTGGCCATGTGAAGTGCCTGTTCCCCCTTTGTCTTCTGCATGATTGTAAGCTTCCTGAGGCCTCCCCAGAAGCTGAGCAGATGCCAGCACCATACTTCCTGTAAAGTCTGCAGAACCACGAGCCAATAAATCCTCTTTTTAAAATAAATTACCCAACCTTAGGTATTTCTTTACAGCAGTGAAAGAATGGCCTAACACACCATACATTGTAATATCCAGTGCTGGCAAGAGTGAAGGGAAACACCCGGTTTCACACATGGTGAGTAGAAATATATTAGGAAAGAAGCCCTAAAATTATTAAGCTAGAAACACACATGTGTTGGCACAGCAAATCCATTCTGGGAATGCAAACCTATGGAAACAAAAGCACCAGTATGTAAGATTAGAGGTATAAAGATGTTTCTTTCAGCATTGCTTTCAGTGGCAATTAACAAATAATAACAACGACAAAAGCCAAGCAAAAACAGAATCACCATGAATACAGCAGTGATCTAAAAATTAACACATTATAGAATAAAATGTAGCTATTAAGAGATTATGTTCATCATCTCCTGCTCAGTAAAACAAGCATTTTGCAGTGTGCTGTGCATTCGACTCTGATGTGTTTGATTTTGAACAAGACAGCAAGAGGAGCAGGAGGAGACCACCAGGATGTTATCAGCCGTCATTACACTGGTGAGATCTGGGAGGTGTGGAGGAGAATGCTCTTAAGTTTTCCTCATATATCTCTGTATTGTTTCCTTTGTTATAATAAGCATATCTTATTTTCATAATGAAGAAAAAGGATAGAGAAGATGGAGTGCATGGGACAAGAAATGTGATGCTGAACAGACTTGGAGACTGTGTTACTTTGGAAATAAGTGAAAGAACTAGAGATGTTTGGTCTGAAAAAACCAGGACTCCAGGAGGAATGCTGGCTTTTACTCACTTATTGGGCTTTTGGGGTCCTAGGAAATCAGACTCATTTTTCTGCTTTTCTGAGGTAGAGGTTGGAACCACGGATAGAAGCAACAAAGGACATTTCGGCATAGTGTGAGAAAGAAGGCACTGAGAGGCCAATTTGTCTGCATCTGGGAGGTGATGACCCCACCGTTCTTTGTACCACCCAACCTGCCTGCAAGCTGCAGTGCACTGGCCTGGGCAGCTGTGCCCAGGCTCAGTCCCTCAGCGGTACCTTGGGCAATGTCGTCCTGCCTCTGCAGGCAGGGCCGCTCCACCTTGTGCCCGGGCTGTGGCTCTCGCTCTGGCTGCTTGGGACCCCTCCCTTCGTTGAACACATGCGGCAGATTGGCTGTGTGCACCTGGCGGAGCTGCTCATAGTCGCTCAGAGCGGCTGTCAGGTCCCAGTTTTTGCCTGTGGACAAGAAATGACAAGAGGTGACAATATGAATGCATGAATAATGGTCTCATCATAGAGAAGAACCGTGACAAGAAGGGTTTCCCATTAGGACATAAACTAATGAATTTTTACCAGTAGTTCTCATTTTTCAAAGGGGAAAAATGGCCCTCTGCCTGACTCTAAAAGTAGAATTTCACATCCATAAGTGACATCCATCTAAAATATGTGACTATATACAGTCTCAGAGCCTTTAGGTTCAAACACACACACACACACACACACACACACACACACAAACACACACACACACACACACACTTACTTCTAAACACTGCATCCCTGATTATCACATCCCCCTTTGAAAATCAAGTTGTAGAGCTTACTCTCTGAGGGGAACAAAGCATCAATTAAAGAAAAATGAATTGAAATAATTCTCAAAGTTTCTTTGGGCTTTTGCTCAGAGTTTTACTTTTTATTTTAAGCTTAATATGAGAGAAGCAGAAGCTTGGGAGGGATTCTCTTGTTAGTGAGCTTTGGTGGGAGATAGACTTCTGAGCTCAGGCCCTGCACTGGGTGCGATGCCAGGCTGGGCAGGTGTGCTCAGCGTGGGTATGCACTCAGCAGGGCTCCCACCCCAACACGGGGTGCTGGACTGGCACTTCGCAGCACTAGGCACAGCTACACTGGGGAGTTGGAGGCAGCGTGGGCACTCTGATTCCTGACTCTGAGAGTCAGTGGGCTCGTAACATCAGGAAGGAGTGTCACACACTGCACCCGATTCAGTTAGGTATCATCCGATAGCACGACTGGGCAACTACAGTTAACAATAACTTATTGTATATTTCAAAATAACTAGAAACGTAGATTTGGAATGTTCCCAACACAAAGAAATGATGCATGTTTGAGTTGATGGATATCTCAATTAGCCAGAGTTGCTCATTATACATTGTATGCTAGTATCAAAATATCACATCTGCCCCATCAATATGTACAACTATTATGTATCCATAACAATTAAAAATTAAAAAATTTTAAAATGAAATCAAAGAATTAAAAACTTAGCCTTAATTTTAAGGAGCAAATACAAATAAGCTCCCTTCTCATCTTTTCCATTTTAAGTTACTGGGAACCCCAACAGATGTCACATCAAGTAAGGATGAGAAGGAAAGGCACAGAGGCCCATGGTGAAACCTGAGGCTGGAAGACTGGGGCAGCCACAGGCTACATGTCCCTGATGAAGGAATGCAACCCAGAAGAACAGTCAAGAACACAGGTTCTAGGGCCTGGTTTTGAGCCCTGGTTCCACCTTCTAACTAGTTCTCTGATGGTGAATATATCATTTCATCACCCAAGGCCTTGCATTCCTTCCTGTACAATTAGGATAACACAATCCATCTAATGAGAATTCTTGAGGGTTAAATGAGAAAAGGAGATAGTGTTTGTAAAGTTCTTCCTTTACGGAAAGCACTTAATACATGGTAGTTACCATTATTCTCATTAATTATAGGTTTGTGTTTTATGTTTAACTTCTAGCACTCAGAGTTAAAAGCCAGCTAGTAAGTGATGGAGCTGAGATTCAAATACATGGACTTACCTATACCCCATGAGGTTCTCATTCAACTGTTACTAATGCCATCCCCCAAACACACTGAGGCCATAAAGTCCATGGGAGGGCACTAGAAGCCTAATTCTAACATGGATATTTTCACACTTCCTCTTCTCCTGCACCCTGGGATACTCTATGGTCCCTTCACTGGTTCCTTTGCCTCTTCCTGTCCTTAAAACATATGGATTCCCCTAATTTTTCTTCTTGCTCTTCTTTTCTCTTAATTTATACCCTCCTTTGAAGACTAAGTCCATCTCTATGAGAATAAGCTTAATTCTAGTTACAACTTACATCCTAAGTTTTAAAGCCAAATATTTGACTATGGGAGATATTAGCTGACTATCCAATTTCTATTCTCCTTATCTAATTCTATGTGCTCAGAATTCTAATTTATTTTGGATAGCAATACACACAGTTGAAAATATTCATTTTCTCCTGCAGATCTTCAAACTATATTCCTGTTGTCCTATCTTTCTGTATTTGCTTACTCTGTTCCTTCTTCCAGGAATAGTTCCTCCAAGCAGCAAGACAGTATAGCTGTATGGAAGAAGACCTTAACCAAAAGAATTCAAAGACTGAGGAATTTGCCTGTGAAGTTTTTCTTCCAGGATGCCTCAATTTCTGATTATCACCAAAAAGCAAGTTATTGGATTACTAGCAGACAGATTTCATGGTAAGAACTACAACCTCCAGTACAGTTTACTGCTGAAAATGTTTATGCCTTAAACTTCTAAATCATTTGATTTTTTTCATTGTCTTAAGAGGCAGTGGATTTCAAGTTAAACTTAACATATGTATTTTGGCACTCAGAGAGGGATGAGCTGCTTTAATTTAGTACAAAAGTAGCATAGCTCTGAAGAAAAACTATAAATCAGATATACATGAACTCACAGGAGGAGGTGAAACAGAAACTGACTAAACTCAGGGGAAAAAGGAGTCAAACTGTTTTAAGAATGAAGTTAAATTATAAGGGAGAAAAGAGAAAACAGACTACAGATAGCATAGTAAGAATGATAAAAATGAAAAGTAAAGTAGACAAAACAGAAATAAAGAAACACAGGGTTAAAGAAAAATGTTAGATACAGAGTACAGGTAAAAAAAATCCAACATACTCATAATTGGAGCCCCAAATAAAAAATCTAAAATAATGGAAAGGAAAAAAAAGAATTTAAAGACTTTAATTAAAAAAGCAAACTTTTTGAAATATGTGATTTTACATATTTAAAGGGCACACTGTATATAAGGAAACTGTTCTAGTATAGTCAATACCAACATATTTTAAAATTATCCTCTTTTAAAGATAAAGAGAATTTTTAAATATATAAGCAAAAAAGAAAGAAAATCAGGTTGGCAACATACTTCTTGGCAGCAACATTCAATGCCAAAAGACAACAGGGCCACATCTACAAGACACTGAAGGAAAGAAAGCAATATGAGCTAAGAAGGTTTTATGCCCATCCAGTCTACTCTTTTCTGTATAAAGGCTGTAGACAAACCATTTTAAACATGAATAGTTCAGAAAACATTTCTCAAATGGACACTTTTTGAGAAAACTAATAGAGGATGAACTCCAGCCAATCAAGAGATGAATAAGAGTTTGGCAAAGGAGCAGTCAGGCAGCAGTAAGTTTATTTAACTGCACATCTAAGGAAAAGCAGAGGTAGAGATACAAGTGATGAAGAAGAATATCAATATTCTGTCTAAATGAAAATGACACAATCAACAAAAATGGTAGAATTTAGAAAGCAGAATAAATTTGCAATGCCTCAGCTGTTACATATGAGACTGCAAAGATAATGTTTACAGTTGACAGGTCAGGCCAGGTGCAGTGTTTCACACCTGTAATCCCAGTACTTTGGGAGGCCAAAGTGGGCAGATCACTTGAGGTCAGGAGTTTGAGACTAGCCTGGCCAACATGGCAAAACCCTGTCTCTACCAAAAATACAAAAAATTACCTGGGCATGGTGGGACACGCCTGTAGTCCCAGCTGCTCAGAAGGCTGAGGTACAAGAATTGCTTGAACCTGGAGGTGAAGGTTGCAGTGAGCTGAGATTGCACCACTGCAAGCCAGCCTGGGCGACAGAGCGAGAGACTCCGTCTCAAAAATAACAACAACAAAAAAACAAAACAAAACTACTGTTGACAGGTCAAATATGTATATGTAAGCATATTTAATAGTAGAAAGGCAAACAATAAGAAGAGACAAAAGATATACTATTGGTTAAATTAGATGGTAGAAGAGAGAGGGGAGAATGAGGGAAGAAGATAGAGAAGCTTGTTTTATTGAGGCATATAGGGAATAAACTGATATTGTCTAAAGAAAAAGGGATATAGGATATTACATAAAGGTAAACTTATGTAACCACTAGTTATAAACATAATTATAAGTAGTTATAGTTGTTATACTAGTGGTTAAAAAAGTAACCATTAACATAATTTTTTAAACTATCAGAAAAAATATTCTAAAATAAAAAGCTAAGATAACATAGTGAAAGACATTTAAAATATTTACGCAGAAAAATAGAAACTATGACAGAACTAAAACCAACCGTATCTGTGATAGCAATAAATTTAAGTAGGCTTAATGCAACTATTTAAAGAAAAGGATTTTTACTTTATCTCTAAAAAGAAAGATGAATCATTTGCTGTATATAAGAGATACACCTAGAGCAAAGTGATTTAGAAAGGTCACAACTAAAACAGATAGATAATAGTTTGTCAGGTATACAAGACAAAGACAAAACAACAATAACAACAAAACTGAGGTTATGATCTTGTATCAAACAAGGTAGAATTCAGGCCAAAAAGCATTAAGATGAGGAAAACCACTTTATAAGGCAAAAGTGTTCAATTAGCAATGAAGTGTATTAATCGTGTTTTGTTTTTTTGTTTTTTTGTTTTTTTTTGAGACGGAGTCTGGCTCTGTCGCCCAGGCTGGAGTGCAGTGGCGCAATCTCGGCTCACTGCAAGCTCCGCCTCCCGGGTTCACGCCATTCTCCTGCCTCAGCCTCTCCGAGTAGCTGGGACTACAGGCGCCCACCACCACGCCCGGCTAATTTTTTTGTATTTTTAGTAGAGACGGGGTTTCACCGTGGTCTCGATCTCCTGACCTCATGATCCGCCCGCCTCGGCCTCCCAAAGTGCTGGGATTACAAGCGTGAGCCACCACGCCCGGCCTTAATCATGTTTTTTATTCTTTGTATTTTATGACGCTTTGACATCTTGGGGCCTTTGTGACCTGGGAGAGGCTGCATCTCCTTGGGCTAGCAAATTCCTAGAGATGACAATCTACTTTTCTGCAAGCCTGCCTTTCACGTATAAACCCATTAATCCAAAGCCCAGACCCCTCAACCACAGCCTTTCCTACACTGCAGGCCAATATTCCCCTCCTCCAATCAGCCCAGGGCCAGGTACCAGATAACTCAGGACAGCCCCTCCACCTTGGGCCTGCTGGAATTATTCAGACTAGCCAACCCTCAACCAGCTTAGCCTGCTTGCCGTGCCCTGCCCAATCCTTCCCATGGAATCTGCAATAAAGGCTCTTGCTCTGGTTTTCCTCCTGCTCCCTCTGCCTCCTGACTGTGAAACAGAAACTGATTAAACTCAGGGGGAAAAAGGAGTCAAATTGTTTTAGAAATGAAGTTAAATTATAAGGGAGAAAAGAGAAAATAGACTACAGATAGCATAGTAAGAATGATAAAAATGAAAAATAAGTCAAGTAGCCAACCTAAAACAGAAATAAAGAAACAGGGCTTCCCCATGTAGCCCTGTGTGGTGTGTTGTGCACCCTGCTTCCAGGGAATTGTAACAAACTTCTTCCTTTATAACAATAATTTCCATATCTGCATACCTGATTAAAACAAATCCAAAGTACATATGAAAACAGAAGATATAAGAGGTATGAATATCTGCATAGGAAATTAAAAGGCAGAAACTTTATAAAGCGGAAACTACCATGAAACACACCACACTGACACCACAATTACCTAGAGCGTACCATAAACAGCAGGAGTGACTATAACATGGTAACAAACAGCCTCCAAATCCTAGAGGTCGTAACAACACAGGTTTACTTTTTGCTTGTTCCGCACATCCACCATGGGGTTGACTGAGCTCTGTGACATAGCTTGTCATTCCAGGATTCAGGCTTATAGAGCAGCCACTATATGCCTATGACTGCGGAAGAAGGATAAAAAGCCAGGAGCATCTCCTATCAACAATCAAATACTCTGGTCCAGAGGTGATATCTCACCTCTGTTACAATCCATGGCAAGAACTAGCCACAGGCTCCCATCCAAACACGGGGCCCAGGAACTACATCCTCCCATGTGCCCACAAGCGGGAGTCAGAGAGCTGGACATAGTCCGTGAAGAGCATTAGTGCTGAATACACTGGATGTAAAATGAACACACATAAATAAATAGCCTTAATCTGTGAAGAAAAAGATGTTAGAAGACATAATGGAAGAATATTCCATACACAATTGCAACTAAAATGATAAAGTACTGAGGGATATATTTAAAAGAAATGTACACAATGTGAAAGGAAAATAAATCTCAAGACCCCAAAATCACTAAGCCAAAGGGTGTCAGGCAAACCTGCCTCCCATTCTATTCCTAAATAAGATAGCTAAAAAGATAAAAAACACTGCATACCTCCCTCACAATTTGCTCACAAGGAAATTCCTTACGGGCCTCAAGATCTTCCTTTAGGGCCTCAGAGCCCTAAAACAGTTCTGTGGCATTTTACCCTGGCAATGTAAATTGATAGCTTATCTCCACAGGTGTGGGACAAAGGACAGACAGAACTCTAAGTCATCTCTCTGCTCACCTGAGACAAATACCTATCTGGTTGCTTCCTCTGCCCTATTGTTTATGTAAAAATTCAGATTTACTGAGTCAGACTAAGGCATAAGTGATTATTCCTCTACCTGCCTCTCACATGTAAATTGTGTATTCAGTGAAAGGCTGATCAAAGACCCAAAAGAATGCAAACTTTTGTCTCTTCTCTACCTATGACCTGGAAGCCCCCACTTCAAGTTGTCCCACCTTCCCAGACCAAACAAATGTATGTCTTACACATATTGATTGATGTCTCACGTCTCCCTAAAGTGTATAAAACCCCACTGTGCCCTGACCACCTTGGGCACATGCGCTCAGGATCTCCTGAGGGCTATGTCATGGACCATTGGTCACTCATATTTGGCGCAGAATAAATATCTTCAAATGTCTTACAGAGCTTGAATCTTTTTGTCAACAACAACATAAATGTGGAAAACTTATAATATTTCCGAAGGGCATAAAGGTTAAACTGTGCACACCGTAAACAGAAAATAAAATCCTAATCCCCACCAACTAACCAAGTGAACCCTCTCTGGGCCAAGAGGACCCCAGAGATACCTGAAAAACTGAATTCCTGGACATGGCTGGAAGGGAGGTCAGACACACTTTGTAATACCGCCTTTCTTTTGGAGTTTAGACACAACAGACCAGCATTAACATTAAAATAGAGATCATAAAATAGAGATCACCAAACAGACTGTGTGGCAATGAGATACCAAATTCCAATCTGACTCTGGTAAGCATCACACGACAGACAGCAGACTCTAAAGGAAATCAAATATATTTTACTCCAAAATTTATTTCTTTGACATATTTTAAAATGGCTCTGCAAAGCTATCTTTGTGGGAGAAATTTGCATCTGTAGAGACTCTCCATTAACGCAGCTAGCACTTTCCTGGATCCAGGAAAGATTAACTAAGAGTCTGACACATTGTAAGGTCTGAAACATTTTCGATGTATCCTCTCTGAAGGCTGCTAGCTGGAGGCTTCCCCTACATAACAAGAACCTCGGCTTCCACAATCCCCTTATCTTAACTCAAGTATTTATTTCTACTGACTTCAAATCTTTAGGCAAAGCTGAACTCTTTCAACCAATTGCCAATTGGAAAATCTCTCTGAATCCACCTATGACCTGTGACCATCCCCACTCCCTGCCTTTCTAAGCATCTTTGAGATGTTCCACCTTTTTAAGCTGAACCAATGTATACCTTACATGTATTGATCCATGTCTTTGCTTGTAACTTCTGTTTCCCTAAAATGTATAAAACAAAACTGTAACCTGATCACCTTGGGCGCTTGTTTTCAGGACCTCTTAAGACTGTTCCCTGGGTCATGGTCATTCGTACTGGCTCAGACGGGCGACAGAGCGAGACTCTGTCTCAAAAAGAAAATATTTTACAGAATTTGTTTTTTCCATCAACAATACTATGTTCCTAGTTTAGGAGACTTAATGTTGTAATTTATTCCTCTAGCTTATATATTTGATTTGATTCCAGTAAAAAAAAAGAAAAAAAACCACAGAAACAGGTTTTGTTTTCCTTCCTTGGAATCAGACAAGCTGATTTTAAATTCACATCAAAAAATAAGCAAGAATAACCAGAGAAACTCTGAAAAGTAAGTACAAAGAGGAGGAAGGAGCAATCTGAGACAGTGGCATGAACTCTACTGCCTCAATGACTGGTCCGTGATCAGATTCAACAATGGAACATAATAGTGTAAACCAAAAATAAAATTCGAAGACCCCCTGACAACCATCTAAATAGGCTCCCTCCTCGGCCAGGGTACCCTAAAATTTAACCTGAAAGACTGGTTCAGGCCAAGGTGGGAAGTAGGGGTCAGACAGGCCTTATTATGCCCTCCTCCTTTTTGGAATGCAGGAAAAGCCGACCAGCATTTAACATCCAGCATTTTACATTTAAACATCCACATTTAATATTCAGCATTTAAAAGCCGACCAGCATTTAACATCCACATTTAACACCCAGCATTTAACATCTAACTGGACTTAAGTCTGATAAGAAACATTTAAAATCTATTCTCTCTGAAGCCTGCTACCTGAAGGCTTCATCTGCATAATAAAACTTTGGTCTCAACAACCTCTTTATCACAACCCAGACATTCCTTTCTATTAATAACTCTTTCAACCAACTGCCAATTAGAAAAATTTTAAATCTACCTATAATCTAGAAGCCCCCACTTTGCACTGTTTCACCTTTCCAGACCAAACCAATGTCCTGTTTTTTTTTTTGAGACAGAGTCTCACTTTGTCACCCAGGCTGGAGTGCAGTGGTGCAATTTTGGCTCACTGCAATCTCTGCCTCCCAGGTTCAAGTAATTCTCCTGCCTCAGCCGCCCGAGTAGCTGGGACTACAGGCGCCTGCCACTACGCCCAGCTAATTTTTATATTTTTAGTAGAGGCGGGGTTTCCCCATGTTGGTCAGGCTGGTCTCAAACTCCTGACCTCAGGTGATCTGCTGCCTTGGCCGCCCAAAGCACTAGAATTACAGCCACGGGCCACTGTGCCTGGTCCCAGTGTACATCTTAAATGTATTTGACTGATGTCTCATGTCTCCCTAAAATGTATAAAACCAAGCTGTGCCCCAACCACCTTGGGGACATGTTATTAGGATCTCCTGAGGCCTGTGTCATGGGCCATGGTCACTCATATTTGGCTCCAAATGTCCTCCAAATATTTTACAGAGTTTGACTCTTTTCGTTAACAATGAAAAAGCCCCAAAGAGAGTCAAATACGCACAAAATGTTAAAAGACAGTTGTTGATTTGGGAAAATGTTTGCAACTCATATCACATACAAGAGGTTTATATCTGAAGAAGGTCAGGTCCTGGAAAAATCTGAGGAAAAAACATGAGGCAGGAAGTTTGTCAGGGGATTGGGCAGAAAAAGCAGCAGGCCCACAGTGCAGGTGCAGTATATTGTAACAAATACTGTAATAAAAATTTTTTTTTTCCTTAAGTCAGGAACTTTCACTTTTTCACGTAAAGGAAGCACATTATGGCTTCTCTTTGTCTTATCCAAATTGCCAGTATCACTGTTCTTGTACTTTGGGGCCACTATTAAGTTAAAGAAAGGTTACTTGAACACAGGCACTATGATGCCAGGATAGCTGATCCGATAACTGAGATGGCCACTTAGTGATGAATGGGTGGGTGACATGTTCAGCCTGGACCCACTGGACAAAGGGATGATTCACATCAGAGTGAGATTTCATCATGCTACTCAGAATGGTGCACAATTTAAAACTTATGATTTCTGGAATTTTCCATTTAGTATTTTCAGATCATGATTGACCGCAGGTAAAACTGAAACCTTTAAAAGTGAAACCGTGGATAAGGGGGGCTATTGTATGTATGTACATGTGTGTATGTATATATGTATATATGCACATGTATACACATGCACACACATACAATAGCTCCCCAATCCAGTTTCAATACATATATACTCTCTCTATATATAGTATATATGTGCACTCATACACACTATATATAGTATGTGTGTGAGTGCATGTGTGCGTATCTGTACCACACAATCCAGTGTTTTGTGTTTTCCATTACTTGGAGCCCAACACATTCCTAAATAATGTAGGGAAAAATACAGAGAACAAACAACGGCAGTGAGAACTATGTGCTATGTAGAAGTAGATTCCACCAGGATATCTAGGAAAGAACCACCATAATTTGGGATCCAAGGGGCTCCTTGGGGAAAGTGTCATTTTAGTCTGAGATCAAAAAGAAGAGTAAAAGTTGTCTTGGCAAAGAATCCAGGAAGGTGAGCAGGGAGAGGGGTGTTACTGGACAGAAAGTTGCGTTTGGATAAACTTGAAAGTAGAATGAGCAAGTACATTCAAGGTACTGAGGTCATTAAGTGTGGATGAAGTGGAGGGCAGCAGGAGGAGAGGTCTGGTTAGGATGATGGTAGCAGGGCGGCAGGGAGGATGAGATGCCAGGAGAGAGAAGCCCTGCAGGAATTGTACAGCGGGGTTTAGATTCGATCTCAAAAGCAAAGATGAGTCACTGAGGCATTTTCAATAGGGGTGAAACTTGATGAGATTTTTAATTTAGAAAATAAAGTATTTGCATTTAAGAAACATTACTCTGGTCACATAGCAGAGACTGCATTTGCATTTGCACAATACTGGGGCAAAATGAACTTTAGGAGGACACCTGTATTAGTCTGTTCTCATGCTGCTAGTAAAGACATACCAAAAGCTGTCTAATTTATAAAGGAAAGAGGTTTAATTGACTCACAGTTACACATGGCTGGGGAGGCCTGACAATCATGGTGGAAGGTGAATGAGGAGTAAAGTCATGTCTTACATGGTGGCAGTCAAGAGCTTGTGCAGGAGAACTCACATTTATATAACCATCAGATCTTGTGAGACTTATTTACTACCATGAGAACCATATGGGGGAAACTGTCCCCATGATTCAACTATCTCTACCTGACCCTGCCCTTGACACATGGGGATTATTACAATTCAAGGTGAGATTTGGGTGAGGACACAGCCAAACCATATCATTCCGCCCCTGGCCCCTCCCAAATTTCATGTCCTCACATTTCAAAAATTATCATCCCTTCCCAACAGTCCCCCAAATTCTTAACTCATTTTAGCATTAACTCAAAACTCCACAGTCCAAAGTCTCAAGGCAAGGCAAGTCCCTTCCACCTATGAGCCTGTAAAATCACCAGCAAGTTGGTTACTTCCTAGATACAATGGGGGTACATGCAATGGGTAAACACTTGGCCAAAAGTTAGGGGCTACAGGCCCCATGCAAGTTCAAAATCCAGCTGGGCAGTCAAATCTTAAAGCTCCAAAATGATCTCCATTGACTCCATGTCTCACATCCAGGTTATGCTGATGCTAGAGGTGGGTTCCCATGGTCTTGGGCAGCTCCACCCTGTGGCTTTGCAGGGTACAGCCCTCCTCCTAGTTGCTTTCACAGGCTGGCATTGAGTGCCTACAGCTTTTCCAGGTGCACAGTGCAAGCTGTTGGTGGATCTATCATTTTGGGGTCTGGAGGATGGTGGCTCTCTTCTCACAGCTCCACTGGGCAGTGCCCCAGTAGGGACTCTGTGTGGGGGCTCCCATCCCACATTTCCCTTCCGCACTGCACTAGCAGAGGTTCTCCATGAGGGCTCTGCCCCTGCAGTAAACTTTTGCATGGACACCCATGCATTTCCATACATCCTCTGAAACCTAGGTGGAGGTTCCCAAACCTCACTTCTGGACTTCTGTGCACCTGCAGGCTTAACACCATGTGGAAGCTGCCAAGGCTTGGGACTTGCACCCTCTGAAGCAGTGGCCTGAGCTCTACATTGGCCCTTTTTAGCCATGGCTGGGATTTGAGACTGCACAAAGCAGCAAGGCCCTGGGCCTGGCCCATGAAACCACTTTTTCCTCTTAGGCCTCCAGGCCTCCTGTGATGGGAGGGGCTGCTGTGAAGACCTCTGACATGCCTGGAGACATTTTCCCCATTGTCTTGGCGATTAAAATGTGACGCCTTGCTACTTATGGAAATTTCTGCAGCTGGCTTGAATTTCTCCCCAGAAAATTTTTTTTTTTCTTTTCTACTGCATTACCAGACTGCAAATTTTCCAAACTTTTATGCTCTGCTTCCCTTTTCAACATAAGCTCCTATTCCAAACCATATCTTTGTGAATACACAAAACAAAATGCTTTTAAGAGCACCCAAGTTACCTCTTGAATGCTCTGCTACTCAGAAATTTGTTCTGCCAGATGCCCTAAATCATCTCTCTCAAGTTCAAAGTTCCACAAATCTATAGTGCAGGGGCAAAACGCTACCAGTCTCTGCTAAAACATAGCAAGTGTCGCCTCTGCTCCAGTTCCCAACAAGTTCTTCATCTCTATCTGAGACCACCTCAGCCTGAACTTTATTGTCCATATAATTAACAGCATTTTGGTCAAAGCCATTCAGCAAGTCTCTAGGAAGTTCCAAACTTTCCCATATTTTCCTGTCTTCTTCTAAGCCCTCCAAACTGTTCTAACCTCTGCCTGTTACCCAGTTCCAAAGTTGCTTCCACATTCTCAGGTATCTTTACAGCAGCACCCCATTCTACCACTACCAATTTACTCTATTAGTCTGTTCTTATGCTGCTAATAAAGACTTACCAGAGACTGGGTAATTTGTAAAGGAAACAGATTTAATTGGCTCACAGTTACACATGGCTGGGGAGGCCTCACAATCATGGTGGAAGGTGAATGAGGAGCAAAGTCAAGTCTTACATGGCAGCAGGCAAGACAGCTCGTGTAGGGGAACTCTCATTTATATAACCATCAGATCTCATGAGACTTTTCACTACCACAAGAACAGTATGGGGAAAACTGCCCCCATGATTCAATTATCTCCACCTGGCCCTGCCCTTGACCCATGGGAATTATTACAATTCAAGGTGAGATTTGGGTGGGAACATAGCAAAACCATATCAATACCATAGCAATGTCAATGAGGGATGATGAGGATGAAGAAGTGGAGGGTTTGAGGGGTAATGAGGGCAGAATCTGCAGTGCTTGGTGACCAACTGGAGCGAGAAGGGAGGGAAAAGGAAGTGTTCATGATCTACCTGGCAGGCTGAATTACCGAAAGCCACATCTGGAGTATTACTCAGCATTAAAAAGAAGGAAATTGCATGTACATATGATTTGAGGGATTTCAGTTAAGGATTGTTGAGTGAGAAAAGCAGTATGCTGAAAAGTGTGTTCAACGCAACCCAGTTTGGCAACATAAAGCAACAGTGTCCTTGCCTGGTCCGTGTTGTGCCTTACTGTCCAAGGTCAGTGTCAGTTCTGCACAACCACTGCCTTTCTTTATCCCTGCAGCACTGCAGGAGAGAAGCTTGCAGGACTTTTCCCAGAACTCTATTTCTGGTGTAGTCTAGTGATAGTCTCTAGCAAGAGGCATTCATGCAAGATGGAAGATGAAGCCAGGCCACTTTTCTATGGATGCAGTTGCACAGATGCATGGCAGAGGCAGACATGAGATTTGCTGCAGCTGCCAGGGAAGCTCCTGTGAAGCACCTGCTTTGTAAATCCAGGTCACTGAGAAGGGTAGTGGTGGAGATGCTGATATGGTTTGGCTGTGTCCCCACCCAAATCTCATCTTGAATTGTAGCTCCCATAATTCCCATACGTTGTAGGAAGGAGCCAGTGGGAGATAACTGAATCATGGGGGTGGTTTCCCCCATACTGTTCTCATGGTAGTGAATAAGTCTCATGAGATTTGGTGGTTTTATCAGGGGAAGCCCCTTCTGCTTGGTTCTCATTCTCTCTCTTGCCTGCCGCCATGTAAGACGTGCCTTTTGCCTTCCACCATGATTGTGAGGCCTCCCCAGCCACGTGGAACTGTGAGTCCATTAAACTTCTTTTTCTTTATAAATTACCCAGTCTCAGATATGTCTTTATCAGCAGTGTGAAAATGGACTGTGTGATGCTCCCTGGGACTCATGAGGTGTCTGTGACCTCTATGGAACCCTGCTGAACCTCCTGTGGTTGGCAACGCTTCTCTGATTTCATGCAGTTGCACTGGTTGTGTAAACCTCTAGTTCCCCTTCCTACTTGGAATACCTAGAACAGCTTCTGCCTCCTTAAGCAAATGTTGATGGATACAGAATTTCACACTGGAAATGGTTCCAGGAAAACAGAGCCCAGAGATGAGATGAGGTCTCTGTCAGTGCAGGCAAATCAACAGCTGGTATAGATTGACAACTCCGATGAAAAGAAAGAGCACAAAGACAGCATGGTGGGCTGACCCTTCATGAATGATCTAGAGAGCAACAGGAACACAAGGCAAGCTTTAATTCTCAGCTCCAGGTTAAGCTGTGGAGTCCCAGCTCCCAGTTCCTTTAAGGAACCTCTTAGCTCTTATAGCCATGGAGGTATTGACCCAAACAGCCAGACCTTTCTGACACTGCACACTGATGAATTACACAAGTTTAATTGAAAGCCTTGCTAGATCTCCTAAGAACATGGTATGGCAGTGATCACAAGACTGGGGCTTTGGAGCTGGATGCGATCCTGAGAACACTTAAGTGGTTTTTGACAAACCAGAGGGCCTTGAAATCCAACATCAACATCAACCGACCCGCCCTGGGCTCAACAAAGCAGCCTCTGCTCACTTGACTGAGAGAAGCTTCTCCTTGTCTGAGGACCTGCTAATGACCTTGCCTGAGCAGACAAGTTACAGGGGGATGCCTGCGTCACCTTAAAACCCAGCTTGTTTTGGAATCAGATTCATAACTAGGAAGACAGCCTGGGAGGATATACCATACACATCCAAAGAATTGCAAGATTGTTGCAGAAAGTACATAGGAACATGTCACCAGCAGCAACTAATGCTGAGCTCTTTGGATATGAAAGTCTGGGTGCTTGCTGCAGACAAGGGGTGCCCAATAGGTGCAGTGGAAAAAGGTCACAGACACATCAGCCAGAGTCTGCAAGGTGCAGTGTTCAAGATCATGACGGCCTGCCTATTTCCCTCTGGTTTGGTGATTTATCTAGTGGAGTATAGAAATCTTGTGCGCCCTCTCGCTTCCTTGTCATATGCCATAAGACCTATTGATGAGGAGAAATTAAACTCTTAATTCAATCTTTAAGGTATAGTGTATCACAAATGGGTTGTGAGTGAGCTAGATGGCAAATGAACAAAACTCAAGATGGGTTTGGTGACTTAGAGGATGTTGTGCCTCCCCCTGTTGGTGAGATGCATGCACATTTCCAGTGGAATGAAGAAGAGTAAAATTAGCAGGGCACGATGTTATTGCTGTTGCTTGCTGGTTAGATGTGGGCCAAAGGATATGGATGGGTGAGGATTTGACAAAAGGGGTGGATGGTGCTGGAGAGCCTGTGCTCAACCTCTCCCCTCCCTTCATCCTCCTCTGCGTAATTTGGGAACAGCCTGGAATGGCACTTCCCAGAACTGCTTTCCAGACAAGCTCCAGGTTCTCAAATGCAAAACATTCATGCGAGGCTTGGAAGGCAGCAGGAAAAGTCTTTGAACGCTGAGGTTAGCTGCGAGCAGAAACAGACAGCTTCTGGCCCAGCTCCGGGGAATCCCATCCTCAGCAGCCCAGATGGTGACAGTGGCTCTGCCTGTGAGTCGCGCTGCACCCAGGAGAGCACCTGCGGGTGAGCTGCTTCGGTGCTCTGGGGCAGGAGGCTGTGACAGCACAGCGCGTCCCCACCAGCATCCCCAGGGTTGAGCTTGACCTTTGAGTCACGTGTTTCTATCTGTGGCTTCCCTGCCCTTCACTCCTCCACCCTTCCAGCTGGGGCGCAAGCCTCTAAGTGGTGGTCTGAAAATCCTTCTCACTTGCAACCTCCAGATTCTTATGTGCTCCAGAAAGAGCCCTGGCTGTATTCATACGTGTATACATATATGTGCATACATAAAGATGTGTATGTACATAGGTGTCTACAGACCACTAGTTGAGCTTGGAGAAAAATATGGAAGAACACAAACTAGCTTGCTCACATGGGTTTCCGGGGGTTGTAATGACATGAATAGAGAGAGGAAGGAGGGATTGGGATGAGCCAAGCAACAAAGAAGACTTTTTCTAGAAACAAATGATATATATGTTATGATACCATTCGTGCAAAATGACATATGCATGTGAATATAAATGTATACATTAAAACAGAAGAAAGGCAGGTAGGGTCAGGATGGTCCCTCAGCAGGATTTCTAAAGGTGAGGCTACGCTGGTTCACCCTATGGAGAAAGGCTCCCGCCAGTTACAATTACTGTTAACCCTTCCTATTACTCTAGGAGTGAATCCATTTATCCGGTTTCTTTCCTCTAGGACAGAATGACCAAAGAAGGGAAATGCAGGCAGAACCTAAAGACTCTGCAGACAGCGCAGATGTGGTGGGTAGGAGGCTTAGCCTCAGCTTTTACAGTCAATTTCTTTAAATGAATTAACCCTGAACTTAAATGGAAGTCTAAATTCCACACATACCGTGTGAATAGCTTGCATACCTATCAATTTACAACATGGCGATGGTGTGTTAGATAGCAAGCCCTAGAAGGACTGAGAGTAAGGTTTTCTGCACAGCAGCCCCCCAGGGCCGTGGGTACCACATGCATTCACTTGGGGGTGGGAGTCAGAAGAGCGGGGAGTGTCAGGGGCCAGGTTCTGGCCACAGCCCTGCTGTGAGCTTGCCTTGTGACTTTGGGCAACTTCTGCCTCCTCTTTGAGTCCCAGTTTTGGCAATGTTAAGGAGAGATGGTTGAGATTCATCTCTAAGGGGCAGTGTAAGTCTGAAGAGTCTGAAAGTTAAAAAATAACACAGGATAGAGGCTTCTGTGGTTATTCAGATGTCCAGCTAGAAACCCCCAGAAGCACGCATGTGGCCATCACCAGGGAAAACCCTAGGCTCCTCTGCCATTACTCCTGTGATTGGCCCACTCTCCTCATTTTCCCCTCATTCCCTGACTCCCACCACTCCCCTTACACCACCCACGTCCCTAGCACTGATGGCCTGGACTTTGCCAACCCCAGGAACACTCAGCGCTAGCCACTCCCTTAGCCATGCTTTTCTTGGCATCTGGGATGCCACATTCCCTTGGCTTGCCCCCTCGCCACTACTGCTCAGCTGGGTCTCCCTTGCTGGGTCCTCCTCCTCCTCCTGGCCTCTGCTTGCTGAAGGGCTCCAGCCCCGGGACCACTGCTCTTCTCCACCTGCATTGCCTGCCAGGGCTGCTCACTGTGAGTGCCATCTAAATACTGATGACTCCTGGAGTTTTGTCCTCAGGCTAACCCTTGACTCACACATCCAACTCCTGACTCAACACCTCCACTCGCCTATCTAAGAGCATCCCGAGCCTAACACAGCCTAAGCCAAAGATCCATGCATCATGCTTGACTCTGTTCTTACCCTCACACCCGACATCAGCAAGTCCTTGCAGCTTCACCTTAAAATATGCATTCTTGATCTAATCATAACCAAAATCTCTACCACTGCCACCCTAGGTTGGCTGCATCTCTTGCTTGGATTATTGCCAGAGGCTCCTGGTTCCTCTCCTTACTTCTACCCTGGTGTGCCCTGTCACCTGTTCTCCACAGGATGGCCAGAGTGGCCCTTTGAAAATGTAAATCTTGGCCGGGCGTGGTGGCTCACGCCTGCAATCCCAGCACTCTGGGAGGCTGAGGCAGGTGGATCACGAGGTCAAGAGTTCAAGACCAGCCTGGCCAAGATGGTGAAACCCCGTCTCTACTAAAAAAAAAAAAAATACAAAAATTAGCCGGGTGTGGTGGCAGTCATCTGTAATCCCAGCTACTCGGAAGGCTGAGGCAGGAGAATTGCTTGAACCCAGCGGGAGAGGTTGCAGCCCACTCAGCCGGCAGGGGCAGGGGAAGTCCCTCACAGCCGAGACTGCTTTTCCAGGGACTATGGCAGCCTGGAGGGCAGGGATTGCTACTCAGAGGGGAGGAGGGCCTCTTCCTCTTGGCTTCACTGCAGACTCTTCTCAAACTTCACCTCCTCAGGCAGGCTATGATGGGCCAGCCTAGAAGGGCACATGTCACATTTTCTGTTGTTCCACTGTGGGGTGCGTGACATGGCCACATTGAAGTGCAAGGGAGACTGGGACATGAAGCCTCGTAGCCTGCTTAGGCAGAAGGAAGGATGGGTTTTGGAAACAGCTAGTTGCTTCCACCTCAAACATTTGAAAAAGATGTATACCACAAATCCTGTGTATGTACACATATACATACACACATATTACATCTACACACACGTGTGTATATGGATATGTGTATGGAGAACTGAAAGAAGAGATATCAAAATATCCTTGGGATTCTCTTTAAAGAGTAGGATCAGGAGTGACTTTTATTTTCTCATTTTGTTTTTCTGGTTTTTTTTTTTTTTTTTTTGAGACAGGGTCTCACTCTGTCACACAGGCTGGAGTGTAGTGACATGATCTTGGCTCACTGCAACTTCTGCCTCTCAGGTTCAAGCAATCCTCCCACGTTAGCTTCCTGAGTAGCTGGGACTACAGGTGCTCCACTGCCCTGGGCTTGTTTTTTTTTTTTTTTCTGTAGAGACGGGGTTTTGCCATGTTGCCTGGGCTAGTCTCCAACTCCTGGGCTCAAGGGATCTGCCTACCTCGGCCTCCCAAAATACTGGGATTACAGGTGTGAGCTACCATGCCCACCTGTATTTTCTCATTTTGTTTGCATTTTTTCAATGAATTTATACTAATATCCTCAGGGCCTCAGTTTACCTAAATGCCTGGTGGATGTGATTGTTTGGGTAACTAACTGGCTCCTTTTGGTTATTTTTGACGAATATGCAGACATCCAAAAGCTAAAATAAATTGTGTACTCATCTATTTCAAATAATTGGCTAAATAATGTAGAAAAGTAAATCATTCAGTTTTAGTATTGAATGATAACTATTTTGTGTTGCTCTGCAAGATTAGTATTGAAACTATCAATCTCATAGTAATGTAAAATATAATTAGTATATTTTATGATAAAAGGATAATACTTTTGGGAAAAAAAACTTTTCAATTTGGTTATATATATATCAACTGAGTGAAAGAAGAGCAAGTTATAATTATACACACACATATATACACACACCATCAAGTGCTATATGACAGTTCCATCAATGACAGACCACATATACAATGGTATTCTCACAAGAGTATAGTGGAGCGAAAAATTCCTATTACCTAGTGACATCACAGCTTTTGTAACTTCATAGTGTAACACATTACCTTTTCTATGTTTAGATATACAAACACTCACCACTGTGTTACAATTGCCTATAGTTTTGTAGCTTAGGATCAATAGGTTATAGCCTAGAGCCTAGGTATGTAGTAGGCTATGCCATCTACTTTGTGTAAGTGAACTCTAATGTTTATGCAGTGATGAAATCACCAATCACGTGTCTCATAAGGCATAAGGTATTTCTGTCATTCAGTGATGAATGACTATATACATGTGTGTTTATTATCGTATATGTGTGTATGTATATAGTATGTGTACAGTGTAATTTGCTGTATGTGTATACACACATATACAATAATAAATTAAACACACATATATCATCATTCATCACTTAATGATGCAAATACCTTACACACACACACACATACATACGCAGTAGGCATTAATTCATTGTTGATTTATTCCACAGATGAAATTATCTTATTGTTGTATGAACAGATAAAAGAATATGTACTTACAGCCTGAGAAATTCTACGTTTGGGTTTCACACACTCCAGATCTTATAAACAAAGTGTATTCTTAAGTATTTCCAGATGCCTGGGTTCTCTGTACGCAGAATACAATTAATCTAAACAATGATGCAAATATACGGTAAAAGCGTTTTCATGGCAGCTGAAGAAATAGCTAAACTGAACAGCCTATAGCTACAGAAAAGGAAGTGCTCCATGCTGTGCCTTAGGGAAGGCTGGCTAGCTCATGGCCATGGATTCACTGAGCATACCCCCACAAGGCTCCCAGTACGTGCAGGCATCCCTGGGTGCTGATGGCATGGATATGAATAAAGATGCGTATGTGCTTCTTAAGAGGCTGACAGAGTAAGAGGTAAGACAGACATGGGAACAACTGTCATGGACTGGGATGACTGAGAGGTATTGCAGAGGAGCCAGGGGGTCTGCACAAGGGCTGACACACCCTGCTATTTGTGAGTGAGGAGCGGAAGCTTCCCGGGAGAGGAAGAGGGAGGGCAGTATGGGGCATAGAACATAGAAAGGCTCAGAGGCTTGCAAAACCACCATCTACATAGAGGTGTTGGGGGTTTGAGAGATTTGGTGGCTTAACAAGGAAAAGAGATGAGACCACAAGCAGGCAGCGGCATGCACAAACTTTACTGGGCGAGTATGGAGTAGTCTGCAGCAGATACGTGGGGAAGGGGCACATCCTCAGAGCAGGAGCTTATCTAGACAAGACATTTGCTCAGACATTACTCGAGGTGTGTCTGTGAGGATATTTCTGGATGAGATGAACATTTAATTTGGATTTGTAAACTGGGCAATGCACATTGCCCTCCCCAACATGGATGGGCCTCATCTAATCCACTGAAGGCCTGAGTAGAACAAAAGGCTAAATAAGAGGAAACTCACTCTGTCTGCCTGACTGTCATCGAGCTGGCCTTGGACTCAGCTGGAACTTACACCCTCAGCTCTCCCAGTTCCCCAGCATGCTGACTGCAGGTCGTGAGACTTCTCAGCCTCCATAACCTCATGGGTCAATTCCTTATAATAGGTCTGTCTCTCTCCTCCACTCTCTCTGTAATATACACGTACATGCACACTCACACACAGATATAAACATGTATGGATATGTGTGCATATTGCACACTCATGTGCCACTTAACAATGGAAATACCTACTGAGAAATGCATCACTAGGCGATTTCATCATTGTGCAAACATCACCAAGGCACTTACACAAACCTAGATGGCATAGCCTACTACACACCTAGGCTCTGTGTACAGCCTACTGCTCCTAGGCTACAAACCTGCACAGCATGTAACTGTACTGAATACTGTAGGCAACTGTAACACAATGGTAAGTATTTGTGCATCTAAACATGTCTAAAAATAAAAAAAGTAGAGTAAAAATATGGTATAAAACATAAAAAATGGTACACCTGCATAGGGCGCTTACCATGAATGGAGCTTACAGGACTGGGAGTTACTCTGGATGAGTCAGTGAGTGAGTGGTGAGTGAATGTGAAGGCCAGGACATTACCGTACACTACTGTAGATTTTAGAAACACTGTACACTTAGGCTATACTAATTTAATTTTTTCTTTCTCAACAATAAATTAAACTTAGCTTACTACAACTTTATTTTATAAATTTTTAAAACTTTTTGACTCTTGTATTACAAAGTGTTACTAACACTTAGACTAAAATACAAACATGCACAACAGCATAAAAATATTTTCTTTCTTTATATCCTTATTCTAAATCTTTTTTTAAAAAAAATTAAACATTTTTTCTTAGCCTAGGCCCACACAGGGTCAGGATTATCTGTATCACTGTCTCCACCTCCACATCCTGTCCCACTGGTAGGTCTTCAGGGGCAGTGACATGCATGGAGCTGTCATCTCTTATGATAACAATGTCTTCTTCTGGAACACTTCCTGAAGGACCTGCCTGAGGCCATTTTACATTAACTTTAAAAAAATATATAAGTAGGGCCGCGTGGTGGCTCACGCCTGTAATCCCAGCATTTTGGGAGGCTGAGGCAGGCGGACCACGAGGTCAGGAGATTGAGACCATCCTGGCTAACACAGTGAAACCCCATCTCTACTAAAAATACAAACAATTAGCCGTGCTTGGTGGTGAGCACCTGTAGTCCCAGCTACTTGGAAGGCTGAGGCAGGAGAATGGCCTGAACCCAGGAGGTGGAGCTTGCAGTGAGCTGAGATCGTGCCACTGCACTCCAGCCTGGGTAACAGAACAAGGCTCTGTCTCAAAAAAAAAAAAAAAAAAAAAAAAAAAAAAATATATATATATATATATATATAATATATATATAGAAGATACACACTCTAAAATGATGATAAAAAGTATAGTAGCATAGTAAATAGATAAACCCATTACATAGTCATTTGTTATCAAGTATTATGTACTGTACATAGTTGTATGTGCTAGACTTTTATACAAATGGCAGCACAGTAGATTTATTTGCAGCATCCCTGCAAATATGTGACAGCTACAATGTCATTCTGTGATAGGAATTTTTCAGCTCCACTGTAATCTTATGGGACCACCATGGAATATGCAGTCCATCATTGACTTAAAAGTCATCATGTGGCACATGACTGCACATAGGACCTACATCTCCTATTGGTTCTGTTTCACTAGAGAGCCTAGACTGAGACACATGTCCAGGTGATGTCACTCAGAAGCGGGGTCTTGGGGTCACAGCTCTGAGGGCAACAGCGGCTCACGGCTTTATAGGTGCAAGGCTCTATCTTACCAGTGGGCAGTGGATGCTGAGGAGGTTTCATGCTGCATGCAAAGCTGGCAGGCTCTCCGTGGCAAAAACTCTGCTTGTAATTGGCCTATGTTTTAAAAAACTGGACATGTAAAAACTTGAGTTTGGGGTGGGCAGACTTTCAGCAAATGGGTCTGCAGTGAATGGGTCCAACAGCCTAGGGGCCAGGACATGGAGGCCACCTCTGGCTCATGTATACAACAGGAGGTCAGCGGGGCTGGGCTGTAAGGCGGGACCAGAGAGGACCAAAATGATAGTCCAGCGGGGGGTACTTCTACAAAATACATAATTTCATTTCAAAGTGTCAAATGAATTTTTAAAAAACATATAACTTGATTTTAAAGAGAAATAAATGAATTCAGTGGCTATATTCATTTCTACTCAGCCCCACTCTCTGCCATTCCCCCTGATGTGTAAGCGACACTGTTTCTACTATTGCCTCAGTGCAGGTAGGAACCTGTTGGAATAAAACGTCATGCTGCAGAAAGCCAGAGTTAACTTGCAAGTCAATCTTCTCACTGAGCCCAATCATCATCTTTCTAGACAGCCTAAAAAGCTACTTACTGAAATCAGCAACACCGTTAACTTCACTCACCAAAGTAAGGTCTCCTGGCCTTTAACCTTAAAATGGTTCTTAAAAAGGAATCGAAATACTGATTTTCATAAAAATATCAAGGACAGTAAAGCCAACTATCAAAATGAATTCAGTCTTGAAAATGAAAGTATGCTTTGCTGAGAGTGACAGCAGCCTTCTCATGTGGGATTTACCAGGCACTCTGCACCCTGGTTCTGAGATCTGCACAGTACTTAAGAAAGAAATCCATTTCTTTCAGTTAAATCGTTTCAGTTAAAAATTCCCAAGGCACCTTTTTAAAACTGAAATAAAACTAAATCCCAAAGATATGAGAAATAAATCACTTCATGTCTCTTGAGTGTTTTCCAATCTGGCTTCCAGGAGGAGCTTAATTTGTCACTTCTAAAGAAAGCTTTCTAGCTCTTTCCATCTTATTTTACCAGGAAGTCCACTCGCTTCCTTCCCACAGTGTCTGTGTACCCCAGGGTTAGCAGTGGAGCCTGCTGCAAGCCACCAGGGTCCAGGCCTCACACCCTGGCCAGGTCATCAAGCCCAGAGCACAGTTAGAGAGCTGGTGTGGGTGGCCAACCAGCCCACACAAATGACAGAAAAAGGCTGCTTGTCCTCAGAAATTTCCTGCTTGTTCAGATTCAGTGAAATCCTGCTGGATCTCTATGTCTACAAAATAATGAGCCCCCACTCATGGAGGGATCAGAATTTGGGTGAGCAGTGCCTGCCCCGCTCTTCCCAGGTTGCCTGGTGGAGAAGGCAGGGTACCCAGGAGAAGCAGATGAGGGTAGTGACAGGGATGGGTGCAGGTGCAGAACCCACTGTGCTGTGTGAGCCTGAGGGCTGGGAGGCCCTGTCCACCCAGGAGCACTTGTCTTCCCAGGAGACTGCATCCCTCAGTGACCTGCATGCATCAGGGGGACTGTGTCCACCCAGGAACTGTGTTCAAGCATTCATCAGAGATTCAGGGGGCACGTACTGTGTGCTGTTTTAATACTCAGGCACCAAATAGTTCCCTAACAAGATGACTTCAGAACAGACATCTGAAGAAATGAGGAAGGGAGTGATGTGGCTATTTGGAGGGCAGCATTCTTGGTCATTAGAATAGCACGGTCAAACTGTGCCCTGGGCCTGTGTGGCTGTACAGTCTATCGATGAGTGGGACAGGGAAGCCTGTGCCTGGAGGGTGCAGGATGGGGCCATGGTAAGGACGCAAGATTTTACCTTGGGAGAGACCAGACCACTGGCAGATTCTTAGCTGCAGAAATGTTCTCACAGTTTTTCATTTAATTAAAAGTTTTAAAATGTGTCTTTTTGTGCTTGGCTTGTTTCACTTAACACAGTTACCTCCAGTTCCACACATGTTGCTGCAAATGACAGGGTTTTATTCTCTTTTATGGCTGGATAATTTGTACATGGTAGAATGAGTGCCCAGAGCTGTGCCCAGCTGGGTGAACTTCTTCAAGTGTGCACATCCATGTAACCACTAGCATGACCAAGTAGATCATGGCTACGTCAAGCTCATCATATCAGATGGCCCCATGCCCCTCCCGGCCAATCCCTCTGGCATCATTTCCTACAAAGTATCACACACATAGTAGCTTAAAACAGTGCAAATTTACTATCTCACAGTTTTGTAGGCTGGATGTCCAGTAGGCTCAGCTGGCTTCTCTGCTCTGAGTCTTACAAGGCTGAAGAGGTGTCAGCAGGGCCGCAGTCCCTCCTGGAGGCTTGAAAGAGAATTGGCTTCTGGCCTCATTCAGGTGTGCCAGGACCCTGTTCCAGGTGGCTGGCTGTAGCACTGAGTCTCTGTTTCCTTGCAGGCTGTCAGCTGGAGGTCACTGTCAGTGTCCAGACGCCACCTATGTTCCTTGGCTCATGGCCCCTTTCTCCATCCCCAAGCCAGCAATGACTGATGGAGTCCCCTTCATACTTCAAGTCTCGGTGACCTCTTCTTCCTCTTCTCTCAGGGCCCTCTGTCTTCCTCTTTTGCTTCTAAAGCCCTTGATAATATCTTGGGCCCACCTAGATAATCCAGGATAATCTATTTTAAAGTCACCTGATTAGCAACTTGAATTCCATCTGCAAAGTCCCTTCGCAGTGGTACCCAGAGCAGTGTTTGGCTGAATGTCAGGGAACAGGAATCTTGAGGGACATCTGTAGAATCTTGTCTTCTACACGGCCCCTGTGCTCTTGAGCTCCATATAAATGGAATCATGCAATAAGTGTCTTCCATGTCTCTCCTGGTGTGCTCAGAATAAGGTCTCTAGTTACATCTGTGTTGCAGCGTGCATCAGTAGTTTGCTCCTTTTAACCACTGAATACTATCTACTGTGTGGATGTGCTGCAGTGAATTCATCCATTCACTTGCTGAGGGATATGCACATTACTTCTAGGTTTGTGTGATTATAAGTAAAGCTGCTATGAACATTCCAGTAAGTCTTTTTGTGGACATATGTTTTCATTTTTCTTTAGTTAATATCCAAGAGTAGAATTGCTGGGTTAAGGGCTTAAATGTATTTTTAATTTTGTGAGAAACCACCAAACTGTTTCCCAAAGTGGTTTTATTATTTTGCCTTTGTAACACTGGAAAGTTCCATTTTTCCACATCATTCTAATACTTCGTATTGTCAGCATTCTTAATTTTTTTTTGTTTTGGTGGGTGTGCAGTGATATCTCATTGTGGTTCTAATTTCTATTTGCCTGATGACTAATATGAAAATTTTCTCATGTGCTTACTGTTATTTCATGTATCTTCTTTTTTTCTGTTTTTAAGTCTTTTGCTCACTTTTCTATTGTTTGTATTTTTATAATTAATTTGTGGTTGTAATCTATTCATTCTAGATACAAGTGCTCTATCAGATACATGTTTTATGAATATTATTTCCCAGTTTGTGGCTTATCTATTTATTTTATTTTATTTATTAAGACATGGTTTTGCTCTATTGCCCAGGCTGGAGTGCAGTGGCATGATCTTAGCTCACTGAAACCTCTGCTTCCCGGGCTCAAGTAATCCTCCTGCCTCAGCCTCCCAAGTAGCTGGGACCACAGGTGCATGCTATCATATCTGGCTAGTTTTTTTCTTTTTTTTGTAGAGACAGAGTTTTGCCATGTTGCCCAGGCTGGTCTTGAATTCCTGAGCTCAAGTAATCTGCCAGCCTTGGCCTCTGAAAGTGCTGGGATTACAGGTGTGAGCCACTGTGCCCAGCCTATTTATTTTAAGTGTCTTTTGATGAACCAAAATTTTTCGTTTTGGTGAAATTCAATTCATCATTTGTCTTCCTTTTCATAGTCCTTTTTTGGCCTCTCTAAAACATGTTTGCCAACTCCAAGTTCATGAAGATTTTCCCTCCATGCCTTCTTCTAGAAGCTTTTTAGGTTTTGTTTTTACATTTAGGCCTAACCTGCCTTGAAGTAATTTTGTATGCATGGTAGGAGGCAGAACGTCAAGGCCCTCCTTTTTTTTTTTAACATACAATTTTACAGTTGTTTCAGCACCTTTGTGAAAAGACTTTCCTTTCCTTCCCTTGCCCTTGGTGCAGGCCTCTCTCTGGACTCCATCCTGTTCTGGGATACACGGTCTCTGTGTATGCTCACATTACCCAATCACTTTGGCTGGAAGTCAGGCCCTGCAAACCCCCCAGCTCTCTTCTGGAGGACTGTCCTCCCCTAGGTCCTCAGAGATTCAATGCAACCCCAATCAGCTTCCAGCAGTACCCCACCCTGCCCAGCCCTTCTTGTTTTTGGTGAAACTGAATGACTTCTATTTTATATTTGGCTCTGGCTGCTGTCTGAAAAGTAGAAGCAGTGGGCAAGGCAAGGGGCATAGAGCCTGGGCTGTGGACCCCCACAGAGGGGCTGCTGGGCTTCTGAGGGGAGCCAGCAGGATTCTGATGACCAGCTGTGGGTGTGAGTAAAAGCAGTGGAAACTTTCGAGTTTTCAGACAGGAAGAGCAGCGTGTTTCCAGTCCCCTGTGGCCAGGGCTGAGATGGGCTGAGTGGACCCGGAGGTTTATGTGATGGCCAAGGGAGCCTGGTCCGGGAGAGCCTGGGAGTTCTGTGGTGGTGATGCTGCCCCTAGGTTAGGGGAGGCTCAGGCTGTCTCCTTGCAGTCAGCCAGGAAGTTCCACCTATTTGACATGTGGGCACGCCCTAAGATTTCAGTTGAAAACTATATTCAGATTGATGGCAAGACGGCTGAATAAGAACAACTCCAGTGTGCAGTTCCCAGTGAGATCAACGCAGAAGGCAGGTGATTTCTGCATTTCCAACTGAAGTACAGGTTCAACTCATTGGGACTCGTTGGACAGTGGGCGCAGCCCACAGACGGTGAGCCGAAGCAGGGCGGGGTGTTGCCTCACTCAGGAAGTACAAGGGGTCAGGGAATTCTCTCCCCTACCCAGGGTAAGCCGTGAGGGACTGAGCCTGAGGAACCATGCACACTCTGGCCCAGATACTGCACTTTTCCCATGGTCTTTGCAACCTGCAGACCCGGAGATTCCTTCCAGTGCCTACGTCACCAGGGCCCTGGGTTTCAAGCACAAAACTGGGCGGCCATTCAGGCAGATACCAAACTAGCTGCAGGAGTTTTTTTTTTTCCATATCCCAGTGGTGCCTGGAACACCAGAGAGACAGAACGGTTCACTCTCCTGGAAAGGGGGCTGAAGCCAGGAAGCCAAGTGGTCTGGCTCAGTGGGTCCCACCCACATGGAGCCCAGCAAACTAAGATGCACTGGCTTGAAATTCTTGCTGCTAGCACGGCAGTCAGAGGTTGACCTGGGGCACTTGAACTTGGTAGGGGGAGGGGCGTCTGCCATTGCTGAGGCTGGAGTAGGCGGTTTTACCCTCACAGTGTAAACAAAGCCGCAGGGAAGTTCGAACTGGGTGGAGCCCATCACAGCTCAGCAAGGCTGCTGTGGCCAGACTGCCTCTCTAGACTCCTCTCTGGGCAGGGCATCTCTTAAAAAAAAGGCAGCAGCCCCAGTCAGGGACTTATAGATAAAACTCCCATCTCCCTGGGACAGAGCACCTGCGGCAAGGGGCGGCTGTGGGCGCAGCTTCAGCAGACTTAAACGTCCCTGCCTGATGGCTCTGCAGAGAGCAGTGGACCTCCCGGCACAGCATTTGAGTTCTGCTAAGGGTCAGACTGCCTCTTCGAGTGGGTCTCTGACTCCTGTGTATCCCGACTGGGAGACACCTCCCAGGAGGGGCCAACAGACACCTCATACAGGAGAGCTCTGGCTAGTATCTGGCGGACGCCCCTCTGAGAGGAAGGTTCCAAAGGAAAGAACAGGCAGCAATCTTTGCTATTCTGCAGCCTCCGCTGGTAATACCCAGGCAAACAGGGTCTGGAGTGGACCTCCAGCAAACTCCAGCATGCCTGCAGCAGAGGGGCCTGACAGTTAGAAGGAAAACTAACAAACAGAAAGGAATAGCACATCCACTCAGAGATCCCATCCAAAGGTCACCAACATCAAAGACCAAAGGTAGATAAATCCACGAAGATGGGGAGAAACCAGCACAAAAAGGCTGAAAATTCCAAAAACCAGAACGCCTCTTCTCCTCCAAAGGATCACAACTCCTCGCCAGCAAGGGAACAAAACTGGACAGAGAATGAGTTTGGCAAATTGACAGAGGTAGGCTTCAGAAGGTGGGTAATAACAAACCCCTCTGAGCTAAAGGAGCATGTTCTCACCCAGTGCAAGGAAGCTAAAAACCTTGAAAAAAGGTTAGACAAATTGCTAACTGGAATAACTGGTTTAGAGAAGAATATAAATGACCTGATGGAGTTGAAAAACACAGCACAAGAACTTCGTGAAGCATACACAAATATCAATAGCCGAGTCGATCAAGTGGAAGAAAGGATATCAGAGATTGAAGATCAAATTAATGAAATAAAGCAAGAAGACAAGATTAGAGAAAAAAGAATGAAAAGGAATGAACAAAGCCTCCAAGAAATATGGGACTATGTGAAAAGACCAAATCTACATTTGACTGATGTACCTGAAAGTGATGGGGAGAATGGAACCAAGATGGAAAACACTCTTCAGGATATTATCCAGGAGAACTTCCCCACCTAGCAAGGCAGGCCAACATTCAAATTCAGGAAATACAGAGAACACCACAAAGATACTCCTTGAGAAGAGCAACCCTAAGACACATAATCGTCAGATTCACCAAGGTTGAAATGAAGGAAAAACTGTTAAGGGCAGCCAGAGAGAAAGGTCAGGTTACCCACAAAGGGAAGCCCATCAGACTAACAGTGGATCTTTCTGCAGAAACTCTACAAGCCAGAAGAGAGTGGGGGCCAATATTCAACACAACCCAGAATTTCATATCCAGCCAAACTAAGCTTCATAAGCGAAGGAGAAATAAAATCCTTTACAGACAGGCAAATGCTGAGAGATTTTGTCACCACCAGGCCTGCCTTACAAGAGCTCCTGAAGAAAGCACTAAACATGGAAAGGAACAGCCGGTACCAGCCACTGCAAAAACATGCCAAATTGTAAAGACCATCGACACTATGAAGAAACTGCATCAACTAACAAGCAAAATAACCAGCTAGCATCATAATGACAGGATCAAATTCACACATAACAATATGAACTTTAAATGTAAATGGGCTAAATGCCCCAATTAAAAGACACAGGCTAGCAAATGGGATAAAGAGTCAAGACCCATCAGTGTGCTGTATTCAGGAGACCCATCTCACATTCAAAGACACACACAGGTTCAAAATAAAGGGATGGAGGAATATTTATCAATAAATGGAAAGCAAATAAAAGCAGGGGTTGCAATCCTAGTCTCTGATAAAACAGACCTTAAACCAACAAAGATCAAAAGAGACAAAGAAGGCCATTACATAATGGTAAGGGGATCAAGGCAACAAGAAGAGCTAACTATCCTAAATATATATGCACCTAATACAGGAGCACTCAGATTCACAAAGCAAGTTCTTAGAGACCTACAAAAAGACTTAGACTCTCACACAATAATAGTGGGAGACCTTAACACCCCACTGTCAACATTAGACAGATCATTGAGACAGAAAATTAACAAGGATATTCAGGACTTGAACTCAGCTCTGGACCAAGCAGACCTAATAGACACATACAGAACTCTCCATCCCAAATCAACAGAATATACATTCTTCTCAGCACCACATCACACTTGTTCTAAAATTGACCACATAATTGGAAGTAAAACACTCCTCAGCAAATGCAAAACAATGGAAATCATAACGGTCTCTCATACCACAGTGCAATCAAATTAGAACTCAGGATTAAGAAACTCACCCAAAACTGCACAACAACATGGAAACTGAACAACCTGCTCCTGAATGACTCCTGGGTAAATAATGAAATGAAGGCAGAAATAAAGATGTTTTTTGAAACAAATGAGAACAGACACAACGCACCAGAATCTCTGGGACACATTTAAAGCAGTGTGTAGAGGGAAATTTATAGCACTAAATGCCCACAAGAGAAAGCAGGAAAGATCTAAAATTGACACCCTAACATCACAATTAAAAGAATTAGAGAAGCAAGAGCAAACAAATTCAAAAGCTAGCAGAAGACAAGAAATAACTAAGATCAGAGCAGAACTGAAGGAGATAGAGACACAAAAAACCCTTTTTAAAAAAAAATCAATCAATCCAGGAGCTGGTTTTTTGAAAAGATCAACAAAATAGACTGCTAGCCAGACTAATAAAGAAGAAAAGAGAGAAGACTCAAATAGACACAATGAAAAATGATAAAGGGGATATCACCACTGATCCCACAGAAATACAAACTACCAGAGAATACTATAAATACTTCTTTGCAAATAAACTAGAAAATCTAGAAGAAATGGATAAATTCCTGGACATATACACCCTCCCAAGTCTAAACTAGGAAGAAGTCGAATCCCTGAATAGACCAATAACAAGTTCTGAAATTGAGGCAGTAATTAATAGCCTACCAACCAAAAACGGTCCAGGACCAGACAGATTCACAGCTGAATTCTACCAAAGGTACGAAGAGGAGCTGGTACCATTCCTTCTGAAACTATTCCAATCAACAGAAAAAGAGGGAATCCTCTCTAACTCATTTTATGAGGCCAGCATCATCCTGATACCAAAACCTGGCAGAGACACAACAAAAAAAGACAATTTCAGGGCAATATCTCTGATGAACATCGATGAAAAAATCCTCAATAAAATACTGGCAAACAGAATCCAGCAGCACATCAAAAAGCTTATCCACCATGATCAAGTGGGCTTCATCCCTGGGATGCAAGGCTGTTTCAACATATGCAAATCAATAAATGCAATGCATCACATAAACAGAACCAATGATGAAAACCACATGATTATCTCAATGGATGCAGAAAAGGCCTTCAACAAAATTCAGCACGCCTTCATGGTAAAAACTCTCAATAAACTAGGTATCAATGGAACGTATCTCAAAATATTAAGAGCTATTTATGACAAACCCACAGCTAATATCATATTGAATGGGCAAAAACTGGAAGCATTCCCTTTGAAAACCAGCACAAGACAAGGATGCCCCCTTTTACCACTCCTATTCAACATAGTATTGGAAGTTCTAGCCAGGGTAATCAGGCAAGAGAAAGAAATAAAGGGTTTTCAAATAGGAAAAGAGGAAGTCAAATTGTCTCTGTTTGCAGATAACATGATTGTATATTTAGAAAACCCCACCATTTCAGCCCTAAATCTCCTTAAGCTGATAAGTAACTTCAGCAAAATCTCGGGATACAAAATCAATGTGCAAAAATCACAAGGATTCTTATACATCAATAACAGACAGCCAAATCATGAGTGAACTCCCATTCACAATTGCTACTAAGGGGATAAAATATCTAGTAACACAACTTACCAGGGATGTGAAGGACCTCTTCAAGGAGAAGTACAAACCACTGCTCAAGGTAATAAGAGAGGACACACATAAATGGAAAAACATTCCATGCTCATGGATAGGAAGAATCAATATCATGAAAATGGCCATACTGCCCAAAGTAATTTATAGATTCAATGCTATCCCCATCAAGCTACCATTGACTTTCTTCACAGAATTGGAAAAAACTACTTTAAACTTCATATGGAACCAAAAAAGAGCCCGCATAGCCAAGACAATCCTAAGCAAAAAGAACAAAGCTCGGGGCATCATACTACCTGACTTCAAACTATACTACAAGGCTACAGTAACCAAAACAGCATGGCACTGGTACCAAAACAGATATATAGACCAATGGAAGAGAACAGAAACCTCAGAAATAACACCACACATCTACAACCATCTGATCTTTGACAAACCTGACACAAACAAGAAATGGGGAAAGAATTCCCTATTTAATAAATGGTGTTGGGAAAACTGGCTAGCTATATGCAGAAAACTGAAACTGGACCCCTTCCTTACACCTTACACAAAAATTAACCCAAGATGGATTAAAGACTTAAACGTAAGACCTAAAACCATAAAAATCCTAGAAGAAAACCTAGGGAATACCATTCAGGACATACGCATGGGCAAAGACTTGATGTCTAAAACACCAAAAGTAATGGCAACAAAAGCCAAAATTGACAAATGGGATCTAATTAAACTAAAGAGCTTCTGCACAGCAAAAGAAACTATCATTAGAGTGAACAGGCAACCTACAGAATGGAAGAAAATTTTTGTGATCTTTCCATCTGACAATGGGCTAATATCTAGAATCTACAAAGAACTTATACAAATTTACAAGAAAAAAACAAACAACCCCATCAAAAAGTGGGCAAATTATATGAACAGACACTTCTCAAAAGAAGACATTTATGTGGCCAACAGACATATGAAAAAAAGCTCATCATCACTGCTCATTAGAGAAATGCAAATCAAAACCACAATGAGATACCATCTCACATCAGTTAGAATGGCGATCATTAAAAAGTCAGGAAACAACAGATGCTGGAGAGGATGTGGAGAAACAGGAATGCTTTTACACTGTTGGTGGGAGTGTAAATTAGTTCAACCATTGTGGAAGATAGTGTGGCGATTCCTCAAGGATCTATAACTAGAAATACCATTTGAGCCAGCAATCCCATTACTGGGTATACACCCAAAGGATTATAAATCATTCTACGATAAAGACACATGGACACATATGTTTATTGTGGCACTATTCACAATAGCAAAGACTTGGAACCAGCTCAAATGTCCACCAATGATAGACTGGATAAAGAAAATGTGGCACATATACATCATGGAATACTATGCAGCCATATAAAAGGATGAGTTCATGTCCTTTGCAGGGACATGGATGAAGCTGGAAACCATCATTATCAGCAAACTAACACAAGAACAGAAAACCAAACACTGCATTTTCTCACTCATAACTGGGAGTTGAACAATGAGAACACAGGGACACAGGGAGGGGAATATCACACATCGGGGCCTGTTGAGGGGTGGAGGGCCAAGGGAGGGATAGCATTAGGAGATATACCTAATGTAGATGACGGGTTGATGGGTGCAGCAAACCACCATGGCACGTGTGTACCTATGTAATAAAACTGCACATTCTGCACATGTACCCCAGAGCTTAAAGTATAAAAAAAAAAAAAAGAAAGAAAACTATATTCAGCTGCTTCACAAAAATATTTGCAAATAGCTGCTAGAGCAGTGCCTTTACATAAAGTGCATTAAGTTAGTAACTGGCTCATGCATGTGGCCAGAGAAGTGGGTCAGAGGACAACCTGTGGCTCCCACTCAGGAGCCCAGGGGAGGACTTCCAGGGCAGGGTAGGGTGAGAAGCTCAACAAGATGGGCAAGTGTGCTCAGGGCTTGTGGCAAAGCTGTGCCCCTCACCTCTGTGCCCTGGAGTCCAGACTGGCTATTGGACTGGAAAGGAGGTCCTGCATGAGACTCCGGGTCTAACTGAGCCACCAGGGAGCCAGAAGCTTCTACAAGCAAGAGGCACGACAAGGAGAGCAGCCCGGGAGGCACAGGGTGGAACAAAGGCTCTGCTCTGGGTGCAGTGTGGCTAGGACTCATGGCCAGGCCAGGAGAAAGTAGGGCCTTCCACAGCTGTTTGTTTCTTTGCTTTTATATTTGATTTTAGTTTGCTTTTGATGGGAGAATTTGCATTTTGGGTGGGAGTTAGAACTTACTCTCTCTGTGCTGTGTAGAATCAGTGCGTGTGGGTGTGCAGGGGGAATGGGTGGTAAATATGTTATGTGGCATGTGTGTGGCAGGTGTATGTTGGGTTGTGTGTGCACAGCCTGAGGCTATCCATCATTCTGGCTCCCTCCATCGCAGCCACAAACATCAAGGACCCTGCATCAGAGGAATGTGGGGGCCACTCTGGACACACAGGGGTGTGCTGGGGACAGTGGCCACGCATCCGGTCACATGGGACCACAGGCGTTTGGCACCTGAGTTGCTCTCCTCTGAAACATCACCCTGGGCCCTCTGGGGTGGGTGGACGGCTGATTCTCCTTGGTGGCCTCTGGGCCTGCATCCTAACTGGGTAGGGCAAGGAGTGGCTCCAGCTAACAGCATGAAACTGCCTGGCTGTGAGGGACTTCCTTATTGGGCAAAGCCATTAGGGGGCGCCTCCGTGCTCACTTTCCATTGTAGCCTGCAATCATGGAACAAATCGATTAAAGCAGAGAACAATCAGTTATTTTTTTCAGCCTCATTTTCTTAAATGGCTTAATCTATGCCTCAGGCCACACAGACTGTTGGTTACGTAAGCAACTCCAGTGACTGCATTCCTGTGACATCGCTACAGTGCTGCATGCAAGAGCTGGCCTCTCTGCTCCTGAGCAGGCTCCGCTCTTTCCATGCCCTCTCTCCAGCCACCGGGGAGGACTGTGCCACTGTGCCCGTGGACAGGGAGTGACAAAGGACAGAGCTCCCATTCTAACTCGTGAACCACTTCTGCTGGAGCCTGTGGGGAAACCACAAATGCCAACATCAACAGGCCTTTCTGTATACTCTTAGAGTCCAGTTTCCATTTTAGAAGAACATTATTAAAAACAAACCTAATTTACCACAACCAAAATTAAACAGCTAGATGACTTTCAACCAATGTCTCTGGTTTGGATCCAGTGATCTGCATGTGGCCTCACATCCCCGTCATAGTTGCTCTTTGCTTGCAATTTTTAGCTCAGTGTAAATGCAGAATAACCTATATTTCGCATAAACAACTCTTGCTAGATATGCAGGGTTGTTGTGAAACTTTGTTTAACTATTTTACCATCTTCATGTGCAAAGCTCTGGCAGATATGCTTTAGCCTCAGGGAAGGGAGAGACGAAGTGGTGCAGAACTGAGGTAGGTTTCAGAGGCCTCCGTTATGAACACACACATGACCGTGCACAGAGGTAGTAGCTTGAAAAATGTTACA
This sequence comes from Hylobates moloch, assembly GCF_009828535.3. Taxonomy (NCBI): domain Eukaryota; kingdom Metazoa; phylum Chordata; class Mammalia; order Primates; family Hylobatidae; genus Hylobates; species Hylobates moloch. The sequence continues at coordinate 83,710,903 of NW_026652289.1, read as the reverse complement.
TTCCCAACATGGGAGTCACTTCTTAGTATTGGTGGCTTTTGGAATTGTTTAAAATAAATTAGTCAGAAATGGATGAATAACAAAGTTAACTGGATTTTCTAGCATGACTAGTAAAATGTAAACAATAGCAGATAATCTGTGTTCATGACGTTGAAAAAAATCCCTATACTGCGAATATGTACTAAGTCAGACAGTAATGGAATTACACATCCTGTACCGAATTCATCTGTGTAAACTGTAACACTACAAAGCTGATGTCAACATCTGTCACATTAACTGTCTAACGCACGACTTCTGTTTGGAAGTCAGCAGCCCTTTATTCAATTGGCAAAATCAGATACCTTCTAGGCATTAAATGGGTAATATTTACAAACACTTTTTTTCATGTGTGAGTTAAGTAATAATATCTAATTTCAAGATTAGTTATATAATGCCGACATTATATATCATATAAATCAGTTTAGAATTCTTTGATAAAAATTTTCATACACAAAACTACTACTGTCCACTTATTCCAGCATTGAAGTGTTTATCAGTGATAGCACAGTAAATAAATTCAAACTGCCCTGGGGAGTTTTGCTTCTGGAAATGTTGGAGTAGGTTGGTTTACAACAATACTGACATTAGAATAACTAGGAAACATGGCAAAATATAAGAAAGGTATCTGTTTGATGACATCAGAGAGTATAAAGGCAGTGAGGAATGTTAAGGCTAAGAACTAGGAGAGGATTAGAGACAAGAGAGATAAACTAGCATTTGGAGTTACTTTCCCCATTGGGAATATTGCCAGTGACAAAAGCAGTGGCTGAGAGGCTGAGGAGCTGAACAGAGCTTTCAACAAATCTTATGGATCTGGGCAGATAGAAACTAGTATTCAGGGCCCTCAGTGAAGAACAAACCTTGGCCAACACCCCAGGCTTTTGGCTGGGAACTTGAAGGGCTATACCCCAAGAGTCAGAGTAAACTAAAAACAAACCAGCCATAGTAGGGAATCAAGTCCAGCTTCAAATTACTTAAATATCTGATTGGCTTAAAGTGGCCTTGGATTACTAATGTCCTCACCCCGGTTGCCTAAAATAAGCAAACTTCACCTTCTCAGGGAAATAAAAAAATCACCCATAGCCTAAAATTATATCTCAAAATCTTAATATATAATATCCAAGACCCAATTAAAATTACCAGTGGTCCCATAAGATTAAAATGGAGCTGAAAAATTCCTATTGCCTAGTGACGTTGAAGATGTCATAATGTTCTAGTGCAACGTATTACCTTTTCTATATTTATATAGGATTACATGCACAAATACTTAGTATTGTGTTACAATTACCTACAGCATTGAGTGCAGTAACATGCTGTACAGGTTTGTAGCCTAGGAACAGCGGGCTATACCATATAGCCTAGGTGTGTAGTAGGCTGCACCATCTAGGTTTGTGTAAATGAACTCTGTGATGTTTGCACAATGGGGAAGTTGCCTAACAATGCATTTCTTAGAATGTATCTCCATCATTAAGTTATGCATGACTGTAGTCTAAAATAATTATATTTAATATGGTAGATGTTAAAGAATTTTGGGCTGGGTGCAGTGGCTCACGCCTGTAATCCCAGCACCTTGGGAGGCTCAGGCAGGCGGATCATGAGGTCAGGAGATCGAGACCACCCTGGCCAACATGGTGAAACCCCATCTCTACTAAAAATACAAAAATTAGCTGGGCATGGTGGCACATGCCTGTAGTCCCAGCTACTTGGGAGGCTGAGGCAGGAGAATCGCTTGAACCGGGGAAATGGAGGTTGTAGTGAGCTGAGATCATGGCACTGCACTCCGGCCTGGAAACTGAGACTCCATCTCAAAGAAAAAAAAAAAAAGAATTTTGGCAAGGAATTAAATTGAAAAACATAAAAATAAGTCCAGTCTAGAACTGAAAAATAGATGAACTAAAAATAAGAACTTGGTGCATATGGTTAAGAGCTGACTGGGCAATCAAGAAAAGAGAATAAATAAAATGAAAGATAAGTTCAGAAGAAAATATTGTTTGAAGCAGACTTATAGACATGCAGACACACAGTGGGAGGTGGAGGTGTGGAACGAGAGCTAAAAGCACAAGACCATCCACATAAGCATGGGAAAGGGGCTTTTTGACACACGTGCACAGAAGCTCCTCAACTTACCATGGAGTTATGTCCCAACAAACCCATCCTAAGTAAAAAATACTGTGAGTGCCTATTATAAAGCTGAAAAATCATAAGTTGAACTGTCATAAGTCAGTGACCAGCTGTAGCTGAGTTCCAGAAAGGAAGAATATACAGGATGGGATAGAAGCAATATTTTAAAAGATAATGGTGGACATGAGGCAGGACTAGACTGTAGCTCCAACTTGGAAGAACAGAGCAGCGTGCAGAGGCTCGTATCATGAATTTAGTTCCAGAATGACTGCAGGAATAAACCAGGAATCCATAGACCCTCTGAAAGAAGCAGACTGCTCCTGCAGGACCGGGGAGATGCCCCTAATACTGTGAGTGCCCAAGCTGCAGAAGCAGGAAAGGGAAATCCTCTGCCCCCAAACACACTCGCACTGGGGAAACTGAAGGTCTAGTTTGTGGGAGAAGTTTCCGACCTTACCTGGAGCTGAGTCAATTTAGAGAGCTGAGTGAAATACAGCGGTAGCGTAAGCAGCGGGAAAGGCCCTGGGAGCTCGCTGGGTCCCCAAGCAGGTCATTCCTGCCTGGCACCACAGGGATCGGGGGGGCAGTCAGAGGCAAAGCAAAAGGAAGTCTCAAGCTGAACTTTTTAACAATTTGAACTGGGCAAGAGCCTCCTGGCCAGAACTCAGAGGAGGGCACGAATCTGACGTGCAGCCTCCACAGGATGGGAAGGAACTAAAGCCCTCTTCTTTTGCAGCTGGGAGGTGGGTAGCCTGGGGTAAGTTCTCAGCTTTGCTTGCTCACTGCCTGGAAACAAACTCGGTGCCGTTGGCAGGCACATGGTGGAAGTGAGACCGGCCCTTCAGATTGTGTGGGAGCTGGGTGAGGCCTGTGACTACTGAATTGCCCCACTTCCCTGACAGCCTGCATGACTCCGCAGAGGCAGCCATAATCCTCCCAGGAACACAACTCCATTGACTTGGGAACCTCACCCCCATTCCCCACAGCAGCCGCAGCACAGCAAGACCCAACGGAGAGTCTGAGCTCAGACACGCCTAGCCCTGCCCCCTACTGATGGTCCTTCCCTACCTACTCTGGTAGCTGAGGACAAAGGGCATATACTCTTGGGAGCTCTAGGGTCCCACCCACTGCCAGTCCCTCTCTCAAATGCACTACCTCCCGTCAGGAGGCCAACCAGCACAAAAACAGAACATTAAACCACCAAAGCTAAGAACGCTCACAGAGTCCATTTCACCCCCCTGCCACCTCCACTGGAACAGGTGCTGGTATCCACGGCTGAGAGACCCATAGATGCTTCACGTCACAGGACTTTGTGCAGACAACCCCCAGTACCAGCCTGGAGCTGGGTAGACATGCTGGATGGCTAGACCCAGAAGAGAGATAACAATCACTGCAGCTCAGCTCACAGGAAAGGGAGAGAATACTACATCAAGGGAACACCCTGTGGGACAAAAGAATCTGAACAGCCTTCAGCTCTAGACCTTCCCTCTGACCCCTCTGACAGAGCCTACCAAATGAGAAGGAACTAGAAAATCAGCTCTGGTAATATGACAAAACAAAAGCAGAAGTAGCTGTTCTTATATCAGACAAAACAAACTTTAAAGCAACAGCAGTTAAAAGAGACACTGAGGAGGGGTACTATATAATGCTAAAAAGGCTTGTCCAACAGGAAAATATCACAATCCTAAACATACATGCACCTAACAGGTACTAATAGATCTAAGAAATGAGATAGATAGCAACACAATAATAGTGGGGAATGTCAATACTCCACTGACAGCGCTAGACAGGTCATCAAGATAGAAAAGTCAACAAACAAACAATGGATTTAAACTATACCTTAGAACAAATGGACTTAACAGATATATACAGAACATTTCATCCAAGAACTGTAGAATACACATTCTATTCAATAGCACATAGGACTTTCTCCAAGATAGACCATGTGATAGGCCACAAAACAAGCCTCAATAAATTTAAGAAAAATGAAGTGATATATATATATTATACACACACACACACACACACACACACAATTTTTTTTTTTTGAGACAGAGTCTCGCCCTGTTGCCCAGGCTGGAATGCAATGGCGTGACCTCGGCTCACTGCAAGCTCCGCCTCCTGGGTTCACGCCATTCTCCTGCCTCAGCCTCCCAAGTAGTTGGGATTACAGGCGCCCGCCACCATGCCTGGCTAATTTTTTGTATTTTTAGTAGAGATAGGGTTTCCCCGTGTTAGCCAGGAGGATCTCCTGACCTCGTGATCTGCCTGCCTTGGCCTCCCAAAGTGCTGGGATTACAGGCATGAGCCACCATACTCGGCTAGAAAAATGAAATTATATTAAGCACTCTGTCAGACCACAGTGGAATCAAACTGGAAATCAACTCCAAAAGGAACCTTCAAAGCCATGCAAATACATGGAAATTAAGTAACCTATTCCTGAATGATCATTGGGTCAAAAATGAAATCAAGATGGAAATTAAAAAATTCTTCAAGCTGAATGACAATAATGACACAACCTATCAAAACCTCTGGGATATAGCAAAGGAGGTGCTAAGAGTAAAGTTCATAGCCCTACATGCCTACATCAAAAACACTGAAAGAGCACAAACTTATATTCTCAGGTCACACCTCAAGGAGCTAGAGAAACAAGAACAAACCAAACCCAAACCCAGCAGAAGAAAGGAAATAACCAAGATCAGAGCAGAACTAAATCAAATTGAAACAAACAAACAAAAAAATACAAAAGATAAATGAAATAAAAAGCTGGTTCTTTGAAAAGATAAATAAAATTGACAGACCATTAGTAAGATTAACCAAGAAAAGAAGAGAGAAAATCCAAATAACCTCATTAAGAAACGAAATGGGAGATATTATAACTGACACCACAGAAATACAAATGATCATTCAAGGCTACTATGAACATCTTTACTCACATACTAGAAAACCTAGAAGAGATGGATAAATTCCTGGAAAAATACAACCCTTTTAGCTTAAATCAGAAGAATTAGATATCCTGAACAGACCAATAACAATCAGGGAGATTGAAATGGTAATTTAAAAATTACCGACAAAAAAAAGTCCAGGACCAGACCGATTCACAGCAGAATTCTACCAGACATTCAAAGCATTGGTACCAATTCTTTTGACACTATTCCACAAGACAGTGAAAGAAGGGACCCTCCCTGATGCATTCTATGAAGCCAGCATCACCCTAATACCAAAACCAGGGAAGGACATAACCAAAAAGGAAAAACTATAGACCGATATCCTTGCTGAACAAAGATGCTAAAATCCTTAACAAAATACTAGCTAACCGAATCCAACAACATATCAAAAAGATAATCCACCATGATCAAGTGGGTTTCATACCACGAATGCAGAAATGATTTAACATATGCAAGTCAATAAATGTGATACACCACATAAACAGAGTTAAAAATAAAAATCATGTGATCATTTCAATAGATGCAGAAAAAGCATTTGACAAAATCCAGCATCCTTTAAGATTAAAACTCTCAGCAAAATCGGCAACAAGAGACATACCTCAATGTAATAAAAGCCATCTATGACAAACCCACAGCCAACATAATACTGAATGGGAAAAGTTGAAAGCATTCTCTCTGAGAACTGGAACAAGACAAGGATGCCCACTCTCACTACTCTTCTTCAACATAGTACTGGAAGTCCTAGCCAGGGCAATCAGACAAGAGAAAGAAATAAAAGGCATCCAAATCGGTGATGAGGAAGTCAAACTATCACTGTTGGCTAACAATATGATTGTTTACCTTGAAAACCCTGAAGACCCTCCAGAAAGCGCCTAGACCTGCTAAAAGAATTCACCAGTTTCTGGATACAAGATTAATGTACACAAATTGGTAACTCTTCTATATACCAAGAGCAATCAAGCAGATAATCAAATCAAGAACTCAACCCCTTTTACAATAGCTGCAAAAAAATAAAATACCTAGGAATATATCTAACCAAGGAGGAGAAAGACCTCTACAAAGAAAACTACAAAACCCTGGTGAAATAAGTCATAGATGATACAAACAAATGGAAACACGTCCCATGCTCATGGATAGGTAGAATCAATATTGAGAAAATGACCATACTGCCAAAAGCAATCTACAAATTCAACACAATTCCCATCAAAATACCATCGTCATTCTTCACAGAATTAGAAAAAACAATTCTAAAATTCATATGGAACCAAAAAAGAGCCTGCATAGCCAAAGCAAGACTAAGCAAAAAGAACAAATTTGGAGGCATCACACTACCTGATTTCAAACTATACTTTAAGGCCATAGTCACCAAAACAGCATGGTACTGGTACAAAAATAGGCACATAGAGCAATGGAAAACAATAGAGTACTCAGCAACAAGCCCAGATACTTAACAGCCAACTGATCTTCAACAAAGCAAACAAAAACATAAAGTGGGGAAAGGACACCCTTTTCAACAAATGGTGCTGGGATAACTGGCTAGCCACATGTAGAAGAATGAAACAGGATCCTCATCTCTCACCTTTTACAAAAATCAACTCAAGAGGGATTAATGACTTATATATAAGACCCGAAACTATAAAAATTCTAGAAGATAACATTGGAAAACCCCTTCTAGACACTGGCTTAGGCAAGAATTTCATGAGCAAGAACCCAAAAGCAAATGCAATAAAAACAAAGATAAATAGCTGGGACTTAATTAAACTAAAGAGCTTTTGCATGGTAAAAGGAACAGCCAGCAGAGTACACAGACAACCCACAGAGTGGGAGAAAATCTTTACAATCTATACATTTGACAAAGGACTAATATCCAGAATCTAGAACCCAAACTCAAACAAATCAGCAAGAAAAAAACAAACAATCCCATCAAAAAGTGGGCTAAGGACATGAAGAGACAATTCTCAAAAGAAGACATACAAATGGCCAACAAATATATGAAAAAATGCTCTACATCATTAATGATGAGGGAAATGGAAATCAACCGCAATGTGATACCACCTTACTCCTGCAAGAATGGCCATAATAAAAAAAATCAAAAAACAGCAGATTGAGGCATGGATGCGGTGATCAGGGAACACTTCTACTGCTGGTGGGAATGTAAACTAGTACAACCACTATGGAAAACAGTATGGAGATTCCTTAAAGAACTAGAAGTAGAACTACCATTTGATCTAGCAATCCCACTACTGGGTATCTACCTAGAGGAAAAGAAGTCATTATATGAAAAAGACACTTGTACATGCATGTTTGTGGCAGCACAACTCACAACGGCAAAATCATGGAACCAACCCAAATGTCCATCCATCAATGAGTAGATAAAGAAACTGTGGTGTATATATATGCATACACAATGGAATACTACTCAGCCATAAAAGGGAATGAATCAAAGGCATTCGCAGCAACCTGGATGAGATTGGAGACTATTATTCTAAGTGAAGTAACTCAGGAATGAAAAACCAAACATCATAAGTTCTCACTGATATGTAGGAGCTAAGCTATGAGGACACAAAGGCATAGGAATGATACAATGGACTTGTGGACTTGGGGGAAGAATGGGAGGAGGGCAAGGGATAAAAGTGTATTACTGCTCAGGTGATGGCTGCACCAAAATCTCACAAATCACCACTAAAGAACTACTCATGTAACCAAACACCACCTGCACCCCAATAACCTATGGAAAAATAGAAAAAAATAAAAGACAATGACTGAGAATTTTCTAAAATTAATGAAAGATATCAAGCCACAGATTCAGAAGTGGTATGAACCCCAAGGAGCATAAATATTAGAAAAATGCAAGTCTGCATGTTATACTAAAACTGCTGAAAACCTATGATAAAGGAAAATATTTTAGAAACAGCAAAAATAAGTAAATACATACATAAATGCCAGTCTACAGTCCTATATCTTGCAAAATTATTCTTTAAGAGCAGATGCAAAATAAAAAAAATTTTCAGACACTTATCACCAGGGGACCACACTACAGAAAATACTAAAAGGTGTTCTTTAGGTAGAAGGAAATAATCTCAGATTGAAGCTCAGAGCTGCAGGCAAAAATAAAGAACAACAGAAAATCGTTATAGCCAAGTGGGTATTGACCCTATAGAAAATAACGTTGCCCTACGGAATTTGAAAGAGAGTCAAATTATGGGACAACATTAATATACAAGGCAGAAGGGGCTAAATGGTGTTCAGAAGTACTAGTTCCTTGAATTGTCCAAAGTATGGTACAAGTACTATTTTAAGGGAAACTCGATAGTCAAGGATGTATACTGTAACCTCTATCGTAACTACCAAAAGAATAGTAAAAGAATGTACCAGGAAGAAGCTAATAGAATAGAAAATTAATAAATACTTTGATTTATACAAAATTATGCAGGAAAGATGAAAAAGGAAATGACAGGGCAAACAAAAGCAAATAATGAGATGTTAGATCTATAACCAACTAGATCAGTTATCACATCCAATGTAGGTAAACTAAAATGCTTCAATTAAAAAACAGATGATCAGACTGGATTTAAAAAACCTTAATTTTACATTGCTTACATCTCAATCACAAACTGTCACAAAGGTTGAAAGTAGAATGATTTTAAAAATATATCATGCAAACACTAATCAAAAGAGCTAATGTAGAAACACCAATGTCAGACAAGTTGACATTAATGAAAATAAAACTTTAGTAATGATAGAAAAAATTTATGATAAAATATCAGTCCTACAGGAAGCTACAACAAGACTATTCTTAACTTCAAATTATATAAAGGAAAAATCGACAGAAAATAAAGAGAAATATACAAGTCCACAATCACAGTTGGAGGTTTTAACAAAGTGCTTTCAGTAGCTGATAGAACAAGCAGACAAAAATAATCAGTATGGATTTAAATCACATGAAAAATATGATCCAATTAACATATACAGATCACTGCACCAAGAATCACAAAATCCACTTTTTGTTTGTTTGTGAACATGGAATGTTTACCAAAATTGATCATATGCTAGGCCATAAAGCAAGTCCCAAATTTCAAAAGGCTGAAATCATTCAGACCCTCTTCTCTGACTAACTGGAAGAGGACAGGGAATTGTAGGGGACTGGCTGTGCCACCGTGCCCAGGTGACCTTCCAGGTACCAACAGAGACCCCACAGGCACAGGCTTGAATCGCGGTCTGAGTCTTGGCAGAATGCCTTCGGATCCTTCCAGCACAGGGGCAGACGGGAGGTCTGTCAGGCACTGCTTTGAGGACATCTCTCCCTCACCTTCTCTCTCCCCTGCAAGGCAGTCATGAGACAGTTCCACTTGGCCTCACTGTTCTGATGAGGTATGGGCCTTTCTTCTCCCACCCCCTCAGGATGGTAGACATGAATGAAAATAAAACTGTAATAAAGAGGTGAAACCTCTTAGCTGCAGCACAGAACAGGCTCCCCAGCAATGGGGTCTTGCACAACTCATGCAGCAGTCCATCCCTTTTGTTTCAGTGTCACACTTTCTGGCATGTTGAACAAGGACCTGGGAGCTGGCACCTTGGCTACTCTCTCCTTCACTGTCTATGAAAGTAATAAACCGTCTGCATCTAAAACTGGCCTGTTGCATCCTTACTGGTTGAATCAGGCAGACCTTGCCCTTGCCTTGTCTGGTGTGTGCGCTTGACAGAAATCAATAACAGAAAGAGAAGTGCAAAATCCTCACATGCTGAGGAATTAACTGGAAATGTATAACCATTTATATCTATATATGAAAAGAAGAGGCTGGGCCTCAATAATCTAAGTTGGGGGTTTGCAAATTATGACCCATGGGCCAATTCCACTCTGGCCCTGTTTTTGTACAATGCATAAACTAAGAATAGCTTTTACATTTTATTTTTATTTATTTATTTGAGACAGAGTCTTGCTCTGTCTCCAAGCTGGAGTGCAGTGGCGCGATCTTGGCTCACTGAAACCTCCACCTCCCAGGCTCAAGCGATTCGCCTGCCTCAGCCTCCCAAGTAGGTGGGATTACAGACAACCACCATTGTGCCCGGCTAATTTTTGTATTTTTAGTAAGATGGGGTTTCACCTTGTTGGCCAGGCTGGTCTTGAACTCCTGACCTCAGATGATCTGCCCACCTCGGCCTCCCAAAGTGCTGGGATTACAGGCATGAGCCACCGTGCCCAGCCAGCTTTTACATTTTAAGTTTAAAAGAAAGAATATGTGTCAGAAAGCATGTGCAGCTTGCAAAGCCCAATGTAGTTACTATCTGTCCTCTCGTGGAAAAAAGTTTGCCAACCCCTGATCTGAGTACCGATCTCAAACAGTTTTAAGAAATAGCAAATTTAACCAACAAATAAAGAAAGAAAAAAGGAGAAACAACAAGACAAAGAAAAGAACTCATAAATGCTGAGAGGGTAGATCTACAACCAAATATATCAAACATTTATGAGGATAACATCAGATTTTAATGGAACAGATGACAAATGATAAAGAGAATCAACGAAGCCAAAAGATGGTTCTTTGGAAAGACTTAGAATAATCGATAACTTGGCCGGGTGCAGTGGCTCACACCTGTAATCCCAGCACTTTGGGAGGCCGAGGTGGATGGATCATGAGGACAAGAGATCGAGACCATCCTGACCAACATGGTGAAACCCCGTCTCTATTAAAAATACAAAAATTAGCTGGCCATGGTGGCGGGGGCCTGTAGTCCCAGCTACTTGGGAGGCTGAGGCAGGAGAATCGCTTGAGCCCGGGAGATGGAGGTTGCAGTGAGCCCAGATTGTGCCACTGCACTCCCCTGGTGACAGAGTGAGACTCCATGTCAAAAAAAAAAGAAAAGAAAAAAGAAAAAAAGATAATCAATAACTCTGGCAAGACTTATATGCATTTATATCTATATGTCTATGTGCAAAAGAAGGCCGATACACAGGAATATATACTGCATGATTCCATGTATACAAAGCTTATGCACAGGAAAGACTAACCCAAGGTGTTAGAAGCCATGACTGTAGTTCTAGTTACCTCTGGGGAGAAAGAAGGTGTAGTGATAGGAAGAGGGAAGGAAAGAGATTTCTGGCTGATGATAGTCATAGTTTGATTTGATTTCTTTTCTTTTTTTCTTTTTATTATTTTTTATATTTTTTATTATATTTTAAGTTTTAGGGTACATGTGCACAACGTGCAGGTTTGTTACATATGTATACATGTGCCATGTTGGTGTGCTGCACCCATTAATTCATCATTCACATTAGGCATATCTCCTAATGCTATGCCTCCCTGCTTCCCCCATCCCACAACAGGCCCCGGTGTGTGATGTTCCCCTTCCTGTGTCCAGGTGTTCTCATTGTTCAATTCCCACCTATGAGTGAGAACGTGTGGTGTTTGGTTTTTTGTCCTTGTGACAGTTTGCTGAGAATGATGGCTTGCTGAGAATGATGGCTTCCAGCTTCATCCATGTCCCTACAAAGGACATGAACTCATCATTTTTTATGGCTGCATAGTATTCCATGTGTATATGTGCCATATTTTCTTTATCCAGTCTATCATTGATGGACATTTGGGTTGGTTCCAAGTCTTTGCTATTGTGAATAGTGCCACAATAAACATATGTGTGCATGTGTCTTTATAGTAGCATGATTTATAATCCTTTGGGTATATACCTAGTAATAGGATTGCTGGGTCAAATGGTATTTCCAGTCCTAGATCCCTGAGGAATTGCCACACTGTCTTCCACAATGGTTGAACTAGTTTACAGTCCCACCAACAGTGTAAAAAGTGTTCCCATTTTGGTTGAACTAGTTTACAGTCCCACCAACAGTGTAAAAGTGTTTCTATTTCTCCACATCCTCTCCAGCACCTGTTGTTTCCTGACTTTTTAATGATCACCATTCTAACTGGTATGAGATGGTATCTCACTGTGGTTTTGATTTGCATTTCTCTGATGGCCAATGATGATGAGCATTTTTTCATGTGTCTGTTGCCTGCATAAATGTCTTCTTTTGAGAAGTGTCTGTTCATATCCTTCACCCACTTGTTGATGGGGTTGTTTTTTTCTTGTAAATTTGTTTGAGTTCTTTGTAGATTCTGAATATTAGCCCTTTGTCAGATGAGTAGATTGCAAAAATTTTCTCCCAATCTGTAGGTTGGCTGTTCACTCTGATGGCGGTTTCTTCTGCTGTGCAGAAGCTCTTTAGTTAATTAGATCCCATTTGTCAATTTTGGCTTTTATTGCCATTGCTTTTGGTGTTTTAGACGTGAGTCCTTGCCCATGCCTATGTCCTGAATGGTATTGCCTAGGTATTCTTCTAGGGTTTTTATGGTTTTAGGTCTAACATGTAAGTCTTTAATCCATCTTGAATTAATTTTTGTATAAGGTGTAAGGAAGGGGTCCAGTTTCAGCTCTCTACAGATGGCTAGCCAGTTTTCCCAGCACCATTTATCAAATAGGGAATCCTTTCCCCATTTCTTGTTTTTTTCAGGCTTGTCAAAGATCAGATGGTTGTAGATGTGTGGCATTATTTCAGAGGGCTCTGTTCTGTTCCATTGGTCTATATCTCTGTTTTGGTACCAGTACCATGCTATTTTGGTTACTGTAGCCTTGTAGTATAGTTTGAAGTCAGGTAGCATGATGCCTCCAGCTTTGTTCTTTTGGATTAGGATTGACTTGGCAATGCGGGCTCTGTTTTGGTTCCATATGAACTTTAAAGTAGTTTTTTCCAATTCTGTGAAGAAAGTCATTGGTAGCTTGATGGGGATGGCACTGAATCTATAAATTACCTTGGGTAGTATGGCCATTTTCACAATATTGATTCTTCCTACCCATGAGCATAGAATGTTCTTCCATTTGTTTGTATCCTCTTTTATTTCATTGAGCAGTGGTCTGTAGTTCTCCTTGAAGAGGTCCTTCACATCCCTTGTAAGTTGGATTCCTAGGTATTTTATTCTTTTTTAAGCAATTGTGAATGGGAGTTCACTCATGATTTGGCTCTCTGTTATTGGTGTATAAGAATGCTTGTGATTTTTGTACATTGATTTTGTATCCTGAGACTTTGCTGAAGTTGCTTATCAGCTTAAGGAGATTTTGGGCTGAGACAATGGGGTTTTCTAGATTTACAATCATGTCATCTGCAAACAGGGACAATCTGACTTCCTCTTTTCCTAATTGAATACCCTTTATTTCCTTCTCCTGCTTGATTGCCCTGGCCAGAACTTCCAACACTATGTTGAATAGGAGTGGTGAGAGAGGGCATGCCTGTCTTGTGCCAGTTTTCAAAGGGAATCCTTCCAGTTTTTGCTCATTCAGTATGTTATTGGCTGTGGGTTGGTCACAGATAGCTCTTATTATTTTGAGATATGTCCAATCAATACTTAATTTATTGAGAGTTTTTACCATGAAGGGCTGTTGAATTTTGTCAAAGGCCTTATCTGCATCTATTGAGATAATCATGTGGTTTTTGTCTTTGGTTCTGTTTATATGCTGGATTACGTTTATTGATTTGTGTATGTTGAACCAGCCTTGCATCCCAGGGATGAAGCCCACTTGATCATGGTGGACAAGCTTTTTGATGTGCTGCTGGATTCAGTTTGCCAGTATTTTATTGAGGATTTTGCATCGATGTTCATCAGGGGTATTAGTCTAAAATTCTCTTTTTTGTGTGTGTCTCTGCCAGGCTTTGGTGTCAGGATGATGCTGGCCTCATAAAATGAGTTAGGGAGGATTCCCTCTTTTTCTATTGATTGGAATAGTTTCAGAAGGAATGGTACCAGCTCCTCCTTTTACCTCTGGTAGAATTTGGCTGTGAATCCGTCTGGTCCTGGACTTTTTTCGGTTGGTAGGCTATTAATTATTGCCTCAATTTCAGAGCCTGTATTGGTCTATTCAGAGATTCAACTTCTTCCTGGTTTAGTCTTGGGAGGGTGTATGTGTCCAGGAATTTATCTACTTCTTCTAGATTTTCTAGTTTATTTGCGTAGAGGTGTTTATAGTATTCTCTGATGGTAGTTTGTATTTCTGTGGGATCGGTGGTGATATCCCCTTTATCATTTTTTATTACGTCTATTTCATTCTCTGTCTTTTCTTCTTTATTAGTCTTGCTTGCAGTCTATCAATTTTGTTGATCTTTTCAAAAAACCAGCTCCTGGATTCATTGATTTTTTGAAGGGATTCTGTATCTGTATCTCCTTCACTTCTGCTCTGATCTTAGTTATTTCTTGCCTTCTGCTAGCTTTTGAATGTGTTTGCTCTTGCTTCTCTAGTTCTTTTAATTGTGATGTTAGCCTGTCAATTTTAGATCTTTCCTGCTTTCTCTTGTGGGCATTTAGTGCTATAAATTTCCCTCTACACACTGCTTTAAATGTGTCCCAGAGATTCTGGTATGTTGTGTCTGTTCTCACTGGTTTCAAAGAACATCTTTATTTCTGCCTTCATTTCGTTATGTGCCCAGTAGTCATTCAGGAGTACATTGTTCAGTTTCCATGTAGTTGAGCGGTTTTGAGTGAGTTTCTTAATCCTGAGTTCTAGTTTGATTGCACTGTGGTCTGAGAAACAGTTTGTTATAATTTCTGTTCTTTTACATTTTCTGAGGAGTGCTTTACTACCAATTATGTGGTCAGTTTTGGAATAAGTGCGATGTGGTGCTGAGAAGAATGTATATTCTGTTGATTTGGGGTGGAGAGTTCTGTAGATGTCTATTAGGTCCGCTTGGTGCAGAGCTGAGTTCAATTCCTGGATATTCTAGTTAACTTTCTGTCTCGTTGATCTGTCTAATGTTGACAGTGGGGTGTTAAAGTCTCCCATTATTATTGTGTGGGAGTCTAAGTCTCTTTGTAGGTCTCTAAGGATTTGCTTTATGAATCTGGGTGCTCCTGTATTGGGTGCATATATATTTAGGATAGTTAGCTTTTCTTGTTGAATCAATCCCTTTACCATTATGTAATGGCCTTCTTTGTCTCTTTTGATCTTTGTTGGTTTAAAGTCTGTTTTATCAGAGACTAGGATTGCAACCCCTGCTTTTTTTTGCTTTCCATTTATTGATAAATATTCCTCCATCCCTTTATTTTGAGCCTGTGTGTGTCTCTGCATGTGAGATGGATTTCCTGAATACAGCACACTGATGAGTCTTGACTCTTTATCCAATTTGCCAGTCCGTGTCTTTTAATTGGAGCATTTAGCCCATTTACATTGAAGGTTAATATTGTTATGTGTGAATCTGATACTGTCATTATGATGTTAGCTGGTTATTTTGCTCATTAGTTGATGCAGTTTCTTCCTAGCATCGATGGTCTTTTCAATTTGGCATGTTTTTGCAGTGGCTGTACTGGTTGTTCCTTTTCATGTTTAGTGCTTCCTTCAGGAGCTCTCGTAGGGCAGGTCTGGTGGTGGCAAAATCTCTCAGCATTTCCTTGTCTGTAAAGGATTTTATTTCTCCTTCACTTATGAAGCTTAGTTTGGCTGGATATGAAATTCTGGGTTGAAAATTCTTTTCTTTAAGAATGTTGAATATTGGCCCCCACTCTCTTCTGGCTTGTAGAGTTTCTGCCAAGAGATCAGCTGTTAGTCTGATGGGCTTCCCTTTGTGGGTAACCTGACCTTTCTCTCTGGCTGCCCTTAACATTTTTTCCTTCATTTCAACTTTGGTGAATCTGACAATTATGTGTCTTGGAGTTGCTCTTCTTGAGGAGTATCTTTGTGGTGTTCTCTGTATTTCCTGAATTTGAATGTTGGCCTGCCTTGCTAGGTTGGGGAAGTTCTCCTGGATAATATCCTGCAGAGTGTTTTCCAACTTGGTTCCATTCTCCCCCTCACTTTCAGGTACACCAATCAGACATGGATTTGGTCTTTTCACATAGTCCCATATTTCTTGGAGGCTTTGTTTGTTTCTTTTTATTCTTTTTTCTCTAAACTTCTCTTCTCAGTTCATTTCATTCATTTGATCTTCCATCACTGATACGCTTTCTTCCAGTTGATCTAATTGGCTACTGAAGCTTGTGCATTCGTCACGTAGTTCTCATGCCATGGTTTTCAGCTCCATCAGGTCATTTAAGGACTTCTTCGCATTGGTTATTCTAGTTAGCCATTCGTCTAATCTTTTTTCAAGGTTTTTAACTTCTTTGTGATGGGTTCGAACTTCCTCCTTTAGCTCGGAAAAGTTTGATTGTCTGAAGCCTTCTTCTCTCAACTCATCAAAGTCATTCTCCATCCAGCTTTGTTCTGTTGCTGGTGAGGAGCTGCTTTCCTTTGGAGGAGGAGAGGCACTCTGATTTTTAGAATTTTCAGTTTTTCTGCTCTGTTTTTTCCCCATATTTGTGGTTTTATCTACCTTTGGTCTTTGATGATGGTGACGTACAGATGGGGTTTTGGTGTGGATGTCCTGTTTGTTAGTTTTCCTTCTAACAGACAGGACCCTCAGCTGCAGATCTGTTGGAGTTTGCTGGAGGTCCACTCCAGACCCTTTTTGCCTGGGTATCAGCAGCGGAGGCTGCAGCACAGCGAATATTGCTGAACAGCAAATGTTGCTGCCTGATGGTTCCTCTGGAAGTTTTGTCTCAGAGGGGAACCCAGCTGTGTGAGGTGTCAGTCTGCCCCCACTGGGGGGTGCCTCCCAGTTAGGCTACTTGGAAGTCAGGTACCCACTTGAGGAGGCAGTCTGTCTGTTCTGAGATCTCAAACTCCGTGCTGGGAGAACCACTACTCTCTTCAAAGCTGTCAGACAGGGACATTTAAGTCTGCAGAGGTTTCTGCTGCCTTTTGTTCGGCTATGCCCTACCCCCAGAGGTGGAGTCTACAGAGGCAGGCAGGCCTCCTTGAGCTACAGTGGGCTCCACCCAGTTTGAGCTTCCTGGCCGCTTTGTTTACCTACTCAAGCCTCAGCAATGGCAGGCACCCCACCCCTAGCTTTGCTGCTGCCTTGCAGTTTGATCTCAGACTGCTGTACTAGCAATGAGCGAGGCTCCATGGGCGTGGGACCCTCCGAGCCAGGCGCAGGATATAATCTCCTGGTGTGCCGTTTGCTAAGACCATTGGAAAAGCACAGTATTAGGGTGGGAGTGACCCGATTTTCCAGGTGCTGTCTGTCACAGCTTTGCTTGGCTAGGAAAGGGAATTCCCTGACCCCTTGCGCTTCCTGGGTGAGGCGATGCCTCACCCTGCTTCAGCTCATGCTCGGTGTGCTGCACCCACTGTCCTGCACCCACTGTCAGACAAGCCCCAGTGAGATGAACCCAGTACCTCAGTTGGAAATGCAAAAATCACCTGTCTTCTGTGTCGCTCATGCTGGGAGCTGTGGACTGGAGCTGTTCCTATTCAGCCATCTTGGAACCACCCCACCGATTTGATTTCAATGATATTTGCACTGATGCTACATTTTCTGAGAATTCATTAAGTTGTACAGTTATGTTGTAATTTCTAGAGGTATGCAATACTTCAATAAGAAACTTTGAAATATTTTGACTTTGTCTTGTTGGCTTTGCTTTGTAGTAGGTTTTGCAGTGTCACTGTAAGGCGGCTACTTGGAATATATTTGATGTTAAAAAGCTGTTACTTTATAACAAAACATAAACAAGCAGGAACTGAGCACATGGGCATGTAGTTTTACATATTTGCACCATTTAGATTAGTCTGACCGTTATGATTCACTCTTAGTACAAATTTAACATTAAATTAAAATCAGTGGTGCTTATTCCTAGAGGCCTGATTATAATCAGCAAAATAATTCATGCTAAAAGCTGCAAGATTGCAATGTAAGCATTAATATTTCACAAGAAACCATGGAGAATACTATCCAAGGGGTCACCATGACTAGTTAGGCAGAGGACACATAGAAACAGAAGGAAGAAAACTTTCCAAATATCAGGAAATAAAAACAAAACAATGACAAAGCTGCTTTTTCAAAGGGCTTCTCAGTGGTGTACTGGGTTGGCCCCAGAGGGACTTTGGCAAATCTAGTCCTCAAAAGTAAAATGAGAGAAAATGACCATTGATGAAGGGCATAAAATTGCATTTTGTATGGAAATATTCATAACTGTCCTCTGTTCAGGCCCTATTATGTTCCATTTCAGTGTTGTGGATACCTTGTTTCATTCATTCATACCACCATTTTATAACTGCAGAAACTAAGGCTTGGCAAGTTAAACTACTTGGTTCAGTGACCCCAGCAGGCCAGAGAAGGGTGATAAGTCAGACTCAGGATGTTCTGACTGGCTTCAGCAAACTTCACAGAAACACATGAGCTCCCTGCTGCTCCTATGGGTCCTGATTACAATCTGCCTCCCTGAGGTGGCTGCTGCCACCTTCTCCCCACGGGGTGGCCACCTTCCAAGATAGCCCCCAAGGATCCCTCTGTGTGTCCCCCTCCACTTTGTACTAGGGTTAGTCTGTATGACCGATGGATTATAGCCTATGTGATGGGATGTCACTTCCAAGATTACTCCATGACAGACTGTGGCTTCCACTGTAAGCTGTCTCTTTATCTCTCTCTGATCACTCACTCTGAGGGAAGTCAACTGATGCCTCACGAGGTTGCCCAGGCAGCCAAGGAAGAGGCCGTGGTGAGGCTCTGAGGTCTCCTGCTGACCGCCAGTGAAGAACTGAGGCCACTAGTAGCCCCACGAGTGGGGATGGAAGCAGGTCCTGCAGCCCCAGCTGGACTGCAACCTTGAGAAGGACCCTGAACAAGTTACGCCACACTTGGATTTATGATCCTCAAAAATGGTGTAAGAAATATATGATGGTTATCTTAGGCTGCTAAATTTTGGGATGATTTTGTATGCGGCAATAGATAACTAGTACACCACAATATCAGACTTTGACTAAACATTCCTGATTTAAAAAAAAAAAAAAGAACTGCAATGGAATGACATACAAATGCACTAGAATGGCTAAAGTTAAAAAGACTGACAACACTAAACATCAAAGATGATGGAGCAAGCAGGACTCTCGTATGTTGTTAGAGTGGGAGTATAAAACAATATGAACACAATTGAAAAGGTCTAGCAATTTCTGTAATACTCAACATACATCTGCCTATGACCCAGCTACATCTACCTGGGATCCAGAGAGTTCACTCATAGGTGTTTACCCAAGA
Source organism: Hylobates moloch (assembly GCF_009828535.3). NCBI lineage: Eukaryota > Metazoa > Chordata > Mammalia > Primates > Hylobatidae > Hylobates > Hylobates moloch. The sequence goes on along the minus strand of NW_026652289.1, from coordinate 83,691,691 downwards.
AAAACAAAGCCAAATCTCCATAAAAAGACTTTTACAGAAATGTCTGTAGTAGCTTTACTGACAGTAGCCAAAGCCAGAAACCACCCAGATACCCATCAAATAGTGATGGATAAAAATACAAACTGTGGTATAGCCACACAATGAAACACTACTTAGCACACTTCATTCTTTCTTCAAAAGAAATGAACTGCTAATATACCCAACATAGATGAATTTCAGAAACATGCTTGGTGGAAAAACCAGACACAAACTGTGCACACTGTACACTTTCATTCATACGAGGTTATGGAACAAGCAAAACCAATCTAGGAATGCAAAAAAAAAAAAATTGAGAACAATGGTTGCTGAGGGGTGGGCTGAGGTGGGGAGGGGTTTTGACCAAGAAAAGAAGTGAGGAAACTTTTTGTAAGGAAGGTAGTGTTTTATTTTTTTATTACGGTTTCAAACACAAGGTGTGTCTATTTGTCAAAACCTATTAATGGCATACCTAAGGCTTGTGCATTTCATTGCACATAGATTTTACCATAAAGAAGAACCAAAAGCATATTGCACTCCAGTTAATAATAGCCAGGTGGAAACATTTAAGGTGAAATGTAAGCTACAGATCTGCAACTTACCTTGAAATATATAAAAAATTAGATAAATTGATGGATTCATGGAAGAATGGATAGATGGATAGGTACCTATATGTGATAAAGAAAGTAGGGTAAAATGTTAATTATAGAATCTAGGTGGTGGGTACATGGTGTTCACTGAGCAATTCTTTCATCTTTTCTGCATGCTTGAAAAATTTAATAGTATACTAATGGGGAAAATATTTGAGAGTGGTGAGTTCTGTGTGCATGGAACTATCTGTAACTTGGAGGAGCTAAAAAAATCCATTTGGACAATGTGTTCATGGACTCAGAAAATCAGAATATCATTTTTTTTGAGGCAGGCTCTCACTGTGTTGCCCAAGCTGGATTGCAGTGGTGCAATCATAGCTCACTGCAGCCTTGACCTCCCGGGTTCAAATGATTTTCCTGCCTCAGCCTCCTCAGTAGCCAGGACTACAGGTGTGTGCCACCATACCTGGTTAATTTTTGTATTTTTAGTAAAGACAGGGTCGTACTATATTGCCCAGGCTGGGCTCCAACTCCTCCCCTCAAGTGATTCTCCTGCCTTGGCCTCCCAAAGTGCTGGAATTACAGGCGTGAGCCACTGCACCTGGCCTGTATTTGTTTTAAAACAATTTTGATCTCTATCTTGGAGGGAGATCCAGTTCATTCGAGATCATTCCTGTGGATGCCTCTTCAACTTCTACACTAGATATTCATTGTTTGCCTTACACCCTTCAGATGATCCTCTGCAGTGAATTCTTAATGTTATGCTTTCTTGGTACCTATTTTGAATGTATGTTGGACTTTCTCATACCAGAAGCAGGGCTTAGTCACCCTTGAAAGTTTCCAGGTCTCCACCTCTTCCCAGGCCCTCAAAATGGTCGATCCAGAGATGTGCCTTATATAGCTGCCTCCTGGTGACCAAGTCCCTAAGGGACAGCTAGATGCAACCTACTTGACCCACCCTGCAGACCCTCACACCCAGCATGGACTGCCCAGACATGCTGCCATGACCACACCTCACTCATAGCATGGCCTCCTGTAACTTGTGCCCACCTGATCTAAGCCAACGAATTACAACTCCTGTGGGGAACCTGCTGGGGTGATGGCCTGGACCCCATAAAGGCTTCAGCTATCAGGGCCCACACTCCATCTCTCTTGCTCCTCACCCGCTGGTGAGCACACGGGTCCTGATGGCTCCCCCAGTCCAGCGTGCTGCCCTCTTCTCTCCGGACCTGCGAGGAACTCACTGCTTCTGGTATTTCATACGTTTTGTTGAGTGGCCTCCTCTGTGTCTCACTCGACCGACACACCTGATCCTAACTTCTTTCCAAATTCAGAACTGTCCTAGAGAGTAGTTATCTTGGTAGGCTAAATAAATAAATACACGAGACACAGACAAGAGACTCAAGGGTATCTAAGAGGGTAAACAAGTCTGTCGTGAGAGACCTGGGCACAGGTCAGACACAGGGATTCTGCCATCCACCAGGATAAAGAAGTACCCCGTGAAGGCACGTCATAAACATGCACAACCACCTCCCCTGGAGCCCTGTCAGGGCAGGGCTGGAGTTCATAGCCACTCTACAGAGAGAGGGAGACCTCAAAAGCAAACTAAAAAGAGAAAAATGCAACCCCCTCTCTCTGCCACTGCTGACAAAAGCCAGTCTATGGCAGTTTCCACATAGACGCAAACCAGCCATGACCTCGCGTCGGGTCTTCCTCGGCGTCTCCTCTTCCATGATGTTTCTCTACACACACTCTTCCCAGAGCACCTGGACCTACTCGCTGCCTTTACACAGCATACAGGTCCCTGCCAGCACGCCACGGCGTGTGCTCTGTGTTTTGCCGGGATGTTCTCCACCCGTCTCTCCCTCCAGGCCTCCCTTCCTACAGGCTTCTCCCGGCACAGTGCCCATCTGCCCTGTATACAGCAGGTGATGTTCCTGCAGGTCTGCACCAGGGCATGAGTGCCCTGATGACAGCGGTGGAGTCCCGTTCCCCTGTGCTTCACAGAGCAGGGCCGCCCCACACAGAAACCACCCAAGGCTTCCCCAATGTCCTCGCCTCAGTCTGGGGCCCTTTTTTCCTGAAGGTTTCCATCGGGCTCTGAGTGAAACCTCTAACCAAAGGGAGTGTGAGGCAGGACAAAGGGACAGCAAGCTTTCCTCAAGGTTGGGACCCTGGGGATGCAGACAGAACTCTTCCCACCTTCTGGAACCTGCCTCTGGCACCCAACCATTCCCAGCCTTACTGGATGTGACAGGAAGGAAATCAGCTGTAACTTCAGTTCCACCTTAAACTCCAAAGACACCGTCAGCAAGTCCTAGGTCCTTAGTAGTTCTTGGTTTCTGCCTTCTAAAGCGAGGGGTTTGGGCCCCTCCAAGTCTGTGACTGAAGCTTTTAAACCCCAGGCAAAGCTCCATTCATAGTCCTTCTTGGCAAGTTTTGACCCACTGCTAGTCTTTCCCTATCTAGAAAGACTCTCCTTTGTTTTGACCCCATTTCCTCTTAGAAAATCCTGGTACTAAATACAGCACTACCTTGGTGCTCCTGGGAACTACAGGTCACCGTGCTCACTGTCCTCAATTTTACAGATGAGAAAACAGAGAGCAAGAAGATCAAGAAACTTGTTGAAGATTGCACAGTAAATTAGTAAGGCCTAGGGCTAGCGGAGCAAATAGTATTTCCTGCCTGAAAACACAAAGACCTCCCATCCAAACATCCTTCCCAGCAGCCAATGGAACCAGGCGGGGAGAGACCTGGGGGCAGAGAGCCCCGACACTGCCTTGCCACTGCACTGAGGATGGCGCCTGGTGCTTCCAGGGAGGGTGTGTGAAGGCGCTAACTCCAACCTGGATGTTTTAGAAAGCAGACAGTGGGGCGTGTACTACAACTCTCTTATTCAACATAAAAGAATGCAAATGATAAAATTCTAAGATGCCTAAGTGGGGTTTGAAAAAGTCGACGTAACTGAAGGTTAAATGTGACACGTGAGACCCATAAGCAAGTGAAGATCTGAAAACTGTCTTGTTAATTCACTTCAGGCTGCCCAGTTTTTGCAGGGACAGCTGTGGCTACAAACGGGGCCATGTGGGAAGGGCACTCTCCCTGCACTGTCACCTGCATGCCCAGGATTGGCACGGAGAGCCACTGCCCCCCACGGGCCGGCTGGTCTCCCGCAGCATGAAAACAGGAGGCATGGCAGTTCCTGCCATAAAGAGGAAAATGATACACCTTATCCCAGACGCCAGGTGCTGTCTGCATCTGTCCTTTTAAAAATTTAATTGCTTTATACAATTGACACCGAATAAAATGCACATATTTAAGTTTACAATTTGAGAAGCTGACACGTGTACATACAGACACACCTCACTTTACTGTGCTTTACTGTATTGCCTTTGAAGATACTGCATTTTCTTTTTTACAAATTAAAGGTTTGTGGCAACCCTGTGCTGAGCAAGTGTATTGGCATCATTTTTCAAACAGCATGCACTCACTGTGCATCTCTGTGTCACATTTTGGTAATTCTCACAGTATTTCAAACTTTTCCATTAGGATTATATCTGTTATAGTGATCTGTGCTCGGTGATCTTTGATGTTTCTGTTGTAATTACAACAGTTCTGGTTCTGGGGCACCATAAACCACACCCACACACACCGATGAACTTAATAAACATTGTGTGTGTTCCGACTGCTCCACTGACCAGTGATTCTCCTGTCTCCCTCTCCTCAGGCCTCCCTATTCCCTGAGACACAACAATATTAAAGTTAGGCTATTAACAACCCTAAAATGTCAAGTTGTTCAAATGGAAAAAAAAAAAAAAGAATTTCATGTCTCACTTTAAATCAAAAGCTAGGAATGGTTAAGCTTAGTGAGGAAGGCATTTTAAAAGCTGAGATGGGCCGAAAGCTAGGCCTCTTACACTAAACAGTCAACTAACTTTTGAATGCAAAGGAATAATTATTGAAAGAAATTAGTAGTGCTACTCCAGTGAATACACAAATGATAAGAAAGTGAAACAGTCTTATTGCCGATATGGAGAAAGTTTCAGTGGTCTGTGGTCTGGATAGATCAAACCAGTTACAATATTCCCTTAAGCCAAAGCCTAATCCAGAGCAAGACCCTAACTCTCTTCAATTCTGCGGAGGCTAAGAGAGGTGAGGAAGCTACAGAAGAAAAGTTAGAAGCTAGCAGAGGTTGGTTCATGAGGTTTAAGGAAAAAAGCCATCTTCAATAACATAAAAGTTTTATGCCATTGCACTGGGGAAGTGGCAAGTGCTGATGGAGAAGCTGCAGCAAGATCTCTAGATCTCAGAAGATCTAGCTAACATCACTGATTAAGGTGGCTACACTATACAACAGATGTTCGATGTAGACAACACAGCCCTCTATTGGAAGAAGATGTTATCTAGGCTAGATGAGAATAAGTCCAAGTCCATGCCTGGCTTCAAAGCTTCTACAGACAGGGACAATTGTAGCTGATGACTTTAAGTTGAACACCATGGAATACTATGCAGCCATAAAAAATGATGAGTTCGTGTCCTTTGTAGGGACATGGATGAAACAAATATCGCAAGGACAAAAAACAAAACACCGTTTTCTCATCATAGGTGGGAATTGAACATGAGAATCATGGACACAGGAAGGGAAATCACATTCCGGGCATTTGTGGGGTGGGGGTGGGCGGGGGACACATTAGAGATATACCTAATATAACGACTAATGGGTGCGAATCAAATGGCACATGTATACATATGTAACAAACTTCACATTGTCACATGTACCCTAAAACCTAAAATATAACCAATGCTCATTTATCATTCTGAAAATTCTAGTGCCCTTAAGAATGACACTAAATCTACTCTTCCTGTGCTCTATAGGAACAAAGAAGCCTGGGTACAGCACATCTGTTGATACCTTGGTTTAGTGAATATTTTAAGCTCATTGCTGAGACATGCTGCTCAGAAAGTCAAAATATTGCTGCTCATTGACAATGCACCTAGTTACCCAAGAGCTCTGATGAAGATGTACAAGATCAATGTTTTCCTGTCTGCTAATACAACATCCATTCTGTGCCCCATGGATCAAGGAGTAATTTTGACTTGCAACCCTTATTACTTAAGAAATACATTTTATAAGGCTATAACTGCCATAGATCGTGATTCCTCTGATAGATCTGGGCAAAGTACACTGAAAACCTTCTGGAAAGGATTCACAACTCTAGAAGTCAATAAGGACATCTGTGATTCATGGGAGGAGGTCAAATTATCAACATTAACAGGAGTTTGTAAGAAGTGGATTCCAACCCTCATGGATGACTTTGTGGAGTCGAAGACTTCAGTGGAAGAATTAACCGCAGATGTGGTGGAAGAGAACTGGAATTAGAAGTGGAGTCGGAAGATGTGACTAAATTGCTACAATCTCAAGTTGGGGAGTTGCTTCTTATGGATGAGCAAAGAAAATGGTTTCTTGAGATGGAATCCATTCCTGGTAAAGATGCTGTGAACACTGCTGAAATGACAAACAGGATTTAGAAATTACAAAATGTTATTTGATAAAGCAGCAGCAAGGTTTCAGAGGACTGACTTCAGTTTCGAAAGAAGTTCCACTGTGGGTAAAATGCTATCAAACAGCATCACATGCTACAGAGACATCTTTCATGAGAAGAAGAGTCCATTAAATGCATCAAACTTCATGATTGTCTTATTTTCAGAAATTGTCACGGCCACCCCAACCTTCAGCAATCACCACCCTGATCAGTCAGCAGCCACAAACACTGAGGCAAGACCCTCCACCAGCAAAAAGATCATGACTCACTGAAGGCTCAGGTGATCGTTAGCGTTTTTGGCAATAAAGTATTTTTTCAAATTAAGTTATGTACATTTTTTAGACATAACGCTATTGAACACTTAGTAGACTACAGAATAGTATAAACTTAACTTTCTTTTTTTTTTTTTTTTTTGAGACAGGGTCTTGCTTTGTCACCCAGACTGGAGTAGAGTGGCACGATTTCTACTCACTACAACCTCTGTCTCCACAACTCAAGCAATCCTGCCACCTCAGCCTCCCCAGTAGCTGGGAGTACAGGCATGCACCACCAAACCAGGCTGACTTTTGTAGGTTTTTTTTTTTTTTTTTTTTAAATAGAGACGAGGTCTCACCATGCTGCCCAAGCTGGTCTGGAACTCCGGGCTCAAGCTCTCTGTCCTCCTTGGCTCTCAAAGTGCTGGGACTGCAGGTGTGAGCCACTGTGCCTAGCCAACATAATTTCTATATGCGCTAGGAAACCAAAAAATTCATGTGACTTGCTTTATTGCTCTATTTATTGCAGTGGTCTGGAACTGAATCTGCAATACCTCTGAGGTCTGTTATCACCGCAAGATACCATACATATCTGCCACTCTCAAAAGATTCCTCAGGCCAGGCGCGGTGGCTCACGCCTATAATCCCAGTGCTTTGGGAGGCCGAGGTGGGCGAATCATGAGGTCAGGAGATCGAGATCATCCCAGCTAACACGGTGAAACCCCGTCTCTACTAAAAATACAAAAAATCGGCCAGGCGTGATGGCGGGCGCCTGTAGTCCCAGCTACTCGGGAGGCTGAGGCAGGAGAATGGCGTGAACCCAGGAGGCAGAGCTTGCAGTGCTATGATATCGCACCACCGCACTCCAGCCTCCGTCTAAAAAAAAAAAAGATTCCTCAGCTGCTTTGTAATCCCCGCTGCTCACCGCTGCCCTCAGCCCTATCTGAGGCAATCACTGACCTGCATTCCGTCGCTATAGATCAGTATGCATTTCCTAGACTTTAAATAAGTGGAATTGCACAATATGTAGTTTTTTTTTTGTCTCACTTCTTTCACTTCATGTAATTATTTTGAGAGTCATCTCTGTTGTTGCACGTATCAATAATTCACTCCTTTGGATTGAGAGCCGAGTAGCATTCCAGTGTATGTATCTACTACCATTTGTTTACCTGTTTACCTGTGATGGGCATTTAGGTTGTTTCCAGTTTTTAGCTCTTACTAAGAATGCTAAAAATATTTGTGTACAAGCTTTGCTATGGGCAAAGGCTTTCAGTTTTCTTAAGTAAATAAATAGTAAAATTTGCTGGATTGTACACTAGGTACATGTCTAATTTTGAAGAACTTGCTGAATTGTTTTCTAAAGTGGCTGCACCACTTTCCATTCAAAACCAGCAGCATACAGATTTACCAGTTTTTCCACATCCTTGCTGAGATTTGGTATGCTCAGTATTGTTGGTTTTAGTCATTCTCATAGGTGTGTAGTGCTATCTCACTCTGGCTTTAAGTTGCATTTCCCTAAGGATTAATTATGTTGAGCATCTTTTCACCTGCTTATTTGCTATCGATGTATCTTCTTTGATGAAGTCTGTTCAAATCTTTTGCTTATTTTTAATTGGATAGTTTTTACAAAAATAATTGAGTCGTGAGAGCTCTTCACATATTTTAGAAACGAGTATTTTACCAGATGTATGATTTGCAGTACTTTCTTCTAACTTGTAGTTTATCTTTTCATTCTCTTAACACTATCCTCAAAAAGCAGTTTAAGTTTTCAATGAAGTCCAATTTATTAATTTTTTTCTTTTATGGATTGTTAATGGGGTATCGTGTCTAGAAAATCTTTTCCTAACCCAAGGTTAAAAAGATTTTCTCATGAATTAATGGCATTTGAGTGACCTGGATGAGATTGGAGACTAGTACTCTAAGTGAAGTAACTCAGGAATGGAAAACCAAACATCGTTATGTTCTGACTTATAAGTGGCAGCTAAGCTATGAGGATGCAAAGGCATAAGAATGACACAATGGACTTTGAGGACACAGGGATAAAAGACTACAAATAGGGTTCAGTGTATACTGCTCGGGTGATGGGTGCATCAAAATCTCACAAATCCCCAGTAAAGAACTTACTCCTGTAACCAAACACCACCTGTTCCCCAACAACCTATGGAAATAAAAAAATAAATAAAAATAAAAGTAAAGGATTTTCTCCTGTGTTTTTTTTCTAGAAGACCTTTTTAGCTTTAGGTTTTATATTTAGGGATACCATCCATTTTAAGGTAATTTTTGCATATGAGTGAGATGTAAACCAAAGTTCATTTCTTTTGCATATGAAAATCCAATTATCCCACAATTTGTTGAAAATATTATTTTTTGCACTGAATTACTTTTGTATCCTTATTGAAGATCAGTTGTCCACATATGTGAACTGTTTCTTAACTTTCCAATTTGTTTCATTGATCTAATTCTCTACATTAAAAAAACTACTTTATTGTATATATTAAGGTATATGATATGATGTTCTGATACACTTATACATAGTGAAATGGTTATTATAGTCAAGCACATTAAATTATTCATCATTTCACGGTTACCCCTTTGTGCACATGTGTGTGTGTGTTAAAAGCAAATTTTCTAGTACACTATGCAATATTATTAATGATAGTCCTCATGTTGAACATTTGATCAATATCACAGTTTTGATTACTGTACTCTTATGAGTTTTAATATCAGGTCTTGTCAGACTTCTGATATAGTTTGGCTCTATGTCCCCACCCAAATCTCACTTTGAATTGAAATCCCCATAATCCCCACGTGTCAAGGGCAGGACTGGGTGGAGGTAATTGGATCATGGGGGCAGTTTCCCCCCATGCTGTTCTTGTGAATAATGAGTGAGTCTCACGAGATCTGATGGTTTTATAAGTGTCTGGCATCTCCCCTGCTCGCACTCACTCCGTTCTGCTGCCCTGTAAAGAAGGTGCCTGCTTCTCCTTTGTCTTCCACCATGACTGTGAGTTTCCTGAGGCCTCCCCAGTAATGTGGAACTGTGAGTCAATTAAGACTCTTTCCTTTATAAATTACCCATTCTTGGGTATTTCTTCATAGCAATGTGAGAACTAATACACCTTCTAACTTTACTCCAATTTTTCAAAGTTTGTTTTGTTTATTCTCTGTCCTTGGATTTATGTATGAATTTGAAAGTCAACTTGTTAATTTCTACATAAAAAGCTGGCTTGGATTGTTATTGAGATTGTACTGAATTTAAGTCATCTGGGGAGAACCAACATCTTAACAATATTGAGTCTTTTGACCCATGAATATGGTACATTTAACCCTTTATTTAGGTTTTTCATCTCTTTAAGCAATGTTTTGAAGTTTCAGTTATAAATTTATTCGTATTTTATATTTTCGGATGCTACTGAATAAAGTATTTTTAAAATTTATTTTAAAAAATAATGCAATTATTCATTGCAATTGTAAAAATGCAATTGACTTCTCTATATTGATTTTGTATCTTACAACACTGCTAACTTCACTTACTAGTTCCAAAAAATGCTTTTAAATTCCATTAGGTATTCTACATATGTCATCATGTCATCTGTGAATAAAGATAGTTTGCTTCTTCTTTTCCAATCTGGATGCTTTTTAATTATAATTTATTGTTTGACTGCACTGGCTAGAATGTCCAGGAAAATGTCGGATGGAAGTGGTGAAAGGGGGCATCCTTATTTCCCTCTTGATCTTTGGGGAAAAGCTTTCTTTCATCACTAGGTGTCAGGTTAGCTGTAGGCTTTTTTGTAAATACTTTATATTAAGATTGAGGAAGTTTTCTTCTATTCCCGGTTTTCTGAGTGTTTTCTAAAAATCAAGAACGAATGTGGATTTTACCAAAGGCTCTTTCCACATTTACTGAGATGATTGTATATCTTCTGTTTCTCAGTATGTTAATATAGAAAATTATGTTGATTGATTTTTGAATGTTAAACTGGTTTTGCATTCTTGGGATAAAACCCACTTGGTCATGATGTAGTATCCTTTTTATATGCTGTCAAATTCGACTAGCTAAAATTTTTTTCAGTGTTTTCACACTTTTCTTCATGAGGAATATTTGTCTGTAGTCTTTCTTGGTTTTGTATTAGGGTAATGCTGGCGCAAAGAATGAATGAGTTGGGAAGTATAACCCCTTTTCAATTTCCTGGAAGGGCTGGTATAATTTTTTCTTTAAATGTGTGGCAGAATTTACCAATGAAACTATAGATGCTTGCAGTTCTCTTTGTGAGAAAGTTTCAAACTACAACTTGGATTTCTTTAATAAATATAGAGCTATTCAAATCATTTTTTTTTCTTGCATAGGCTTTGGTATTTTGTACCTTTCAAATAATTTGTGAATTTCATTTAAGTTGCTGCATTTATTGGCATAGAATTGTTTATAATATTCCTTTATAATCCTTTTAATATCTTGAGAATCTGTACTGAGGTCATCTCTTTCATTCTTGATATTGTTAATTTGTATCTTCTTTTTCCTGTGATTATTTGGCTACGGGTTTATCAATTTTATTGATCTCAAATAACCCACTTTTGGTTTCACTGAGTTTCTCTACTATTTTTCCATTTACTATTTCATTGTTTTTTGTTCTGGTCTTTATTATTTCATTTCTTCAGTCTGGGTTTAATTTGCTCTTTTTTTTCCAGTTTTCAAGATAAAAGTTAAGGTAATTAATTTGAGGCCTTGCTTCTTTTCTAATAGAGGTGTTTAACTTATAAATTTTCTTATAGGTACTGTTTCCTTGAATCATTTTTTCCTATTTTTCATGCCTCTCCTTCAAGGATTCCAATTACACTTATTTTAGGCTGCTTACATTTTCCCACAGCTCACATATGCCTTAATTTTTAATTATTTTATTTTTTTTTTTAGAGATGATGGTCTCATTATGTAGCCCAAGCTAGCCTCAAACTCCTGGGCTCCAGCAATAATTCTGCTTTAACCTCCCAAGTAGCTGGGATTACGGGTATGCACCACTGCACCTGGCTTTCACTGATGCCTTTAATATTTCTTTACTTCTATTTTTTTCTGTGTTTCATTTTGGATATTTTCCATTGTTATGTCTTCATGTTCACTCCTCTTTCTCTTGTTTTGTATTAAGCAATGTGCTGTTAATTCCATTGAGTTACTTCTTCATCTAAGTATAGTCTTCATCTCTGGAAGTTCAACTCAGGCTTTAAAAAGTATCTTCCATATCTTTACTTAAACATCTGAACAGCATGTCAGTATGTATCTTATTCTATTCTATAGAGTACAATTATAATAACTTTTAGTACCCTTGTCCGATAATTTTAACATCTTTAGCAGTTCTGGTTTGACTTTGATTGAATAGTTTCTCCTCATTATCGGTCCTATGTTCCTGCTACTTTGCATTCCTGGTAACTTCTGATTGGGTGCCAGACAGCCAGACTTTTATAGTATTTGGTGCTGGACAAGTTTATATTTCTATAAATATTATTAGCTTTGTTGTAGAATGAAGTTACATTTCTTGGAAATACTCGAGAGAGGAGGTAAAAAGAGACCAGCTAGGCAGATAGTTAGGGCAGAGTCCTCCGCAGAACTTCCCTTCTACCAAAAAGCAGCCCAGGAAATCACTCCTCTTCTAACAGAAAGCAGCCTGGAAGATCGGGCTGCAACATAGATAAGGAAGCTGGAGCTTGCATGGGGGGATGCTTGCAGCTGCACAGACAGAAAGGGGTACCTGGGGCCAGGTATGTCCACCATGGAGGCTCCACCTCCCCCTTTGAAGCACATACACAGTAGGAAAGCAACGTGGAGTAGCTCAGGCAAAAGACCTGCCTGCATAATAAAAGGGTGGGGTGGGGGATGCCAGAGATTCATGCTCTATGCAGATGGCACACCTGGGGTTTTTCACACCCTATGTATATAAGATACCACCTCCCCACTAGCTAGCTTATAAAAACCCTTGCATTTCACTGCTGAATGGCAACGCTTTTGGGGACCCCTCTCTGCTGCAGAGAGCTGTTATCTTTCTTTTGCCTAATAAACTTCTGCTTCTGCTCTAACCTCACCCTTGGTGTGGCTGTGTCCTTGACTTCCTTGGCTGTGAGATCAAGAACTTTGGGTCAGGCAATGAGGCCATTTCACTTTGATCCTTGTGGATCTTGCTTCTTGCTTTTAAGGTTCATTAGGTATGATCAGAGTGATTTATTTACTTTTATTTTTTTAAAGTCAGGGTCTTAGTGTTGCCTAGGCTGGAGTCAGTGGTGCAATCATAGCTCACCATAACCTCGAATTCTTGGGCTCAAGTGATCTCCTCAACTCAGCCTCCTGAGTAGCCAGGACCACAGGTATATGCCACCATGCCCAGCTAATTTTTAGAAGATTTTTGTCGAGACAGAGGCCTCGCTAAGTTGTTCAGGCTGGTCTTGAACTCTTGTCCTCAAGCGATCCTCCTGGCTTGGCCTCCCAAAGTGTTGGGATTACAGGTATGAGCTACTGTGTCTAGCCCTAGATAAGTTTTTATTACAGGGCTAATTATTCCCAATTACTGAGGCACGATCCTTCTAGGTATTACATTCAGTGCTTGTCCGGCCTGGCTGGTGAGCACAGGCACTTTCCAGGGCTCTGTATCAGCCCCAGACACTGTTTCCTCTAATCCTCTTAGGTGGTTCTCTCCCCAGCTGCACATAGCTTCCTCACACACAGGTACTGATCAGCACTGGCTGAGTGGCAGAGGCAAACCCTCTGTGAATTGCTGCAGTTCTCTCTGTGTAGCTGTCTCCGCTCTCAGGCTCTGACCGGTGGACTCCAGCCTCCTGGACTCCTGGGACTCTAAGCTCTGTCTCCTTCCACTGTGGAGTCGGGCAAGCTTCCTTCTAGGTTCCTCCTCCCCATACCACGGATTAGAAACTTTCTCAAGGCAGTGAGCAGGGCAATTACAGGACTAACCTTGTTTGTTTCCAATCTCTTGGGGACTACTGTCCTTCACTATCTAATGTTCAGTGTCTTGTTTATCATATTTATCTTTTTCTTTTTCAGGCAGGAGGGCACACCCACATTCTGATACTTCACCTTGGCTGAAGTGGAGGTTTCCTGGTGCTGTCTGTTTTAAAACTTTTTATTATGGAAACAATCATACATCACTTATAATAAACCTGTTCGCATCTACCATTCAGGTTTAATCAAAATCAACTCATGGATAATATTGTTTCATCTCCTCTCCCACCCATTCGCCTGTCCCCAGAAAACCCCTGCATGATATTACTTCATCCATCCACGTCAGTATGCATCTTATTTTTCTTAGCACTATCACAATAAAAATATCATATCTAAAAGTAGTTATTCTTTAATATCATCAAATATCCAGTAAATGTTAAGTGCTCACATTTCCCAGATTGTCTTACAATTTTTCTTTTTTTGGTTTGTTGGAATCAGTATTCAAATAATGTCCATACATTATCACTGTTTGACAGATCTCTTAAGCCTTTTTTAATCTGCAGCACAGGTTGGCAAACTACTGCCCATAGGCTGGCTGGCTGCCTGTTTTATAAATAAAAGTTTTGTTAGAACACAGCTGCCTATAGATTGCTTTAGGCAGGAAGGACCTTGAAGGCAGGGCCTACTCTTCTTTCTTCCTAGATCTCCCACAGGCAGCCCAGAGGCCCCCAATGCCTGCTTGGAGATTGGAAACATGAAAGTTTGGCTTAAGTGGGAGTTCTTAATATGTAGCAGCCTCCTCTTTCCTGCCTCATCAAAGAAAATAGTTTAAATTGATTTCAGTTCGCACAGCTAATTTTTTATCTTAAAAAGTGTTTAACGACATGACTGAATCTGAGGGCTTCTGGTTGTTTTTTTGCTCCTTCCCTCTTCAGCTTGATTCAGTTACGCCCACATTACTGAGTGCCCACTCAGGACAGCTCATCCACAGGGCTGGGGCTCTCAGCCATGTGAAAGGGAATGGCATGGAATTCCTGGACCTCAGGGAGCCCTGGAGTGGTGGGCACATAAGTGAAGCAAAGTGGAAGGACACAAAGTGGTGGGGGGCACGGGGGAATGGGGAGGATTTATCCATGCACAGACACCAAGAAAGACGCTGGGATGAATATGGCTGGCTTTCCAGAGAGGAAGTGTCTTTCTTTCTCTCTTTCTCTCTCTCTCTTCCTTTCCTTTCCCTTTCTTTCCTTCTTTCTCTTTCTTGTTTTTTTTTTTTTTTTTTTTTTTTGAGACAGTCTCACTCTGTTGCCCAGGCTGGAGTACAATGGCGTGATCTCGGCTCACTGCAACCTCCGCCTCGTGGGTTCAAGCAATTCTCCTGCCTCAGCCTTTTGAGTAGCTGGGATTACAGGTATGCACCACCACACCTGGCTAATTTTTGTACTTTTAGTAGAGACAGGGTTTCACCATGTTGGTCAGGCTGGTCTCGAACTCCTGACCTTGTGATCTGCCCGCCTGGGGCTCCCAAAGTGCTGGGATTACAGGCGTGAGCCACCATGCCTGGCCAAAGTGTTTAATTTCAAGCAGCCACAATGGCACAGACTTTTGAGTAAAACCAACAAAATAGGCCAGTGACAGTACCTGGGGGTTACAAGCTTCCCCAATAGGAAGGAAATGAAAGAAATAAGATCTACTTAATTGATCAGCGTGACACAAGGAAACTCACCGCAAATGGTCTTAATGGGTCTGTTTAAGAGTATTTAAATACACTCATCTCTCTAAAGGAAGAATGTGTCTTCCTGAATGGGGCCAGGCGAGAGGAAGTATCTTAGAATTCTGATCTGGAGATGTTTATTTATTTATTTTTTTGCCATTTTTTCCCCCAATATGTCTGGTCTAACGGCAAAGCTCTCCCTAGTGGGAACAGGACACTTGGAAGGGCAGCCAACGGTTTCCTTTCAGTATTTCTAGACCCACTGACAAGACAGTCCCAGCCCCGGCCAAGGGCCATCACACCTTGTGGTCAAGTATTAACTCCTTAGGATTCATGGTCCATAGACCACCTTTTTGTTCCCATTCAAGGGTGTGGGATTTACCCATGGCAGTCCTCTAATCGCACACACTTGAAAACGTCAGAGCCGTGAATTCTACTAAATCAGTGGCATGTGCTCAAGACTGGGCAAATCCAGCTTGATAAGCATGTGATGAATTATAAAACAAGGCACAACCAAATACATACTGCGGCAGAAGTCCACAAAGTTCCACAGGACGGCAAGGAATGATCAGTGAATCCTTACCTCTTCATAGAAACTTCTTCCTCCAGACATCCACGTGGCTTGCTTTCTCACCTCCTCAAATCTTTGCTCAGATCCCATTTTTTTTCAGTGAAGCCTTCCCTGACCACCCTAATTTAAAACTGTACACACTCATACCTGCTTCCTTTTCCCCGACTTAGTTATCTCCACAGCACTAATAGCTAACACACTATATAACTTATTTCCATCTGTCTCCATGTGGGCGATTTCTGTCTGGCTACTCATCACTGCACCTCAGCAGCTATTAATAGATCACTCTACTGAGGGACTCATATGTGCTGGGTGTTGGGCAAACAGTGAACAAAACCTTGTATGGTCCTTGCTGTCTGAGAGTTCATGATCCATCTTGGAGGGAGAGCTGAATTTCAACAGGGAGGCCGTGTGTGCAGGGGGAGGAGCAGCAGGAGCAATAGATAGAGGCAGAAGTACAGAGGTGGGTGTCAAGTCAGGGAAAGGAATGGTGAAGAGATGCCTCAGGTAATGAGGGGAGGGATGGAATAGGACTAGATGCTGAAGGACTGGAGTCAGGTGGAGAAGTTTATTTTGCAGGTAATGGGGATGGGATATGAAAAATTGGAGGAAATGGAATTACCTGACTTGAATTTGTTTTGGAGAACCACTTCAGGGACATGCAAGGGGCTGATATGAAGATGAGATGGAGCAGAGACCCCTCTTAGGGGCCTGCCGGGCACCTGCCCCAAGCATGGAAATAAAAGGAAATCTTGAGTTCCTTCAAAGGCATTTCCAGGCACCTAGCCAGCCCTGGGAAGTAAATGAGCAACTGAAGCAAGAAGGGAAGAATAACTTAAAACAATAGCCAGGGAAGTTTAAGGTCACAGAATAGACCAAAGTTCCCATAGAGACTAAAGATAACATTTTAACACAAGTCCTTGAGTTGGTTTCCAGAAACCAGGACACCAACAAATGAAAAGTGCTATCTGCTGGGATGCAGACCTCAGACAGGGGAAACTGAGGACTGAGCTTGGACCACCACTCTTTGTTCTAAATTTCTTCCTGAGGGGCCTGGAGGAGGTCATGCCCAGAGACCAGAGCTAACATTCTTTTCTGCTGATCACAAATTTGCAGACAAAGCTTCGTCTCCTTAACCCGTTATAAATCAGAAAATCTTCAAATCTACCTATGACCTGTGCACTCCACCCCACATCTGGTTCAAGATGTCCTGCCTTTTTAGGTCAAACCAATGTACAGTCTCCGTGTATTGATTTATATCTTTGCCTGTAACTTCTGCCCCCTGCTTTTATTTTATTATTATTATGTTTTCAAGGTGGAGTCTCGCTCTGTCGCCAGGCTGGAGTGTAATGATGCGATCTCAGCTCACTACAACCTCCGCCTCCTGGGTTTAAGCAATTCTCCTGCCTCAGCCTTCTGAGTAGCTGGGATTACAGGTGTATGCCACCACACCCAGCTAATTTTTGTATTTGTAGGAGAGAAAGGGTTTCACCGTGTTAGCCAGGCTGGTCTCGAACTCCTGACCTCAGGTGATCCACCAGCCTAGGCCTCCCAAAGTGCTAGGATTACAGGCACGAGCCACCACGCCCAGCCTCTTCCTGCCTGTAAAAACACTTACCTATATGGCACTGGGGGATTCAGGGCTTAAACATGAGCTGCCCAATTCTCCTGGCTTCCTGCCCTGCAATAAATGTCTCACTTTCTCTTACTGCAATCTTGACGTCAGTTTTTGGCTTTGCTGCGCCAGAGAGCCAGACCCAACTTTGATCTGGTAACACAGGAAGCAGATGAACAGGCAAAGCCACCCTCTTGCGTGTGGAGGCGGGTCAGTGTTCACTTGCCTCAGTTTACCAAGGTTGTGATCAGCCTCTGCTCCTCCTCTTATTGGCCTCCCTCTGCTGTACTGTGATTCCCATCACTGCAGCGTTTTTAAACTTTTTATTTTGAAATAAATAAAAATACAAGAAGTTACAAATGAGGACCATGTACCTTCCACTCAGCTTCTGCCACCATAAGGATTTATTTCCCTTTAGACATCTCCCCTCTAAATTCCTACATTATTGACATCCTCCCAATACAGATCTTTCTGAGGACTTACAACAAAAATATTTCATTCTTTGAAACACTGGCTTTAGAGAAATCTTCACCCAAATAACTTTGACACCTTAAATAATCCACCATACACAATGGAACCACAGTCCTCTTACCTGTGAAAGCCAAGGGCAGGACCCAGCAGTGGATGAAGTGAGTGAACACTCATCACTGGCACCCTCTGTCCCACTGGGTGCAGCCGGGACCCCTGGACAGCATGCAGGCAGCAGCGACTGGGCTCAGGAAGGTGGATCACAGTTGGAAGTGCCGATGCAGAAAGGAGACCACAATCAGAAGTGCCACAGAGCTGGAGGAGGTCAGCGAGACACTTCCCTACCTCTAGTCTCCCCAGTGTGGAGTCAATGCAGCTCCTAACCCAGAGTGGGCACTAATTCCAGGAAAAGCCCAGCAACTCGGGTACAGAAGCAGGAAAGGGGTCTCTACCATTCTGAGAAAGTCTGGAAATCTCTAATTTATCCTTTTTTTTCTTTTTCTTCTAAAATTTTTTCTTCTCTGTGCCCCAGACCTCAAGAAATGTTGTGGCCTTAGTGAGAAATGGCAGATAATTAAAGTCATCAGGCCAGGCAAACTTCCTTTCCAACCAGAGAGTCTGAGGTCCCCAGAGGGTGGGGAAAACCTTCATGCTTTTTCTCTCTGGCTTCTCGCTGCTTAGCTCTGACGTGGTTCAGTCAAGTGCACCAAAGAGTAGGGTAAATCAAGCCTCAACCACCCAAGCTGGCTGGAGGGCTGAAAAGGTAGAGCCCAGGGACCCAGACACTACTGGGCAGGTTACAATGAGGAAGGGCTTCGGGAGAGCAACCCCTGAAAGTTGCTCATGAACTCTTGGACTTACCCTTGAGCTCTACACGTATGGATCTGACCCTACACGGTGACACAGACTTTTGAGTGCTGAAATATGGGATAGACTACCACCAGAGTCCCAGGCTGGCCACTAGGTGGCGCTTGTGTGAGATAGAGCCACATCTCAAAGACTTTCACAGCAACCACAATCCACACAAGTCCTGCAGGAACTTGGAATTTGTGGTCTGAACCCATTTGGGGTGATTATCTTCTAAAATAAAGTTAATAATATTCGCTGTAAGATTTTAACAATAACCAGAATCTCAAAACATAGTATTTAAAATGTCTAGGATACAATTCAGCATACTGAAAGCATACTCGGCATACAAAAAGCCAACAGCTACTCTGAGATGAAACAGATACTGGAATTATTTGACAAAGATTTTCAAGCAGTTGTTAAAAATATTGTACAAGTAAAGGAGGGTACTGTTAAAAAATACAGAAAGTTTTGCAAAGAAATAGAAGATATGAAGAAGAACTAAGTGGAAATATTAGAAATGAAAAAAATCAACTACGAAAATAGAAAACACACTGGATGGGCTCACTAATGGAATGAAGATGATGGAGGAAGTAGTCAGTCAGTTTATAAATAAATTAATAGAAATGACTGAATCTGAACAACAGACAAAGTTTGAACAACTTGAACAGAACCATAGAGACCTTAGGTAATAACGAAAGGGCCGAGCTTCCTATCATCTGAGTCCCAGAAGGAAAGAAAAAAATGGCAGAACATAGAAACATGGAAAGAAATAGCTGAAAGTCTGGCTTACCACTAGAAGGCAATCAGTTTAATCTAGAATAGCAACAGTTTAAAGCAAAAAACCCACTTGATCTTCGTTATAAAAATTCAATATCTATTTATTATAAAACTCTCAGCAAACTTGGAATAGAAAGAAATTTTCTTCACCTGATAAAGACCATCTACTAAAACCTATAACCAGCATCCTACTTAATGGTGAAATACTGCTTTTGCTCAGAGATAAGAACAACACAAGGATCTTCTTTTTTAACACCGCTATTTAACCTTTTGAATAGTCCTCGTCAGTGAAATAAGACAAGAAAACCAGAAAGGCCTAGAGACTGGAAAAGAAGAAATAAAACTGTCCTTCCTCAGAGACAACATGATCACCTATGTAGACAATCCCAAGGAACACACAAACACACACACACGCACGCGCACACACACACACACACACAGCCCTCCTAGAACTGAGTTCAGCTTTAGCAAGATTGCAGGATACAAGAACACACAAAAATCAATTATATTTCTGTGTATTACCAATGAACAAGTAGAAACTGAAATAAAAAATACCATGTACAACAGCTTACAACCCCACCCCCCAATACACATATAGCAAAACATGTATAGGATCTATATGCCAAAAACCATAAAATGTTGATGAAAGAACCGAACGGAGGCCCAAGCAAATGGAAATTATGGCACTCCTTCATGGACTGAAAGACATAACATAGGATTGAGTTGTAGATTTACTAAAATTGTAGTCAAAATCTCAGCAAAACAGTTTAGATAGAGGTAAGCAGATCCTAAAGTTCACATGGAAAGGCAAAAAAAAAAAAATAGCTGAAACACTTTAGAAAAAGAAGAATAAATTTAGAAAAATCACACTACCTGATTTTAAGACTCATTACAAGGCTATAGAAATCAATATGGCACAGTGTTGATAAAAGAACAGACATAATGATCAATGGAACAGAACCACTGTCCAGAACTATATTCCTTACAAATACCCTCAGTTGGCTTTTTGTCAAATTGCAAAAGCAATTCAATTTCCATGAAAGAAGGAATATATTTTCAATAAATGATGTTGAAACAACTGGATATCCATATGCATAAAACTGAATCTGGACCTGAATCTCACATATTATACAAAAATCATCTCAAATGGATCGTAGATCTAAATGTAAAACATGAAAGTATAAAACTTTTAAAAGACCAACTACAAGAAAATCTTCATGACCTGGAGTTATGCAAAATTTCTCAGACACGTCACTCAAAGCATGATCCATACCAGAAAAAAGTCAGTTGGACTGCATCAGAATTTAAAACTGTGCTCTGTAAAAGGCCCTGTTAAGAGACTGAAAAGTCAAGCACAGATTGGGAGAAGATATTCACAAATCACATATCTGAACAAAGGATTTATACCCAAAATATGTAAAGAACTCTTAAAACTCAAGTAAACAACTCAATTTAGACATAGGCAAAAAGCCCAAACAGACATTTCACGAAAGAGAATAAAAAGATGGAAAATAAATAGCATGAAAATTTTCAACGTCATTAGTTATTAGGAAAATGAAAATTAAAACCATGAAGAAATACCATCACACAGCTATCAAATGGTTAACATGAAAAAACAAAAAAGGAAGAAATACCAAGTGTTGACAAGGATGTGGGGCAGCTGGAGCTCTCAGACACTGCTGGTAGGAATGCAAAATGGTGCAGCACTCTGGAAAACAGGTTGGCAGTTTCTTACAAGGTTAACAACATGTATTTAGCCTAGAAAAATTAAAACTAGGCCAGGCACGGTGGCTCACACCTATAATCCCAGCACTTTGGGAGGCTGAGGCGGGCAGATCACGAGGTCAGGAGTTCAAGACCAGCCTGGCCAATATGGTGAAATCCCGTCTCTACTAAAAATACAAAAATTAGCTGGGCATGGTGGTGCGTGGCTGTAATCCCAGCTACTCAGGAGACTGAGGCAGGAAAATTGCTTGAACTGGGACCCAGGAGGCAGAGGCTGCAATGAGCTGCGATGGCGCCACTGCACTCCAGCCTGGGCTAGAGTGAGACTCTGTCTCACTAGAAAAAAAACAAACAAACAAACAAACACACAAAGAAAAATTAAAACTATATTCACAAAATCCTGTTCTTAAATGTTTCTAGAAGCTCTAGTCGTAACTGCCAAAAATGGAAAACAACTGAAATGCCCCTGGACAGATGAGTGGATAAATTGTGGTGTACCTGCAGAATGGAATACTACTCAGCAACAAAAAGGAACCGGCTACTGACACATGACTTGATGAATCTCAAAATGATCTCCCTGCATGAAAAGGAGCCAGTTTCAAAAGATTAGGCTCTGTAGGACATTTATCCGACATTCTTGCAAAGAGACAAAACTAGTGATAGAAAACAGAGCACTGATTGCCAGTGGTTGGGGTAGGGGAGGGTTTGATTATAAAACACATCAGGACAGAGAATCTGGAGGGGATGAAGTGCTTCTGTGTCCTGCATGTGGTAGTAATAACACAAATCCATACATGTGTTAAAGTTCATAGAACTAGACATAAAAAACTCAATTTTTCTGTATCTTAATGTGAAAAATATAAGTAAAAAAATAAAGAGATGACAACTCTTGCTTCCTATTTAAGGCTGTCTAGACATTAATACTGATGTTAGTACTAATTACAATAATGGCCACCACAAGCATGGTCTTCTATACTTTTTTGAGCATCTGCTACATGCTGCTTCTTTACCACACATTTTATATCACAACTTCTAATATTCACAGTCACCTTGTAAGGTGGGTTAAACTCAACGTAGAAAAAATATGAGGGTAAGGGAAGTAAAATAATTTGTCCTATATCTCATAGTTGATAAGTGGCTGAATCTGAACTCGAGCTCAAGATTTCACTGCCGACCTTATTCCAAGCCTGCTTCTCCACTCTGCTACCCACTTAACAAAAATGATGGAAACTGACAGGGAGACATTATAGAATATAAATAGCAGGAAGGGAGAATCATATTTTGATTTCCATACATCGCAAAACTCTCAGCATATTTTATTCTAAACTTGGAGTTGGTTTGAAATTCTAATAGGTTGGGGAAAATTTAAAAACTATGCTTTTGCCATCGCCATTTTTTGATAATCCTCCAGTAGGTGGTTCTTAATTTTCAATTTGATTGAACAGTTCTCTCCACTTCTGCAAATGTACAATAATTCTTATTTTCCCTAAGTGACTTAAAGAATCAGTGTGACTTACAATTCTTGACCAAGTGTTTACTAACTCCACAAATTGCAGTTTATACATTTGAAGTAAAGAGTAAACATTACAAAGTTCTCTCCTCTCACACAGCTGACTGTCCTGAGAAGTTGTAACTGGTCCTTCCCACCTTCACATACCACTGCCACCATCGAAAAAAAAAAGGTAAATCCATTTTAGAGACACAGAAACTAAACTTTCATTTTAGTTCACTATGGTTATGGCTGAATACATATATGAAAACATCATACATACGGAGGATGCACATTTCTCACGCAGCAAATGGTATCTACGTGAAAAGCTGGAGGATGAAGGCTGTCTTCTTGCTTGTGAATTACTCCCAGTGACTTTCCTGGAGAGTAGGTGCTTTTTCCACCAAAAACCCTGGCCTAGAGTATTTTCGTCTCCACTAACACAGAGATATGAAACTAAGGCCTCCCATAAAAGTATTTTCTTGAATGTTTTATAATTTCTGCCCCATTGAATATATTTTCTTAAATATAATAATTAGTGATAAAATTTTGACTCAACATCGGTAAGAAGTAACGCAAAGCCCACCTAGTGCTTCATGCTATTTTACTGTCAAGAGTTGTGTGATCTATTTCATAACCCAAACAAAAATAAGAATAACAAAAATAATTTCATCACCAACACTTTCACTTTTGAGAGTCCAAATACTGTCCAAGTACCACTGTTGTCAGGTATTGGAAATCTTCTTATTTGGAAGGTGGTTATGTCCAGAATGGTGGTGTGGGGGACAAGGAGGTGGGCTTACCTTCCAGCAGGTCTCTGGCCAGACCAGGTTCTGCCCCCGTGGACCGAACAAAGTCTGACAGGACTGCGTCCATATCAAGAGTCATAGGATCATGTAGAAGTGCTGCCCAACACTCAGCCGAGGTGGGGTTTGGAAGCACACTAGAAACCATCCATCTGCAGGAAAGAAGAGAAAGGGCATTTTACCACGTGATGGAAATGGAGCTGCGAGTGACAACTACATGCAGAGACCCGAGCGAGCGAACCCTTGACGGTGGAGCCATTTCCACCTGCTGTCATATTTTTTAGAATTGGTTTGGTCCAACTGCCTGATTCTTCATGCAAGACATTATATTATAGAATGTGAACTAAAATATCATCCCTCTGTACATGCCATGTGAGAGAAGGGGTATTATGAGCTGAATATTTGTGTTCCCTCCCCAAATTCATATGTTGATACCTAATCTCCAAGGTGATGGAGAAAGACAGTGCCACCTATGAAGCAGGAAATGGGCCCTCACTAGACACCAAATCTGCTGGTTCCCTGATCTTTGACTTCCCAGCCTTTAGTACTGTGTGGAATACATTTCTGTTGTTCATAAGCCTCCCAAGCTACTGTATTTTGACATAGCAGCCCAGATAGACTAAGGCAAGGGGTCATCACTATCTCCAGTGCTCCTGAACTTACATTTTATTAATTCCAATAAGTGATGAGGAAAAAAGACTATTTTAAAATTTCAAACACCTAAGTATACCTAGAAAAGTTCAATTGGATTTGCTAGATTTCTAATCCTCTTCCAAATTGTATAGACTTGTAATACTTCCACAATGTGATGAATGTTACCCACTCTATTCCAATTATGCCTTTATCAGTGTGCCATCCTACCCCCTCAGCTCTCACCCCTTACTTGGCTATTAGGAAAGACTAATAGCCAAGGTTAATCCACAGCTGACTGAAATACCACACTTGCTGAAGATGGCTACTGAACTATCTACCATCTCTCTAAGAGCTGCCATCAATCCAACAACATTCTGAAGAATGTCAGATTTCCCAGGCAGCATGATCCCAGCCAGAGAAATAGAACAGATGTGCGGCAGCTTGACCCAGGCTGACTGTAGCAGCTGATTGCTGGGGAAAAGCAACTGTGACATTGCAAGTGAGAGTGACTAACACTAGTGAATGGTGCTGGGGCCCCCAGTGGGTGCTCAATCTTTGCCGGTGGAGTGCAAATGCATCCTTGTGTTTGTGTAGATAAGAGGTCTGCAAGTTATAGACCATGGGCCACATGTGGTCTGCCACCCGTTTTTTTAAATGAAGTTTTATGGGAACACAGCCATACCCACTCATTTGCATAGCATCTGTGGCTGCTTTTGCACCTGGCTGAGTAGTTAAAACAGAGACCCTTAAGGCCCACAAAACTGAAAAGATGTACTTCCTGGAACTTTATGGAAACAACTTGCAGACCCCATTACAGGCAATGGAAAAATTATGCTAGTAAGTATGTAATTAATTTTACATGTTGTGGGGTGAGTTTGAATCCCATACTATTGATGACTGTCCTCTGTTCTTTCCTTCTCAGTAACCCACTGGGACGGGTGACTGCTTGGTGGAGTAGGTCCTGTGTCAGTGGCCCATGCTTTAGAGCCAGGCACATAGCCTGATTTGACCCTGGCCCTGCCCCTGTCCAGCTGTGACATGGGCTTCACCTCTCTGAGCCCTCCTGATTTTCTGTAGGAATGCAGGAAATGAGCTCACCTAACGTGCAAGACCCTGAGGACCGAGGGTCTCAGGCAGGGAGGTCTGTACCCTCAGGGACATTCACTGTGACCACCCCATCTTGCACGCAGCTCCTATTGGGTATAATTTTTAGTTGATGTGGCTAGAAAATAAGAAAATTATTTGACCTGATGTATACGGTACCAATCAGGAAATTGATCTCTTCCTTCTCTCCATGCACTGGGGCCTCGGCCGGGAGAGTCTCTTCTTTCGTCACTGCCACCTGGGGGACAGATCAGAGAACAAGGGCATGTGATCTCCTCACCCTCAGACTGAGGCCGAAGGCTTGGCTTTTTGTCACAGGAGGCTGGATCTTGGCCTTGGCCAATTGCCTGAGGCATGTACTCTGTCTTCCGGGGCCCTACAGGTCCCTGCTTGCCAGCTGACCACCATCTCCCATGCCCAGGCCTGGCCAGGGGCTGTCTCAGCTTTCCTCGTTTTACTAAGCACATCTATTTCAGTGAGGATCACTTGCACAGCACAGAGCTGTTTCTTTTTCTTTTTTTTCTTTTTTTTTTTGAGACAGAGTCTCGCTCTGTCGCCCAGGCTGGAATGCAGTGGCACGATCTTGGCTCACTGGAAGCTCCGCCTCCTGGGTTCATGCCATTCTCCTGCCTCAGCCTCCCAAGTAGCTGGGACTACAGGCGCCCGCCACCATGCCCAGCTAATTTTTTTTTTTTTGTATTTTTAGTAGAGACAGGGTTTTACCATGTTAGCCAGGATGGTCTCGATCTCCTGACCTTGTGATCCACTCACCTCAGCCTCCCAGAATGCTGGGATTACAGGCATGAGCCACCGCACCCGGCTTTCCAGATGTATTTCTTAAACCTCACACTGCCACCATCACCACATCATCATATTCATGTCCCATGATGATATGAGAGGGGCTGGGCTGAGGGGGACACTTGACCCCAGCCACCTGGGCCATCCTCACCCACTGCCCTGTGCCATCCTCCCAAGCATGCACTGTGCCTCTCAACCTGCCTTGTGTGGTCTAAAGCACTCACTCAGCCGCTTTGAACAGCATGAGGCTCTGGGTGGCGGTGCCCTGGCCCTGCATTCCTGCTCTCCTCTGTGCATCCTAGCCCTTGGACAGAACGTCTCTGAAGGTCTCATCAGCCACCCCGGAGAGAGTAATGTGTCCCATCAATGCATGGTGACTTTGCCTTAGGAGAGGCAGTGCCATTGTGGGGACAGAGGGTTGGCCCTGGAATCAGTCCCTTGGGGCCAAAATGGTTCCACCACTTTGTGTGACCTTAGGCATGTTATATCACCTCTCTGTGCCTCAGTTTCCTCATCAATACAATTATAATAATAATCGTATCTCACAGTTATTATGAAATTTTAAGGAATTCATGCACAAAATGTACTGTCCCATAGTACATGCTCAACAAACATTAATTATGAGCCAGTGAATGAACTCTCAACAGGGACCCTGAGACCACCCTTGCCTTCCCAGGTCTCCACTGAGCAAGAAAACTGCTGCCACCAGCTTGCTGAAGGCAGGAATAAGGGGTCTACCTCTAGTGCCTTGGCTTGGAATCACAGAGGGTTAAACTGGTGGGGGCCCTGCCTTCAATTCCGTCTTCTTTCCCATATCCGAGGTTGCAGTGTTCATTGATCACTTAAGCAACCTTCACGGAGCTGCTAATCTGTTCAGGCCATGACTGCAGGGACTGTGTGGGAACTATGAGCCCCCTGAGCCTCCCCAGGATCTCCCCAGTAAGCAGAAAGAGACAGACACACACACACAGGTCTCAGAGACCAACTGCTGGATTTGGAAGACACTTAGTGGAAGAACTGGTCCAACCAGAGAGAGTAAAATTGCAAGGCAGAGGTGCAGCAGGATAAAGACCCAAACTACCTCAGGATCCATTTTTCATTAACTTCTGTTTTGGCCAGGTGCAGTGGCTTACACCTGTAATCCCAGCACTTTGGGAGGCCAAGGCTGGTAGATCACCTGAGGTCTGGAGTTCGAGGGCAGCTTGGCCAACACGGTGAAACCCCGTCTCTACTAATAATACAAAAAAAAAAAAAAAAAAAAGAAAAGCCAGGTGTGGCGGCAGGTACCTGTAATCCCAGCTACTTGGGAGGGTGAGGCAGGAGAATTGTTTGAACCCAAGACTCGGAGGTTACAGTGAGCAGAGATCGCGCCATTGCACTCCAGCCTGGGCAACAAGAGCGAAATTCCATCTCCAATGAATAACTAAATAAATAAAATAAACTTCTGTTTCAATGAAGCTCAAATAAAACACTGCTGTATTATATTTGTCTGTAGATATTATAACTGGACCCTGAAGGCAATAAAACGGGTGGATGGAGAATGAGACTGAGAGATGACGGTAGAGGCTTGTGGTCTGATCCCTGGGGACAGGTACAGGAAGAGTGAGTGCCTGGAGGTTACTCTTCACTCTCAGGGCGGCGAACAGGGTAGTGAATGCTTTTAACATCTCTCTCAACAGAGGGCCAGCTGCCTGAGAGCTGGGATCTACCTCATCCTCCTTTCTATCCTCCTGCTCACAGTGCCTGGCACACAGCAGGGCCAACTCTAAGGTGAGGCGAGGAGGCACCTGCCACTGCTGCAGAATCTAAGGGGGTGCAAAAACACTCAGGAATCGACATAAACAACATTTTAGTGCTATATTTGCAAAAATAAAAGTTAGTGCAAAAATATCTTTGATGAACAAAATATCAGCCTTTTAAGTGAAGGCAAGGTTGGCATGACTATTTTTCCTTTGCCCCTGGCTCTGCAGGGCTGCCGGGCCCTGGCATGAGCTCAAAGCTGCTGCCTGGGAGGCAGGTGGTTGGGAGGCAGCCGAGTGAACACCCATCACAGCCAGAGAGACTGACCTCAGAGAGGGCCAGCGAGGGCCACGGGCAGGGGCACACAAGTGAGTGGGGAGCGGGAGCTCGCCCTCATCAGATCTGTTTGACGATACAGCACACTGAACACAGGGATAAGAGAACAGAGGGGTGGATGAACAGATCTGGGGTCGAGCACAGGCTTGGGAGCTGATGGCCTGGCTGGGTGCAAAGCCCCTGCAACCCTGGAAAGGCCACTTCACTTCTTGAAGCCTTGGTTGTCACATCTGAGCAATGAGGGTGAGAACAACCCTGCCTCTTAGAATTGCAGTAAGGATACAGTGAGATGACACTGAAAGAATATGCACTATTACTATTATTACCATTGACATAGATTAAAACAATAGGCAAATGTACTGTTCTGGTATTGAGAATCCACCCTTGACTACCCATACATTTATACATCCCTGTTAAGGCGGAGAATGGTTAAATATGAAAAAAGGTCAGGCATGCGTTCATCTTGTCCGGCCTGGCGAGGAAGCCCACCCTGGTGAGAAGATCAGATGCCTGGGCTCCCGTGGTGAAATGAATTGGATGTCTCAACTCAGATGTCAACATTCCAAGAGCCTGCATGGCCCATCCCTTGCCAGACGCCATTGTGACCTTGGGCAAGCATGATGCACTAGGGGACAAAGGCTTCTGTGGATGTCACATTAGGGAAACACATCTTCCAGAGCATCTTCATGGTTCAGATGAAAATTAAGAAAGCCCGGTGTCTTTCAGTGCGGGGGCATGAGTTCTGGGAAGGTTGGCTCTGCCAAACATTCAAATGTGTAGAGCACATTATCATTTCCAAAGCTTGGCCACGTATATTACTTACATAACCTCCACAACACCAGCTAGAGATAAAGATGAGTCTAAGAGTAATTTGGACTGTGATGAAGCAATTTCTCCAGGAAATTCAATGAAAAAAGCCCTGGGTGAGGAGAGGGGAAGTACTTCTTACTGAGGAATAAGAAGAGAGGTTTGGCCAGACAGCGACAGATAGGGCTGTGTGAAAATCAAACAAAAGTGGCTATAGGAATGTCTGTAGGGCACATTGAAGTTCTTCGCATTGTTGCAGATCATTTCACTCTTTAGTTTTCCCCTTGTTGAAGCTGATACTCTCAAACACATTGTCTTGTAGGAACTGAGGAAGGCTCCAGCAGCAACAGTGGGCAGTGCTGGGACCCACCACTTGTACCTGAGGCCCGGAGAAGGCACATGTGTGGACTTTGAGTCCATTTCACTTGTCCAGCAGGTGCCCCGGGCTGGACACCCAATGGGCTCAATGGGAGGGAGACATGCCTTCTGTTCAGGGGCCATGACTGGGCCTTGTGCCAGCTCTCAAAGCATCTGGTGCCTTTAAAATAAAATATGTGCATAGACGCATGATTGGAAGAAAAACATTTCCTTAGTTGACACTCACTCATTGTACTTTTTCATAATTTTCTCCTAGTATGGAAAGATGGAAGAAAAGTCTCTCCTAAAATGTATAACTTTGGGAATAGCAGTAAGTGTAGGATCTACTGGGGTTTTGTCTTATATGCATTGAAATGATATACTCATCAATGACATATCAAATTCTTCAACAGTTCTTAATACAAGTTAAACAGTAGTTTAACTAACAGGAGAAAGTGGGGCACTAGAAATTGTAAATGGACCTCAACATTCCAGTCTCTCTACTCTTGAGCTTAGATTTTTGGACTAACTAACAAGGAGAACACAGAATTACCTGATGGTATATATTTTAAAACTATTTTTCCAATAAAAATTTAAATATGTATAAAAGAGCACAGTGGCTCACGCTTGTAATCCCAGCACTTTGGGAGGCCGAGGCGGGTGGATCACGAGGTCAGGAGATCGAGACCATCTTGACTAACAGGGTGAAACCTCATCTCTACTAAAAATACAAAAAATTAGCCAGGCACGGTGGTGGGCGCCTGTAGTTCCAGCTACTCGGGAAGCAGAGGCAGGAGAATGGCGTGAACCCGGGAGGCGGAGCTTACAGTGAGCCGAGATCACGCCACTGCACTCCAGTCTGGGTGACAGAGCCAGACTCCATCTCAAAAAAAAAAAAAGTAGACAGAAAAGTATATTAAAGCCAATGTACCCACCCCTCAGGCATGACAATCATCAATTCTTCGCCAACCATGCTTCTTCTCTATCTCCAACCCTTCCCCTGCTCACATAATTTTGAAGCAAATTCCAGATAACACGTTATTTCATCTATGACTACTTCCATCTCTCTCTAAGAGACTCTTTAAAACATAACCACAGTACCATAATCCCACCTAAAAATTAACAATAATTCTTCAGTGCAATATCCAGTGTGCAAATTTCCAATGATATCAAATGTTGTAAGTTCACATATTTAGTTTTTCAGTTTGTTTGAATCAGAAGTCAAGTAAGATCTCTTATTGTAATTGGTTGATATGTCTTTCTTAATCTACAGATTTTGCCTCCGTTTTTTTTCATCTGTTTGTTGAAAAATCTGATATATATATTTTTCTCTAGAGTTTTCTATCATCTGGCTTTTACTGATCGCTCCTATGGTGCCATGTCACATGCTCCTCTGTCCTCTCTATTTCATGTAAATCAGCACTGGGATATAAGACTCGATCAGATTCAGATTCAATTTGGGGCACATTTTGGTGCTGTCTTCTTCCATCAGCTGACATTGAGTATCTGTCTCTGCCTGTGATGGTAGCAGCCACTGATGGTCATTGCCTAGACCCAGCAATTCAAGAGGGGTTACATATACTGGCAGCATAATTCTTTCATTCGTTCTTTATTTATTAGCTGGAATTCTTAAAGGGAAACTTCTACTAATCTACTATTTGGTCAGCCAGTGGTAGACATCTAATAGAAAAGGCAAGACAGATGCTTTAATTTAATTGATCATTTTACTTGGACAAGTTGGTTCACTAGCTTCCTTCAATGGGATCAATTTGTTACTTCTTTTTTTGAAATATTTTGCATTCGTCGATTTAAACATATTTTATGCATTTCAATCTATCCAATATAGAGCAGTTGTTGTCTTTGTTGATGCTTAAGTCCTGAATCAAGTTCCCTTCACACTAGTGTAGCTGATAGAGTTTTTTCTACATATCTTGTTTGACAAAATGTTTCAGGTCCCTTTTCTACATTTACTGTTCCGGATCTAGAATTCAACATTTCTCCAAAGAACTATGAGTCTTTTTTATTGAGAATGGTTTTTCAAGACCACAATCTGGATGCTTGGTGTACCCATAACTAGTGGTTTAGTCATTGTTTACAGGACTTCTTGGAGGGCTAAGAAATATGTTTGTTTTAAAAATAAATTTTGAGTTCATTCTAATATTTCCAATTCAAACTGAAGACTTAGAGGAGTTTTTACATAACCTAATCTCTTTTACAGATGAACCTCCTTCCCACACCAAATCCTAGTTATTAATAAAATCAGGAATGATAGCATATTACACAGTTACTCTTTCAATTTATCCTGCTCAAATCAAAGCTATTGATTTCTGTGTGCTAAATTTATATCTTGCTATTTTACTAAGTTCTTACAATTTATAGCAAATTTCCATAGTTTTTTTTAGTTTTCCAGATACACAATCATATCAAATGCAAATATAGTTTGTGTTAACTCTTTTTTTTTTAGATGGAGTATCTCTCTATTGCCAAATCCTGTCTGATTTCCTTGATTAATGCATACAATATAATATTACATATTATGTGAGGTTATGGGCATCTTTGCTTTGCTCCTAACTTTAGTGAGAATAAGTTTTGTGTTTCCGCACTGAAAAAGATGCTGGGTGTTGGGTACTGGGTTAAACACACACACACACACACACACACACACACACACACACACACAATTTTTTAAAAATTTAATTTAAAGTTCCAGGATACATGTGCAGGATGTGCAGGTTTGTTACACAGGTAAATGTGTGTCATGGTGGTTTGTTGCACCTATCAACCCATCACCTGGGTATTAAGCCCTGCATGCATTATTTATCCTGATGCTCACCATGCCCCCCAACCCCCCGACAGGCCCCAGTGTGTGTTGTTCCCCTCCCTGTGTCTATGTGTTCTCATTGTTCAGCTCTTACTTATAAGTGAGAACATGTGGTGTTTGGTTTTCTGTTCCCATGTTAGTTTGCTGAGGATAATGGTCAGTTCCAACCATGTCCCTGCAAAGGACATGATCTGTTTCCTTTTTATGGCTGCATTGTATTCCATGGTATATGTGCACCACATTTTCTTTAAAAAAATTTATTTTTCCCTAAGTTATTGGGGTACAGGTGGTGCTTGCTTACGTGAGTAAGTTCTTTAGCGGCGATTTGTGAGATTTTGGTGCACCCATCACCTGAGCAGTATACACAGAACCCTATTTGTAGTCTTTCATACTTTGCTCCCCTCCCATCCTTCCCCCCAAGTCCCCAAAGTCCATTGTATCATTCTTACGCCTTTGCGTCCTCATAGCTTAGCTCCCACGTATC
Organism: Hylobates moloch; assembly: GCF_009828535.3. Classification (NCBI taxonomy): domain Eukaryota; kingdom Metazoa; phylum Chordata; class Mammalia; order Primates; family Hylobatidae; genus Hylobates; species Hylobates moloch. The sequence continues at coordinate 83,659,261 of NW_026652289.1, read as the reverse complement.
AGTGAGAACATACGATGTTTGGTTTTCCATTCCTGAGTTACTTCACTTAGAATAATAGTCTCCAATCTCATCCAGGTCACTCAAATGATGTTAATTCATTTCTTTTTATGGCCGACTAGTATTCCATTGTATAAATATACTATAGTTTATCTACTCATTGATTGATGGCATTTGGGTTGGTTCCAAAATTTTGCAATTGTGAATTGTGCTGCTACAAATATGCGTATGCGAGTATCTTTTTCGTATAATGATTTCTTTTCCTCTGGGTAGACATCAAGTAGTGGGATTGCTGGATCAAATGGTAGCTCTACTTTTAGTTCTTTAAGGAGTCTCCACACTGTTTTCCATAGTGGCTGCACTAGTTTACATTCCCACCAGCAGTGTAGAAGTGCTCCCTGTTCACCACATCCATGCCAACATCTACTGTTTGATTTTTTTTTTTTTTATTATGGCCATTCTTGCAGGAGTAAGGTGGTATCATATTGTGGTTTTGATTTCCATTTCCCTGATCATTGGAGATGTTGAGCATTTTTTCATATGCTTGTTGGCTATTTATATATCTTCTTTTTAGAAGTGTCTATTCATATCCTTAGCCCACTTTTTGATGGGATTTTTTTTTTCTTGCTGATTTGAGTTTGTTGTAGATTCTGGATATTAGTCCTTTGTCAGATGTACAAATTGTGAAGATTTTCTCCCACTCTGTGTGTTGTCTGTTTACTCTGCTGGCTGTTCCTTTTACCATGCAAGAGCTCTTTAGTTTAATTAAGTCCCAGCTATTTATCTTTGTTTTTATTGCATTTGCTTTTGGGTTCTTGCTCATGAAATCCTTGCCCAAGCCAATGTCTACAAGGCGTTTTCCAATGTTATCTTCTAGGATTTTTATAGTTTCAGGTCTTAGATATAAGTCATTAATCCCTCTTGAGTTGATTTTTGTATAAGGTGAGAGATGAGGATCCTGTTTCATTCTCCTACGTGTGGCTAGCCAATTATCCCAGCATCATTTGTTCAAAAGGGTGTCCTTTCCCCACTTTATGTTTTTGTTTGCTTTGTCAAAGATCAGTTGGCTGTAAGTATTTGGGTGTATTTCTGGGTTCTCTATTGTTTTCCATTGCTCTATGTGCCTATTTTTATACCACCACGCTGTTTTGGTGACTATGGCCTTATAATATAGTTTGAAATCAGGTAGTGTGATGCCTCCAAATTTGTTCTTTCTGTTTAGTCTTACTTTGGCTATGCAGGCTCTTTTTTTGGTTCCATATGAATTTTAGAATTGTTGTTTCTAATTCTGTGAAGAATGGTGGTAGTATTTTGATTGCACTGAATTTGTAGATTGCTTTTGGCAGTATGGTCATTTTCTTAATATTGATTCTACCCATCCATGAGCATGGGATGTGTTTCCAATTGTTTGTGTCATCTATGATTTCTTTCACCAGTGTTCTGTAGTTTTCCTTGTAGAGGTCTTTCGTCTCCTTGGTTAGGTATACTCCTAAGTATTTGATTTTATTTTTGCAGCTGTTATAAAAAAGGTTGAGTTATTGATTTGATTCTCCGCTTGGTCTTTCCTGGTGTATAGAAGAGCTACCAATTTGTATACATTAATCTTATATCCAGAAACTTTGCTGAATTCTTTCATCAGTTCTAGGAGCTTTCTGGAGGAGTCTTTAGGGTTTTCAAGGTAAACAATTATATTATCAGCAAACAGTGACAGTTTGACTTCCTCCTCACCGATTTGGATGCCCTTTATTTCTCTTGTCTGATTGCTGTGGTTAGGACTTCCAGTACTATGTTGAAGAGGAGTGGTGAGAGTGGGCATCCTTGTCTTGTTCTAGTTCTCAGAGGGAAGCTTTCAATTTTTCCCATTCAGTATTATGTTGGCTATGGGTTTGTCACAGATGGCTTTTATTACATTGAGGTATGTCCCTTGTATGCCGATTTTGCTGAGAGTTTTAATTATAAAGCGATGCTGGATTTTGTTGAATGCTTTTTCTACATCTATTGAGAGGATCACATGATTTTTGTTCTAAATTCTGTTTGTGTGGTATATTGCGTTTATTGACTTGCATATGTTAAATCATCCTTTCGTCCCTGGTACGAAACCCACTTGATCATGGTGGATTATTTTTTGATATATTGTTGGATTCTGTTAGCCAGTATTTTGTTAAGGATTTTAGCATCTATGTTCAGCATAGGGATATCAGTCTGTAGTTTTCTTCTTTGGTTATGTCCTTTCCTGGTTTTGGTATGAGGGAAAGGCTGGCTTCACAGAATGAATTAGGGAGGCTTTCTTCTTTCTCTGTCTTGTGGAATAGCGTCGAATTCTGCTGTGAATCCATCTGGTCCTGGACTTCTTTTGTTGGTAATTTTTAAATTAAGATTTCAATCACACTGCTTGTTATTGGTCTGTTCAGGGTATCTAATTCTTCCTGATTTAAGCTAGGAGGACTGTATTTTTCCAGGAATTTATCCATGTCTTCTAGGTTTTCTAGTTTATGTGTGTAAAGTTGTTCATAGTAGCCTTGAATAATCCTTTGTATTTCTGTGGTGTCACATCTTTTGTATTTCTGTGGTGTAGTATCTCCCGTTTGTTTCTTAATGAGGTTATTTAGACTTTCTCTCTTCTTAGTTAATCTTGCTAGTGGTCTATCAATTTTATTTATTTTTTCAAAAAACCAGCTTTTGTTTCATTTATCTTCTGTATTTTTTTTGTTTCAATTTCATTTAGTTCTGCTCTGATCTTGGTTATTTCCTCTCTTCTGCTGAGTTTGGGTTTGGTTTGTTCTTGTTTCTCTAGTTCCTTGAGGTATGACTTTAGAATGTCAGTTTCTGCCCTTTCAGTCTTTTTGATAGTTAGGGCTATGAACTTTCCTCCTAGTATCCCCTTTGCTGTACCCCAGAGGTTTGATAGGTTGTGTCATTATTGTCATTGAGTTTGAATAATTTTTGAATTTCCATCGTGATTTCATTTTTGACCCAGTGATCATTCAGGAGCAGATTATTTAATTTCCATGTATTTGCATGGTTTTGAAGGTTCCTTTAGGAATTGATTTCCAGTTCGATTCCACTGTGGTCTGAGAGAGTGCTTGATATACTTTAATTTTCTTAGATTTACTGAGGCTCATTTTGTGGCCTATCATATGGTCTATCTTGGAGAAATGTCCATGTGCTGTTAAATAGAATGTGTATTCCGTGGTTGTTGGATGTTCTGTACATATCTGTTAAGTACATTTGTTCCAAGGTATAGTTTAAATCCATTGTTTCTTTGACTTTCTACCTTGATGACCTGTCTAGTGCTGTCAGTGGAGTACTGAAGTCCCCCACCATTATTGTGTTGCTGTCTATCTCATTTCTTAGGTCTATTAGTAATTGTTGTATAAACTTGGGAGCTCCAGTGTTAGTTGCATATATGTTTAGGATTGTGATATTTTCCTGTTGGCAAGGCCTTTTACCATTATATAATGGTCCCTCTGTGTCTCTTTTAACTGCTGTTGCTTTAAAGTTTGTTTTGTCTGATATAAGAATAGCTACTGCTGCTTGCTTTTGGTGTCCATTTGCATTAAATGCCTTTTTCAACCCCTTTAAGTTTATGTGAGTCCTTATGTGTTAGGTGAGTCTCCTGAAGGCAGCAGATAGTTCATTGGTGAGTTCTTATTTATTTTGCAGTTCTGTATATTTTAAGTGGAGCATTTAGGCCATTTACATTCAATGTTATTATTGAGATGTGAGGAACCATTGAATTCATTGTGCTATTTGCTGCCTGTGTACCTTGGTTTTTTCATTTTTTGTTTTTGCTTTTTAACTTCTATTTTTGTTTTATAGGTCCTATGTGATTTATGCTTTACAAAGTTTTGTTTTGATATGTTTCTAGGATTTGTTTCAAGATTTAGAGCTCCTTTTAGCAGTTCTTCTAGTGGTGGCTTGGTAGTGGTGAATTCTCTCTGTATTTTCTGAAAGCCTGTATCTTTCTATCATACATGATGCTTAGTTTTGCTGCATACAAAATTCTTAGCTGAAAATGGTTTTGTTTGAGGATACTGAAGATAGGGCCCCAATCCCTTCTAGCTTGTAGGGTTTCTGCTGAGAAATCTGCTGTTAGTCTGACAGGTTTTCCTTTATAGGTTACCTGCTGCTTCTGTCTCACAGCTCTTAAGATTTTTCCTTCATGTGAACTTCAGATAATCTGATGACAATGTGTCTAAGTGATGATCTTTTTGAGATGAATTTCCCAGGTGTTCTTTGTGCTTCTTGTATTTGAATGTCTAGTTCTCTGGCAAGGCCAGGGAAGTTTTCCTAGATTATTCCCCCCAAATATATTTTTCCAGGCTTGTAGAAATCTTATTCCTCAGGAACACTGATTATTCTTAGGTTTGGTTGTTTAGCATAGTCCCAGCCTTCTTGGAGGCTTTGTTCATATTTTCTTATTCTTTTTTCTTTGTCTTTGTTGGATTGGGTTAATTCAAAGACCTGTCTTCGAGCTCTGAATTTCCTTCTTATACTTGTTCAATTCTATTGCTGAGACTTTCCAAAGCATTTTGCATTTCTATAAGTGTGTCCAGTGTTTCCTGAAGTTTTGATAGTTTTTTCTTTAAGCTATTTCCCTGAATATTTCTCCCTTCACTTCTTGTATCCTTTTTTGGATTTCCTCACATTGGGCTTTGCCTTTCTCTGGTGCCTCCCTGATTAGCTTAATAACTAACCTCCTGAATTATTTTTCAGGTAAATCAGGGATTTCTTCTTGGTTTGGATCCATTGCTGGTGAACTAGTGTGATTTTTTGGGGGGTGTTAAAGAGCCTTGTTTTGTCATATTATCAGGGTTGGTTTTCTGGTTTCTTCTCATTTGGGTAAGCTCTGTCAGAGGGAAGGTCTAGGGCTGAAGGTTGTTGTTCAGATTCTTTTGTCTCATGGCATGTTCCCTTGATGTAGTACTCTCCTGTTTTTCCTATAATTGTGGCTTCCTGCCAGCCGAACTGCAGTGATTGTTGTCTCTCTTCTGGGTCTAGCCACCCAGTAAGTCTACCTGCCTCCAGACTGGTACTGGGTATTGTCTGTACAGAGTCCTGTGATGTAAACCATCTATGAGTGTCTTAGCTGTGAACACCAGCACTTGTTCTCCTGGAGCTGGTGGCGGGGTCAAATGGACTCTGCAAGGGTTCTTAGCTTTGGTGGTTTAATATCCTATTTTTGTGCTGGTTGGCCACCTGCCAGGAGGTGGCACTTTCAGGGAGCATCAGCTGTGGTAGTATAGAGAAGAACCAGTGGTGGGTGGGGCCCTAGAACTCCCAAGATTACATGCCATTTGTCTTCAGCTACCAGGGTGGATAGGGAAGACCCATCAGGTGGAGGCAGGGTTGGATGTGTCTTAGTTCAGACTGTCCTTGGGTGCGTCTTGCGAAGGCTGCTGTGGGGGATGGGGGTGAGGTTCCCAGGTCAATGGAGTTGTGTACCTACGAGGATTATGGTTGCCTCTGCTGAGTCATGCAGGCTGCCAGGGAAGTGAGGGAAAGCCGGCAGTCACAGGCCTCACCCAGCTCCCATGCAGTCCGAAGGGCCGGTCTCCTCCCACTGTGCCTCCCCTAACAGCCCCAAGTCTGTTTCCAGGCAGTGGGTGAGCAGAGCTGAGAACTTGCCCCAGGTGATCTGCTTCCCAGCTGGAAAAGAAAAGGGCTTGGTTCTACCCCTGCCTGTGGAGAGTCTGCCGGACAGATTCGCACCCTCCCCTGAGTTCTGGCAAAGAGGCTTCTCACCCAGTTCAAATTGTTACAAAGTTCAACTGGAGTCTTCCTTCTCCCTGTGGTGCTTTTCCCCCCTCCTCTGGCTTCCCTCCCAAAGGATCCCTGTGGTGCCAGGCAGGAATGGCCTGCTTGGGGACCCAGGGAGCTCCCAGGGCCTTTCCCACTGCTTCCTCTACCCCTGTATTTCACTCAGTTCTCTAAGCTGACTTAGGTCCAGTTAAGGTCGGAAACTTCTCCTGCAAACAGACCTTCAGTTTCTCCATTGGGGGTGTGTGTTCGGGAGAGCAGGATCTCCCTTTTCCACTTCCGCAGGTGGGGCACTCACAGTATTTGAGGTGTTTCCTGGGTCCTGCAGGAGCAGTCTGCTTCCTTCAGAGGGTCTGTGGTCCTCTCAGGATTGCTGGTTTGTTCTTGTAGTTGATCTGGAGCTAAAAATTCACGATGCAAGCCTCGGAATGCTGCTGTGTCCATCTGAGTCAGAGCTGCAATCTAGTCCTGCTTCCCGTCTGCCGTGAAGATCCCATATTATCCAGTCTATCACTGATGGGCATTTTGGGTTGATTCCATGTCTTTGCTATTGTGAATACTGCTGAAATGAACACACATACGCATGTATCTTTATAACAGAATGATTTATTATTCCTTTGGGTATATACAGTAATGGGATTGCTGGGTCAAATGGTATTTCTGGTTCTAGGTCTTTGAGGAATCGCCACACTGTTTTCCACAATGGTTGAACTAATTTATATTCCCACTAACAGTGTAAATGCATTCCTATTTCTCCACAGCCTCACCAGCATCTGTTGTTTCTTGACTTTTTAATAATTGTCATTCTGACTAGCATGAGATGGTATCTCATTGCAGTTTTGCTTTGCATTTCTGTAATGACCAGTGATGTTGAGCTCTATTTCATATGTTTGTTAGCCACCTAAATGTCTTCTTTTGAGAAGTGTCTGTTCATATCCTTTGCCCACTTTTTAATGGGTTTGTTTCTTTCTTGTAACTTTGTTCCTTGTAGATTCTGGATATTAGACCTTCGTCAGATGGATAGATTATAAAAATCTTCTCCTGGCCGGGCGCGGTGGCTCACACCTGTAATCCCAGCACTTTGGGAGGCCGAGGTGGGTGGATCATGAGGTCAGGAGATCAAGACTATCCTGGCTAACAAGGTGAAACCCCGTCTCTACTAAAAATACAAAAAAAATTAGCCAGGCATGGTGGCGGGTGCCTGTAGTCCCAGCTACTCGGGAGGCTGAGACAGGAGAATGGCATGAACCCAGGAGGCGGAGCTTGCAGTGAGCCGAGATCGTGCCACTGCACTCCAGCCTGGGGGACAGAGCGAGACTCTGTCTCAAAAAAAAAAAAAAAAAAAAATCTCCCATTCTGTAGGCTGTCTGTTCACTCTGACAATAGCTTCTTTTGCTGTGCAGAAGCTCTTCAGTTTAATTAGATCCCAATCTTTGCTTTTATTGCAATTGCTTTTGATGTTTTTGTCATGAAATCTTTGCCCATGCCTATGTCCTAAATGGCATTGCCTAGATTTTCTTCTAGGGTTTTTATAGTTTTGGGTTTTACATTTAAATCTTTAATCCATCTTGAGTTAATTTTTGTATAAGGTGTAAGGAAGGGATCCAGTTTCAATTTTCTGCATATGGCTAGCCAGTTTTCCCAGCATCATTTATTAAATAGGGAATCCTTTCCCCATTGCTTGTTTTTGTCAAAAATCAGATGGTTGCAGATGTGTCATCTTATTTCCAAGATCTCTATTCTGTTCCACTGGTCTATGTGTCTGTTTTTTGTAGCAGTACCATGCTGTTTTGGTTTCTGTAGCCTTGTAGTATAGTTTGAAGTTGGGTAGTGACACACACGTTTAAAAGGTATCCATGAACCTCTTCTACTGAGTGGTTTTATTATGGATAGATATTGACTTTCATACTATTTTTTTCATAAAATCTACTAATATGATGAATTATATTAATGTGCTTCCTAATACTGAACCTAACTCATGCTTCTGGAATAGATCTCCTTTAATCATTCATTGATGTTTCTTTTTATGTGCTTTTTGATTTGGTTTTGCTAATTTTTATTTAAAACTCTTTTTTAAACAACTCCCATAATACTTATTTTTTTCTAACTTTTACTTTAGGTTCGGGGGACATGTGCAGGTTTGTTATATAGGTAAACTGCATGTCATAGGGGTTTGGTGTACAGATTATTTTGCCACCCAGGTAATAAGCATAGGACCTGCTAGGTAGTATTTTTATCCTCATCCTCTTCCCACCCTCCATCCTCAGGTAGGTCCCAGTGTCTATTGTTCCTTTCGTTGAGTCCATGTGTACTTAATGCTTAGCTCCCACTTTTAAGTAAGAACATGTGGCATTTGGTTTTCTGTAAAATTCTTCATATTAATAAACTAGATTGAGCTATGGTCTTTACTTTTACGTATAATCTTTGTCAGGCTTTATAGTTAATATTATATATATAAAACAAAATTGACAGTTTCACTTTCTTTTCAATGCTCTGGATTAACCTAAGTAGCACCAGGGCCATTTGATATCTGAAGGTTGGCAGATTTGACCCACAAATCAATCTGTTCCTGGTCCTTCTTTTTCAGGGAGCTCTTTTACAACTTCCTCTAATTTTTTCCTATGGAAATTGCTCTGCCCAGTCTTTCTATCTCTATATGGTTTAATTTTGTTAGGTCATATTTTCCTAGAGATGTATCCATCATAACTTTGTTTTCAAATTTATTTCAATGGAGTTAAAAAGATTCTTCCCATGGGCCTAAATCCCCTATATATCTCACTAAGGAAAATAAATGTTACTTGCTGAGTGCCCACAATTACATTGATCGTGCTTACTGCTTTAAGGGTGAGTTAACTCTCATACAGGCAACAATTCCACAGGGACAGTGGTTTTGTTCCATTTTACTAAAGCCCAGAGTGCCCAGTGGCAGAGTAAGGATTCCCACATAGACTCACTTTGATCCAAAAGTCACCATTATTCCATCACACAATACCATCCCTTTACAATGGAACAGGGTGTCTTCAAAAGGTGTCAGGTCAAAACATCTGGTGCCTTTGAAATATATTATGTGCATAGATGCATGATTGGAAGCAAAACATTTTCTTAGTTGATACTCACTCAGTTGTACCTTTTCATAGTTTTTTCCCAGTATGGAAAGATGGAAGAAAAGTCTCTTCTACAATTTACATATTTGGGAATAGCAGTAAGTGTAGGACCTACTGAAGATTTCTCCTGTGTGCACTGAAATGATATACTCATCAATGGCATATAGAATTCTTCCAGGGTTCCTCCTATGACAGCAAGCGTACAGCTGTCATTACAGTCATGGGCTTATGATCCCAAAAGGGTTACAGACTGTTCATAAAAACTACAGATGCTCAATTTATGATGCGGTTATACACCAATAAACTTATCTTAAGTTGAAAATATAATAAGTTGAAAATGAATTTAATATCCCAATAAATCCACCTTAAAGTTGAAATAAGTCAAACCATCGTTAAGTCCAGATGCTCCTTGACTTATGATGGAGTAACCTCCCAAGAAATCTATCCTAAAGTTAGAAAATCCTAAGTCCAACCATTCTAAATTTGGGATAGTTTATAGACAATTCCTAAAGAATCCACAAGGAATAATAATCAATAGTTTTGAAGAAAAGACTTAAATATGAAGGTGAACTTTGTAAGGCCACAAAACATGGTGCCACTTGTTCTGACTTGTAGAAAACTACAGTCTTGCAACAGTGTAATGTGCCCACACCCTGAAAAGATCACCTTACAAGAGAACCTCAGTGTCACAGAGATTATCTCATCCCTGAAAATGTGCAGCAGAACTTGCCTGACAATTCTAAACCTTCAGCATTGGAATGCTTGCAAGGCCGTTTTGCTTTGAAAGATTTATGTTTTTATTCTTCAGGCTCACAAATCTAGCTGTTACACTGGCATAAAATATGTGCCTGAATCAGACCAATGTGCCATCGACAAGGGTTTAAAAAAAATCCAAAAAACTTACAAATCAGGTTGCTACTTTTACTATCAATTCCAATCATGAAATCAGTTCTTCTGGGTAAAGGCACCTTATTTTCAAGGAAAAGACAGCCTAATGGGTCAGCCTCTTTTCCCGGCCTGCCATTGTCATTGTGACAAGTGGTGGGGCACACTTTGCGCATTGAGCTGTCACCCCAACCTACTTGCCTCCTTCTTCTCTCTGTGAAGGCTGCCCTGGAGGACAGGGTTCATGTTTTATTTGTCTTAACATCACCACAAGCTGGAATATACCAGATAATAAGTATGCTGAATAAATGAACAAAAGGAAACTAAAAACACTAAACCTACCTTCATACTCCATTCTGATGGGCAGACATGAAAATAACCAAAATTCCACCTAGATTGCAATCAGTACTCTAATATTGCTTACAAGTAAACCCATTAGAATATGAGAAAGGAACAGTTCTTTGTGCCTGGCAGATGAAGACAGCTGAAGGTAAGATAAATTTTTGAGGAGGATTAAGGAAAAGTGCAAAGAGGGCATTCTGGGCTGGATGAGCAACATGGGTGGTGGCCAGGCACAAATACCCCAGTGTGTCCAGGAGAGCCGGTGGCCAAGAGGCTGGGAGTGAAGGTGAAGGCCAGCCCTGGGGGCTACCAGGGTGAGTAGCTTACCTATGTTATGAGGCCAGTGGGAGGCTGATGAGAGTTTCAGAAGACAGAACTGACAGGAATGACATGCTTTAGGAAAATAAATGAAGATACAAAAAATTGGCATCCAGAGCCTAGATGGCAATGGGCAGGTGCTAGCCCAGCTTCTTAGATGTTGTCCACTGCATACCCTTGCACCTACTGCAGACTGAATCTTGGTTTATCAGGGAGCAGTTGAGACCCTGGATTTCAGAAAAGACAGACAAAATTCCTAGCACCCGGGGATGAACTGCAATTGGTAAAAGCCCGTTATTCCCCGACCTGTGATTCACCAATCTGCCTGTGCCATGCTGGACGACGATTCAGTCTACCTGATGGAAATGGTTGGGTTTCCAACTGGTTGGGTTTAGAGGAAAGCACTTGTTTACCTGATAGAAAGAGACAGGGTTAAATGGAATAGTCCTTTCTCGTGATGTCTTTCCCCTTCTTTCTGCCTTGAGTGAGGAAATAACATCTGCAAGTCCACCCATCATTCTGGGAGTATAAAACGTAATGCAGGAGGACAAAACCCAACAAAAGCTGGGCGGAGTAGGAAACTATTTCCAATGGTATCATGGAACACTTGCACCAGCCATAGACAGTCCACCCCTGGACTTCTTATTATACTTCTCATCTAAGTATCTATTTTTTCAAGCCAGTTAAGTCAAATGTCTGGTTACTTGTAGCTGAATGTATTCCTAACTGACAGATAAAGGTAAAATGACTCAGATGTCTGAACTAGAAAAGAGGCAATAGAAAAAAAAAACCCAAGGCAAATACCATTTATAAACATAGATGTACAACTTAAAATTAAAGATTAGCAAATGAGTCCAAAAGACAAAAAAAGACATAAAGAGACAAATTAGAGCCTTGGAGCTGCTGCAGCCATCTTGGGTGCTTGGTTGTGGGGATTATTAGGGTGGAAGGAGATGAGTCTGTGGGGTTCTGGAGATGCCATTACCAACCCTGGAATGCGTCACTCTCGTACATGTGAGAGAAGTGAATTCTCCTCTTGTTAAATCTGCCATAATGTCTTCTCTCTCTTACTGACAGCCAAACATGATTCTCATGCCAATACACTATCTTAACAAATTTGAGGAGAAAAACCATATGGTCATCTTAAAAGATGCCAAAAAGCCCACAGTTATTCATTATACCAAGTTGAAACAAACTAGGAATAGAAGGAACCTTTTTTTCTACTTATTAAATGATATTGATTCTAATTTTTTAGGACTTATCAGACCTAATAATGAAAACTTTAGAAGCATTTCCATCAAGGTTTAGAACAAACTCATGACTAAGTATTATAACAAATGAGAACATTTTAGATGGCTGGAACAAGATCAACATCCAAAAATCAACACTTTTCCTACATGTCAACATTAGCCAAGTTAGAATTTTAAAAACAACACAAAAAGATCTATTTCATAATAGCCAACCAACCCCCACCAAATATCCTGTAAGTTAATTAGGAAAAACACACAAAAAGAAGGAAACCTTTATTTTTTTTTTCCTTTGCAGAAAACAATAAATCTTTAACGAGGTATAGAAAGAGAACTTAAATAAATGGATGGGAAGACTATATTGCAAAGATGCCAGTTCCTCTCTAATATGTATAATAAATTGAATGCAATCAATACAGAATTTTTTTGTGGAAGCTGACAAACAGTTTTTAAAACGTAGAAGACTAAGCCAGTAATTTCAAGACAATTTTGATGAAAATAAGTTGGATGTTTGTTCTCCCACACTTCACACATATATTGTGACTAAAGTGATGGATACACAGGGACAGACAGAGACACATGGACCCGTGGAGGAGAACAGAAAATGCAGGGATGTGTGAGGGTAGTGGGGGAAGAGAGAGAGAATTTGGTATATGATAATGGCAGATGCCCTTAACTTCCCATCCAATATTCATTCCCCTTCCTTATTGCCAACAGACCGTTGCTTTTGCTCATGGCTACAATGTGCTCAGCCCCATGTAGTAAGTCCGCGGGCTTAATACATGGGCTGATGATTGGGCTAAGTGAATCAAGACAATTCTGACTTCTGCTTTACCAGTTTTTCCTGCAGCTAAAAGTATCCATGTGGCCAGTTCTTTCCCCACTATGAGCTGCCAAAATGCAATAGGAAATCTGCTAGGCTACTTTTGGCAAATGTTTTGCTTTCCTAAGAGGCATGCATAGAATCCTCCCACCTTGAAGTGATGTGATATGAGAAGCTATGCTTGACCCTGACAGGTCAAGAGAATCTGAAAGATGCTGCCATGACATCACTGAGCAGCCAACCCAATGGTGCATTGGCTCCCAACTCTGTCTTGTGAAATTAAACATCTCCGACGAAGCGGAAGGCATCGCTAACTGACAGAACGACACACGTAGGGAATCCCAAATTTCTGAAAATCCCGTGGGAAAAGGACCACATTATAAAATTTATAAAATAAGTTGGAAACTTAATTGGAAAAAATAAAGCAAGATTCCCTACATCGTATCACTGACCAACAAATTCCACAGGAATTAAATACACATAGATAAGAAGTAAAACAGTAAGTGTGCCAGAGAAAAGTATAGGTGAATACATTTATGACCTTGTGGTAGAAAAGTGTGCTGGAGAGCCTGCCTGATGTTGACCGCCGCCCTTGCTTTTGTGTTTCTAGGTCACATTTCTTGGCCTCGCAAGGCCAAGCAAGGTGTGGCCACGTGACTTAAGTTCCATGAAAATAGAATATGGCATGGAAGGAATGTGAGCCATTTCCAGGCCTGGCCCCAGTCTCCCACTGCATCCCCACTCCTCCCTTATCTCTTATTTGCCAGCTCAGCTCATTAGAGAGGATTCAGCAGAGAGTCAGTGACCCCAGGGGATAGAAGAGCTGCTGGATGGGAGAAATGTGGGTCCCTACATGATGGTGTGGTCCCTATCAGGCTGGCACATGGCAAGAAATAAACCTGCCTTGTGTTAAAGCACTGAGATTTGTGGGGATGTTCATTTTAGCATTTAGCCAGCCCTAACTAATAAAGCCTTTTTAAGAGCTAAAAAGTGAAGGTCAATCTAATATGATTTGGCTGTGTCCCCACCCAAAATGTCATCTTGAATTGTAATCCCCATAATCCCTATGTGTCATGGGTGGGATTAGGTGGAGGTAATTGGATCATGGGGGTGGTTTCCCCCATGCTGTTCTCATGATAATGAGTGAGTTCTCATGAGATCCAATGGTTTTTCTAAGTGCCTGCCATTTCCCCTGCTTGTATTTCTCCTTCCTGCTGTCCTGTAAAGAAGGTATTTGCTTCCCCTTCACCTTCCACCGTGATTGTAAGTTTCCTAAGGACTCCCCAACCATGCTGAACTGTTAGTCAATTAAATCTCTTTCCATTGTAAATTACCCAGTCTCAGGCAGTTCTTTATAGCAGTATCGAAACAGACTAATAGAGTAAATTGGTACCACAGAGAGTGGGGTGCTGCTATAAAGATACCCAAGAATGTGGAAGTGACTTTAGAACTGGGTACAGGCAGAGGTTGGAACAGTTTGGAGGGCTCAGAAGACAAGAAGCTGTGGGAAAGTTTGGAACTTCCTAGACTTGCTGAGTGGCTTTGACCAAAATGCTGACAGTGAGATGGACAATCAAGTCCAGGCTGAGGTGGTCTCAGATGGAAATGAGGAACTTGTTGGGAACTGGAGCAAAGGTGACCCTTTTTATGCTTTAGCAAAGAGACTGGTGGCATTTTGCCCCTGCCCTAGGGATCTGTGGAACTCTGAACTTGAGAGAGATGATATCTGGTGGAAGAAATTTCTAAGCAGCAAAGCATTCAAGAGATGACTTGGTGCTCTTAAAAGCATTTAGTCTTATTCATTCACAAAGATATGGTTTGGAATTGGAACTTATGTTTAAAAGGAAGCAGAGCATAGAAGTTCAGAAAATTTTGCAGCCTGACAATGTGATAGAAAAGAAAAACCAATTTTTTGAGGAGTAATTCAAGCTGGCTATAGAAATGTACATAAGTAATGAGGAGCCAAATGTTAATCACCAAGACAATGGGGAAAATGTCTCCAGGGCATGTCAGAGGTCTTCACAGCAGCCCCTCCCATCACAAGCCAGGAGGCCTAGGAGGAAAAAAAATGGTTTTGTGGGTCAGGCCCAGGGCCTTGCTCCTTTGTACAGTCTCAGGACTTGGTACCCTGTGACCCAGCTGTGGCTAAAAGGGGCCAATGTACAGCTCAGGCTGTTGCTTCAGAGGGTGCAAGCCACAAGCCTTGGCAGCTTTCATGTGGTGTTCGGCCTGCAGCTGTGCAGAAGTCAAGAACTGAGGTTAACCTCTGCCTAGATTTCAGAGGATGTATGGAAATGCTTGGATGTCCAGGCAAAAGTTTGCTGCAGGGGCAAAGCCCTCATGAAGAACCTCTGCTAGGGCAGTGCAGAGGGGAAATGTGGGGTCACAGCCCCCACACAGAGTCCCCACTGAGGCACTGCTTAGTGGAGCTGTGAGAAGAGAGCCACTATCCTCCAGATCCCAGAATGGTAGATCCATCGACAGCTTGTACTGTGCACCTAGAAAAGTCGCAGACACTCAACACAAGCCTGTGAAAGCAGCCAAGAGTGGGTCTGTACCCTGCAATACCACAGGGATGGAGCTGCCCAAGGCTGTAGGAGCTCACCTGTTCCATCAGCATGACCTGGATGTGAGACATGGAGTCAGAGGAGATCATTTTGGAACTTTAAGGTTTAACATTGCCCTATTGGATTTTGGACTTGCGTGGGGCCTGCAGCCCCTTTCTTTTGGCTAATTTCTCCAATTGGGAATGGCTGCATTTAACCAGTGCATGTACCCCCATTGTATCTAGGAAGTAACTAATTTGCTTTTGACTTTACAGGCTCATAGGCAGAAGGGACTTGCCTTGTCTCAGATGAAATTTTGGACTTGGACTTCTGGGTTAATGCTGGGATAAGTTAAGACTTTGGGGGACTGTTGGAAAGGCATGATTGTGTCTTGAAATGTGAGAACATGAGATTTGATTTGGAAGTAGCCAGATGTGGAATTATATGGTTTGGCTATGTCCCCACCCAAAATCTTATCTTGAATTGTAATCCCCATGTGTCAAGGGTGGGACCAGGTGGAGGTCATTGGATCATGGGGGTGGTTTCTCCCATGCTGCTCTCATGATAGTGAGTGAGTTCTCATGATAGTGAATGAGTTCTCATGAGATATGATGGTTCTCTAAGTGCCTGGCATTTCCCCTGCTTGCACTGCTCCTTCCTGCTGCCCTGTAAAGAAATGTGCCTTGCTTCCCCTTCACCTTCTGCCATGATTGTAAGTTTCCTGAGGACTCCTCAGCCATGCTGAACTGAGCCAATTAAACCGCTTTCCTTTATAAATTACCCAATCTTGGGCAGCTCTTTATTGCAGTGTGAAAACAGACTAACACACCATCAAAATAAAGTTGATAAAACTGATAATAGCAAAAACCAAAGACAATAAACAAAGTTCTATATGAGAAAAAAATCATAGATATTTTAAAGTTATATAACAGAATAAGAAATTCTGGAAAAAACGTAAAAACAAGTGATTGGTATTCAAAGCACCAATTAAAAAATTGACATATTATATGAATGTATAATTTACAGGAAACTCAAATGACTAGTCAACAAATGAAAAGAGAATCAACCTTAGTCATAATGACGAAAATACAAATTAGACAAGATAACCACTAACCACCCTCACCCAAGCCCTCATGCATCAAATTGGCAAGGGAAAAAAAGCCTGAAAACAAGTGAAATTGGTAGTTTTTAACACTACTAGTAGGTGGATATTGGGCTAGTGGTGAGATCAGCAGGGGGCATTTTTTTAGTATCTAAAATAGTTTTTAATATAGAATACACATTTTAATATAGAATACATACATAGAATTGTAACTATACAATTCTGCCTCTCAGTATCTTCCTGAGAGAACTCTCTGCTTATGTGTACAAAGAGGCACGTCTAAGGATGTTCCCTACAGCATAGCTGGAAATATAAAGAAAGTCTGTCCATAGGAGATTGGCCGAATCAAGCCTATTATATCAGTACCTGGACTACATTACAGGTGTCAACATGAAAGTGTCTCTAAGACACAGCAGGATATTAATGTGTTGTAGCGTGATTAAACAATACTAACGGGAAAAAGGTCTCATGGGTAGAAAACTCTCCAGAAGGAAAACTGGCTATGGTCATGAGAGCTCTTAGGAGCTCAGGACCCAGGAGGGAGGGAGCAGGACACTCATCTCTACTTTAAGGCCTCCCAAACTCTTTGCCCCCTACTCACATAATAAACTGTACTTCAAGCATCATTTTCCACTGAAGCTATTAAATAATACAGAGGAAATGACAGGGGCCTGGGCTCCAGCATGGAAGCAGATGCAAGCAGGAGAAGAGTAGAAAGGTGCACTTTGTTTAGCAGGTGACATGATGTGAGCTGGAGAATCCATGCAGGCTGTGCTGGCACAAACCCCAGGGAAAGGTAGGGCTAGTTTTGAATTGAAGTTTTGCCATTCTCTTCAAGTGTGGTCTTTAGGAAGTCACTGAACCCCTGTGAATCCACTTCCCCATCTATACATGCAGAAGATACCATATCTTTCTTAGAACTTTGTTAAGTTTAAATAAGCCTAAATAAAAATATACGTATCGGTCTGCCTGCCTGTCTATCCACCTATCATCTATCTTCAATCTATATTCTATCTCTTCCTTTCTTGTTCCACCTACCTACCTACCTACCTACCTATGTATCTTTTGATATATATTTTTTTCCTGTCCGTATGTATCTATCTAATTAATTTTTTTCATTGTCTGTCTGCCTTCCTCTTTCCTGATTTTCTGTCTCCCCTTCTGTTGGTCATGTGTCTGTCTTACTATTATCTAAGTAGATGTCTAACTATCCATGTTTCTTTCTTCCTGCAATCCTGTCTATTTCTACCTGTCTCCATCCATCAATCCATCCATCCATCCATCCATGCACCCACCCATCCACCCAGCCACCCACCTATGAATGTTTCTGGGTGTCTATTTGTCAGTATGTCTGTGTGTCTCTGTGCTATATATCTGTCTATATGACTACTTGTCTGTCTCTCTATGCTAGAAACTCTCTGTTTTTCTGCCTGTCCATCTGGGGTCTCAATGTTTTTCCTTCTTGTCTGTATGTCTTTCAACCTATCTTGTTTGTCTGCATATCTATCCATATGCCTATGAATGTATCTATCTGATTATCCAAAACCTGCCTGAATGTCTGTCTATATATCTGCCTCCCTCCTTTCCTTTCTCCCTCTATACCTTTCTGTCTGACTGTGTTTCACTGTCTAATAATGACTGTCTAATTTTTCCCTGACAGTCTAATTTCTATTGACCACCGTTGACCTACCTTCATGGTACTTGACACAGAGCAGAGACTCACTCAAGGCTAGTTTACTTCCCCCTTTTC
The DNA here is from genome assembly GCF_009828535.3 of Hylobates moloch. NCBI lineage: Eukaryota > Metazoa > Chordata > Mammalia > Primates > Hylobatidae > Hylobates > Hylobates moloch. The sequence goes on along the minus strand of NW_026652289.1, from coordinate 83,641,387 downwards.
AGTTCCTTTCACTCCTTCATTGCTCCATTCCTACACTTGGCTGCCATTAACTGGGCCATTGATCTGTGTTATGTGCTAGGGATACAACCTAAAATTAGGCAGGGTCTCTACCTTCTAAAAGTATTTGGGCTGCTGGCCTAAAGAAGCAAATTAATGAGGCAGTTATATCATATGATGCTTAGAGCTATGAGAGACAAGATGGTGTCAGGCACAAGGGAAGGGTATCCATGCTAGACTGGAGTGGAGGAGAGAGTGACAGAGGCTCTGAGGAAGTGACATCTCATCTGAAAACCACAGAGGACTGGGGATTTTGCAAAGTAGAGGGCTGAGCTCCATGTAATTGGGGAAGGGGTATGGACAGTGGTGCAGAGCCAGGAAAAGAGGGAACAGGGTCCATGTAGACCTGGAGAACAACAGAGCCAGGACACAGTCAAAAATTCTAACTAAGGAATTCACAAAATTCAGACAAGAGAGACCAAAATTGACCTAAATAAATATAGAGATGTATTGTTTTTATGGATAGTAAGATATACCACAGTTAAGATGTCAAGTATAGTCACATTGATCTATAAATTCAATGCAATCCCAGTCAACATTCCAGTAGGTTTCTTTGTAGGCACAGACAAGCTGATTCTAAATTTATATAGAAAGATAAAGAAACTAGATTAGCCAAAACAACATTGAAAAAGAAAAAGTTAGAGGACTCACACACTTGATTTTAAGATGCATTATAAACCTCCTGTGGCCAAGACAGTATAGTATTGGGATAGTAAAGGATAGACACGTTTATTACTAAAACAAAAGACAACTGATTTTTGACAAAGGCACAAAGACAATCCAATGGAGAAAAGATAGACTTTTCCAAAAAATGATGCTGGAGCAAACGGACTTCTGTAAAGTAAACTCAATCTACATCTTACACCATATATAAAAATTAACTCTGAATGGATCATAGACTAGGTGTCCCTGTATGTTTAGGTGTCCATGTGTGAGCATGTGCATGCATGTGCTGTGTGTGTGCGCGTTCATGTGAGTGTGCATGTGTTTAATAGTGTGTATGTGTGTTTGTGACTTCTGTGTGCATGTTTATGTTGAGTGTGTGTGAATCTATGTGCATGTTTGCATGCGCGTGTGTGTGAATGTATGTGCACATTCGCATAACTGTGTGTGACTGCGTGTTAAAAAGGGACACAGGGAAGGGTGTCTAAGGGACATTTGGATAGAAATTCCAGTGGGCTCGTTGTTTATACTTGGAAGTTTCCAGACCACTTAGAGTAAGTGGAACCAAGAGAGTCGACGCAGTGGCTCTTTCCATTAAGAAAAAAGAATTTAGATTTCACAAATACAGGAGAATTTCAGCTTTTGGCCTTTCTTATCGGCCCATATTAGTGGACTACTTACACATGTCAGTGACTGGTAAAATTCAGTGTTTTATTTTATTGTCTATCTTTTCAAATAGAATAAACAACTTTGCCCAAATAAAAAAATAAACATAAAGGAAATAAATATCTGTCATCATGCATGGCTTTGAACTTTTAAAATAGATAGGAGTGAGACAGGTGGATTATGAAGAACCCACCCAGCTTTCTATAAAACCCTGTCAACTTTATGACCTAATAGATTAATCTACTAATTGTTTTCTTCTTTAGTTTCTTGGGTTTTCATTTTTAGTCACTAGAAACACTTATATAAATACAAATCCACGCAGGCATTTCAAAAATTCCTGGTCTAGTCCCTGGTTCTCACTGCCTCAGTTTTGAAATGAGGATAGCAGTTCCTATTTTAATATGGTTGTGGTGGTGATTACATAGCATAGTGCCTGGCACATAGCAAGTACCAAAAAAAGGATAGGTACCCCATAAATATATACATCTACTATATACCCATAGAAATAAAAAAATTTAAAAGACAGGTATGATTATGATTATTGTTGTCATTATTTACGTATTTATTTGCAATATATTCTTAGATTAATAACCTTGGAAACCTAATAAAACCGTCTGGAGCTCTATTCCTTCAGAAGATTTGCTTTTGGTACTTTTTATATCAAAATAACACATAATTTTTAAAAGGTTGGTTCTGAATTGAAACTGATGACTATGAAGTCCAAGTTTATAGGATCAGCTGTTTGAGTCAGAAAGAAACTGCATTCTTAGGCAGAAAATTTATTTGTCTACACTCCCCTGAGGAAAGAATGGTAAAGCCAATTTCATTCAAACACTAAGCATTGGCTCAAGACCAAATAAGAAGCATTGCAGCCCTGGATGATGTAGCCACAGTAAGTTCGAAGCAATTGATTTCAACAAAGAAAACTATCTTGCTACTGGCCAAGGATGGGGTATCTTTCTGAACTGCACATTGTCCACACAAATAAGCTGCCTCTAGTTTTAAGCCTCCCTAATCAATGGCCAAGGATGCAATTACAGTTGCAGAGAAGTGGAACTCAAATGGAGTGGGAATAAAGAAAGGAAGATCAATAAATAATAGGAAAGGGAGAGTAGAGAAGCAGGAGAAAGGAGATGGGAGAAGCCGAGAAAGATGAAACATAGCTCTGCTGAGAAGCATATATCCAAGAACAATCAACACTATAAATTTCATGGATGCTGCATCAGCTACCTATTGCTGTGAAACAATGACGCCCAAATTTAGGGACTTAAAACAACACATACTCATAATCTCACCATTTCTGTGGGGCAGGAGTCAGAGTGCACCTTAGCTCAGGGTCTCTCACAGGGCTGCAACCAAAATGTGAGTTGAGGCTGCAGTCTCGTCTGAAGGCTCAAATGAGGAAGCATTCTCTTCCAAGCTTACTCATGTGATCATTCACAGAATTGTTTCTGAGGGTTGTTGAACTAAGAAGCTCAGTTCTTTGCCACGTGGGCCTTTCCACAGGTGAGATCACAACATCAGAGTTGTTTCATCAGAGCAACCATGTGAGAAGAGTCAGAGAGAGCCTGAGCAAGACAGAAGTCACAGTGTTTGTATCCTGGTCTTGGAAGTGACATCTGTCACTTCTGCTGTATTTTGTTTATTCACAGAAAGTCACTATGTCCAGCCCACACCCAAGGGCACAGGACAACACAAAGATGCAATGTCAGGAGGCAGGGATGGTTGGGAGCTGTGTCAGAAGCTGCCTCCCACACACGGCCTTGCAGTATCTACACTGGAGCTCCAGTGCATTGTGCAGGCCAAAAAGCGGCACCTTCACCAGGTGCTACGTGATCACTCACAACTTGTCAATCACCATATTTTAGCTGACTGTTACGGAAACGTTGATTCCAAACTTGAAAAAGGGAAAAATGATGATTTCTGGAATCTGTGATATTCTGCTAGAATGCAAATAAGTCTGATTGATCCCATTCTGAAGCTCTTGAGCAGTGTGACAAATATTTATTTAATCACTCACAATTGGTTAAAATAAAGAGGTTTATAGCCCTGTGAGATTAGCCTGTGGAATTGATAGCTTATGACTTTTACTGCCTAGTAAACAAGTTAACTCCAAATTTGGCATTTTTTTCTTTGCTTTGTGTATAGGTTTGCCTTAACTTAGCATCTTATTTCTGCATTTCTTTCCCAACTGACCTTTAAAAATCCCAGTTACCGGCTGGGTGCGGTGGCTCACGCCTGCAATCCCAGCACTTTGGGAGACCGAGGCGGGTGGATCATGAGGTCAGGAGATCAAGACTATCCTGGCTAACACGGTGAAACTCTGTCTCTACTAAAGAAAAAATATATATATAAAAAAATTAGCCAGGCGTGGTGGTGGGTGCCTGTAGTTCCAGCTACTCGGGAGGCTGAGGCAGGAGAATGGCGTGAACCCAGGAGGTGGAGCTTGCAGTGAGCCAAGATCGTGCCACTGCACTCCAGCCTGGGCGACAGAGTGAGACTCCGTCTCAAAAACAAAATCCCAGTTACTAAATGCTTGTGGAGCCAGATCATTTGTCTTTTTGCTGGTTCCCTTATTAATGAGTTAAATAAGCTTTGGAACATGGTAACAGATGACTTTGCCTGAGAATTGAGCTTCTGCATGCTCTAGGAGTAAACCAGAACCAAGATGTACATAGGGAATTCAGCAAAGTGCTGAATAGACAGTGGGTTCCTGGCCTTCTCTTGACTGGCTGACCCACCTTCACACACTTATGGGGCACAATGTCTATGTGGATAGCAAGCCCCCAGGGGATTTAAGAACTGCCCTGAGGGTGTGTCTTCAAGCCTTTTGTGAATTTATACTTATGCCATCTCACGGGGGACTGTCTCTTTCCACAGCTCAGCACCAGGGCTTTGAAGAGTAAGCCCCAAAACCAAGTTCTGGGTATGAGGGTTTCCTGGCTGGTGATGCTGATGAACCCACACTGGGGAACACATACTGCTGGGCTGCTGCTGTGCAGGAGAAGGGAACAGGAAGAGGGAGATGCAGGGAGGGGCCTGGCCCAGGGCCGTGGAGGAGGAGGGGTCCTTTTCCCCCCGAGTGTGGCCAAGCACCTGCAAGCCTCCTGGGAGTGGGCCTCTCTGCAGGGGCTTTGCCTTGGCTTCCAGCCACCTCCATTTGGTTCTCCAGCACACAGGCCATGAGCATGGAGCTCACTCAAGACTAGAGAGCTCAAGTTTCCAAGTGGACAGACATTCTGCAGGATGTGCTTTGGAAAACTGAAAAAAAGCAGCCCTGATATTTCCATCCACACACTCAAGCGAAACTCAGTGATTTCCTTGGTGTTGACGCAGAACCAGAAGTTTGCTTTTCACCTGCATTTCACTCCTCCCATACCCTTTGGGTTTGCTCCTGGGAAAACAGAAAAGGCACAGTCCCATCTCCAAGGAGCAGATCCAGAGGACGAGGAGACAAGCAAGGATTCCTGGCATGTAAACAGCTGGTAAGAAGGAAAAGGGAGATGTGGAAAGTCTTCAGGGAAGCCTGGGGCTGGAGCCTACCGGAAGTGTCCTCCAATCCTGGCAAACCCCAGGCTGGCTGGTTGATATCGCCCCAGAAAGCAGGGGAACCCCACAGGGCCAGCCCTTCACGTTCAGCCCGACAAGAAGCCGACAGAAAGCATGTCATCTGGATGCAGGACACAGAGCGGTTTTCTCTGTGAGCACCAGCTCTCATCTGCTTTTAAGAGTTGTGGGGAAGAAAATGAGGCAAGTAACCTTTTCAGAGGAAGTATTTTTAAGATATTAACATGTTTTCCAACAGCAATTTTTTTGAAGGCTCAGTCTAATTCATATTCGTGTGTAGCTTCTAAAATAACCTATATTTTCACAAACTGTTTTCTTGGTAAAATTTTCAAAACATTCTCAAGGCAAATGCATTCTGTGGCAATGGGATGCCAATAAATCTAAAAGGACTTAATTTAAATAGAAAAAAAAACCCACACATAATCTTCAAATAAAAAGCCCAATTGGTTACAGCTGACTGAAAGGCAAACCTGACAACAGACTAGGGAGGTTCAGGCCTAGCGAGGGGAGGCAGTTAAGGCTGACCGAGAGGGGGAGGAGGAAGCCGACGAGGGAGTGCACATCAGGACAGTGTTCACTGATGAATACTTCCTGCCACAGTGGTTTCATTCCCTATGCAACCTTTTAACTGCAGGGACACAGAGCATGGGGCCTCTGCTCTGTCACTCAGATTTATTAGCATTTTTGCTAAAGGTCTTATAAGAGATCTCAGGAATAAAAGCAGCATCCAGTGGCTCTCGCCTATGTTTCCTGTGTCTGATAATCATTAACAGCTACTGCTTAGCAAGGCCAGCCACAGGCTGTACCCTCTGCCATATGCCTCCTGCGATGTTCACTCCCAGTCTCCTACTTGTAATTATAAGGACACTGAAAGTTTGTGGGGAGAAATGTTTGCTCGCAGTCATCCGGCTGTTGTATGACAGAGACAAGATGCATACCTAGATGCCTATCTGAATGGTCTAACTTCAGGGTCCTCCTCTTGACCACCTCAATATATGCTCCCTTGTGTGATGACCTCACAACCACAGAAAATGTGAAACATGAAGGACTATGTGACAAAGAAAGTCTGAGGTCCCAATAAACTAATGGGTTAAAAATCATAATACAACCATCAAGGGATGCTAAGATCACTGGATGAAAATCAGCCAGGGAAGAGAATGTTCACAGGGCTTCAAAGTTTGCCCCATTGCTTACTAGTAAAAGACAAAGAATGTAAAAAGTGACTTTATAGGCTGGACGCGGTGGCTCACACCTGTAATTGCAGCATTTTGGGAGGCCAAGGCAGGTGGATCACCTGAGGTCAAGAGATCAAGACCATCCTAGCCTACATAGTAAAATCCCATCTCTACTAAAAATACAAAAATTAGCTGGGCATGGTGGCGGGCGCCTGTAGTCCCAGCTACTCGGGAGGCTGAGACAGCAGAATCGCTTGAATCCAGTAGGTGGAGGTTGCAGTGAGTCGAGATCGTGCCACTGCACTCCAGCCCAGCGACAGGGCGAGACTCCATCTCAAAAAAAAAAAAGTAACTTTATAAAGAGAACTCTTGCAGAAACGACCTTAGCCCAGTGAACAAACTTATCACCATGAGCCATGGTGTGCCCACTGATGTGCTGGAAAGAGAAATGGAGGAAATGTCTATCTTAGTCTAAGTATGAGGAACTAATCAGACAGGTCCAGATTGGGTAGCACTCCATAAAACAAGTGGCTCACTCTTCAAAGACGTCAACATCATGAAAGAGAAAAATGAAAGCAGGCCTTCAGTTCAGATAAAAAGAGACATAACTGAATTCAGTGAGTGATACTTAACTGAACACTAGACAGGGGAAAACAGCTATGATGAATATTTTGGGGACAATCAGGGGTATCTGGATAGGGACAACATATTTGGATATCACTTTATAAATATTATATTTCACAGTGGTAATGGTGCTATACTTTTGTAGAAGGTAGCTGTCTGTGTACTTAGGAGATGATGCCAAAGTGTGTCATGATGTCAGCAACTTACCATCAAATGGTTCAGACAAAAAGAATCAAACATACACAAACACATATTTACCATCTGTGTGTGTCTGTTTGTGTATAAACAATTGGTAAATCTGGGTGAAGAATTACGGGTGTTCACTCTTCTATTCCTTCAAGTTTTCTGTAGAATTAAAGCTTATAAAATAAAAAGTAGGCAACAAGGTATATAAAAATTTTTGTTCCAAGAGTCATAAAGCAAAAGAATGGCTATGCTCTCAGTCAGATTAAAATTGTATTTTTGGATAAGAAGTAAAAGGAAACAGTAAAAGTAAAAATAATTAGTGTGTTAAGATAATGGCACTATTTTTCTTTTGCTTATAATATTTAAAAAATCAATAATGGTTGCAACAGATGACAAATTTTGCACTGGTATAAATCAAGCCACTTGTCAATCACTACGGTTGTTTTTTTTTTTCCTTTTAAAGAATAATGCCTATTATTCCAATCTCAAACTCTAATGCAGTATGAAATACATTTCATGACTCCTTCTCAATGAATCTTACACTTTATCTGGGCTTTAGATCTGATTTCCAGGGAGTCCACAGAATCACTACCAGCTCTATTGTCAGAGGCGGTGACTGCACTTGCCCCTTTGGCCTGCCACTAAGACCCCACGAACACAGGACTTACTTTTCAGACACCTGATTCTGGAGGTGTGTGGCAGTCAGGCATGCAGGCCAACACTGCACCGTCCCTGCTGGAAATGGCCCATTGTTGCCCCAGTGGAAGGTGAGACCACAGCGCCTGAGAACTCTGGAAAAGACAACGAGAATAAAAGAATGTTCACACTTCATGGGAAGTGAGAATCAACAATTTCAATTTAAGGATTAATTTTTTACATTTTAAAAATTAAATATTAATGTTTCGAATTTTAAAATGATTTTAAATATTTAACATGCATTTGAAATTGGCTGGTGAATCCCACACCCCTGAATCCCACTCCCAACACACGATCCCACCCTTTAATTTTTAAATGAATGTCCCATTAGGAGACAGATGAGGATCAATGGGAAAAGTCTCATCTGGTGGACTTAACAGACAGGAGGGTGGGCTCAGAGCCCCTAGAAGCTGATGTGCCAGGGGAGGGGACTGTGCTTCTCAGCGGGGCTCGAACACTGAACTCTGACTTCTGAGATTATGGGAGAGAGGTTCTGGGGGTGTGATCTGCAGGGAACCTCAAAGTGAGGGGGCTGTTTATATCCCACACAGTGGAAGTAGGTGTACCCCATCTCAACTGGGCAGCCCCTAGGTCAGCGGATGTCTGTATATTTTTACCTTTTTAGGCCATTTATTTTATCTAATAACTTATACATAAAATTTAATTTTTACTCAGTCAAATAACATATATAACCTCTAATTTCCACATAGGATAAGGTCCCTAGTTCAATCTAACTCCCATGTCTTCCTCTGCTACCCGCTATATTTTGTTGAAATCATTTAAAATGTTGATTTGAAATTGCTTTTGATTTTTGTGTTCTACTTTCTTAGGAATCATAATTCTTAACAACTGCTTTAAGCTTCAGTTCTATATTATTACTTGTAACACAACTGTGTTTTGGTGTTTGCTAATTGATCATGAATAATTTGCATATCTCTCACTGGTCCTTTATTAATTTTTAATTTTACTAGAAGGCTTGAGTAGTACTTTCAAAATGATTTTGTAGGCAACAAATTTTCTGATTTCTAATGCAAAAGAACAGAATCAATAGCCAAGACAATCTTGAAGAAGAAGAATAAAGTTGGAAGTCTCACACATCTTGATTTCAAAACATACTATGAATGTATGGTAATCAAAGCATGTGGTGTGGGCATAAAGACAGATTTATAGTCCACACAAGGTAGACCAGAAATAAATCTTCAAATATATGGTTAAATTGTTTTCCACAAGGGTGCCACACATGGCCTCACATAAATAGCCAAAGGTTTTCCACAAGACCATTCCATGTGGAAAGGACAATCTTTTCAATAAATGGTGGTGGGAAAACTGCATATCCACATGCAAAATAATGAAGTTAGACTCTTACCTAACATTGTATGCAAAAATTAACTAAAAATGGATCAAAGACCTAAATGTAAGAGCTAAACCTATAAAACTCATACAGGAAAATAATGAGGAAAAGCTTTATGAAACTGAATTTAACAATTATTTCTTGGGTATGACACCACCAAAAGAACAGGCAACAAAAGGAAAAACAGAAAAAATGGACTTCATCAAAATTAAAAACTTTTGTGCACCAAAGGACACTATCAACAAAGTGAAAAGGCAACCAACAGAATGACAGAAAATATTTGCAAATCATATATCTGATAAGGGATTAATATCCATAACATATACAGAACCCCTGTAACTCAACAAGAAGAACCTGAAAAAATGGAAAGATAGCCCATGCTCATGGATTAGAAGAATTAATATTGTTAAAATGTCTATATTAACCAAAGTGATTTACAGATTCAATGCAATTCCCATCAAAATACCAATGACATTCTTCACAGAAATAGAAAAAAGCCTGAAATTCATATGAAACCACAAAAGACCTTGAATAGCTAAAGTGATCTTGAGCAAAAAGAACAAAGCTAATGGCATCATGGTTGTGTTTTCAAATGATATTACCAATCTATAGTAACCAAAAGAGCATGGTACTGGCATAGAAACAGACACATCAACCAACGGAACAGAACAGAGAATCTGCAAATAAATCCACACACAGCCAACTCAGTTTTGACAAAGGTGGCAAGAACACACACCGGGGAAAACACAGTCTCTTTAATAAATGGTGCTGAGAAAACCAAATATCCATATGTAGAAGAATGAAACTAGATCCTCATCTCATCATATACAGAAATCAACTCTAAAATGGATTAAAGGCTTAAATGTAAGACCTAAAATTATGGAACTACCAGAAGAAAACATTGGGGAAATACTTCAGGACATTGGTTTGGGCAAAGATTTTTGCATAAGACCTCAAAAAGACAACAATAGAAAAATGGGTTTATATCAAGCTAAAAAGCTTCTGCACAGGAAGTGAAACAACTAAGTGAAAGGACAACCTAGAGAAAGGGAGGAAATATCTGCAAACTTCCATCTGACAAGGGATTAATAACCAGATTATATAAGGAGCTCAAACAACTCAATAGCAAAAAAAACAAATAGTCTGATTAGAAAATCGGCAAATGACCTGAATAGATGTTTCTCAAAAGAAGACATACAAACAGCCAACAGATATATGAAAAAATGCTCAATATCACTAATCACCAGGGAAATGCAAATTAAAACCACAATGAGATATCTCACTCTAGTTAGAACTGGCTATTATAAAAAAGACAAAAAATAACAGATGCTGGTAAGGATGTGGAGAAAGGGAATGTAAATTAGTACCACCATTATGGAAAACAGTATGGAGGTTCCTCAAGAAACTAAAAATAGAACGACCACATATCCAGGAATCCCACTTCTGAGTATATATTAAAAGGAAAGGAAATCAGTATATTGAAGAAATATCTGCACTCCCATGTTTACTGCAGCACTGTCTGCAATAGCTGAAATGTATAATCAACCTAAGTGTCCATCAATGGATGAATGGATAAAGAAAGTGTGGAATATATACAGAACGGAATATTACTCAACCATAAAAATAACGGAATCCTGTCATTTGCGGCATCATGGATGGAATTGGATGTCATTATGTTAAGTGAAATAAGCAAGGCACAGAAAGACAAATATCGCATGTTCTTACTCAAATGTGGGAGCAAAAAAAGTGGGTCTCAAAGAGGTAGAGAGTAGAATAGTGTTCACGAGGGGCTGAGAAGGGAAGTGGGGAGGAAGAGAAGTTGACTAATGGGTACCAACATGCAGTTACATAGAAGAAATACATTCTTGTATTTGATAACATAGTAGGAAAATTATAGTTAACAATAAACTATTTCCTGGGTCCCTTTCTTTGTTCACATTTTTTCCCTCAGGAATTTTCAAAATTCCTGTTCTTTCCTGGCTCCACTCAAGACCCAGCTCAAATGCCATGTTTGTCATGAAGCTTACCTAAGAACAGCCTTTGACCCAGGGGTCCTGTCTCCCATGCTGGACTTGGTCCCCTGCCCACCTCTGGGGTGTTCACTCCACAGACGTGCAGTCCCCCGGCTGAAAGAATGAAGGATGCCCCACCTCCCCCGCAACTAACAACCCTCACACACTTGCACTGGGACAGACACTTTTCCTGGCTTTATCTCTTGGTGGATGGCTTATCCCTTAGTCTTCCTAAAAGCTTCAAGGGAAGAGGGAGTTTCTAGGAAATGGGCTTTAATTCACACAGTGATCACTCGGTGTGTCTCTCAGGAAGGTGCAGGAGAGACGCTCAGGCCAGGTGTTCATCTCTGCCTCAGGCCTGCTGGTAAGTGGTTTTGTTTATGATTCCCTAATGGAACAAAAACTTACAGCATGTCCTAGCCAAATTTTCAGGAAATTTAAATTCAGGAGAAGTCTGTAACAACTTCTGGAAATAAAGAGGAGAGTCTCTTTTTTTTGTACTGTAAGATACTGTAAGTCCAAAATATGTCCGTAATGAATTATGTAAAGATCTGGAAGGCTGAAGTGCTTCTCGAAATGCCAATACCTCTAGAGGGAAATGCAAGAAAATAGCCATTGGGTAAAATAAGTTCAGATCCGCAACAAAACAAAAGTGAGGGGTAAGGCTATCAGCTAAACTAAGGGTGGGATGAATGCTTCCTGCACATTTTAATCCTGGGGAGAACAGTAGTTTCTAAAACAAAACAGGCATTTTAGACCTGTATTCTGGCTCTGAAATGCAGAATGTGGCTGGATTGGATGTGGTGATGCCAGGCAGACCACCCTTCTCAAAGCCCCCAGTGCTGACAGTGGGCCCAAGGAGTGTGCTAACGCTGTGGACACACTGCATGTCTGGGGCGCTCCAGGTGAGAGCAGAGACCCAGGTTTGTAAGGTGCATGTGAAAGCCCAGAGTCTGTTCTAGCTGAATCCTCCTCTCCATCCGGCCCCTTGGTGTCACTGAAGGCCAGCATATACGGGAAACCCATCAGCCGGGCTTCCCCAGGTCTGGGATCAGTACCAGCCATGTCCCCTACTTCCCTATGGTCTAAAAAGCCACCACAGCTACTTTGTCCCTGCATCACCACAGGACTTGGGCTGTTCCAAAGGTCCTGGTGAAGATGAAAAGGGACCTCTGAAGATGCTCCAGGGACCTGAAGGACTCACTGCTCTAAGCTGACACTATTGTAAAGGAAAAATACAAGGCACTGAGAAGGGCTCAAGATGAAGGCAGGACTACAGGATCAGAGATGCTTCCAGGACTGACTGCTGGGAAACAGCAGGTACAAAATGAGCAGCAGCTACCCAGCAGGGTGCCAAGTGACCTTAGTGACCCCGGAGTGGCACTCAGAAGCCAGGACACTGCCCTCACAGAGCCAGTGGAGGGGGCCCACGCAGCACAGGTGTGTGAAGGGTCAATAGGCGCTGTCATGCTCTCTGGCATCCCATGGCTGGGAGCCTCCTCCCTCAGGCTACCTGGATCCTGGGCTCTTACCACTCTCCTTGTCCCCTACTCCTACCTAGGTTTTGCTGTCTTCTTTCATTCAGTTCTCCCTCTCCCTGTCATAATACCCCTCCACCCTTCACAAGCCCAGATCCCCTCAATCCCCCTTCCCCCAGGAAACCTTTGCTCATCATTCAACCAAAAAACTTTTTGTAACACCAGTTTACTTTATTATTATCTACTCTCAGCAAGTTTCAAGAATTTTTAAGGATACATCATTACAATAGTTACCATGTTATAATAGTCCCCATATATCCCTTGAACTTATTTATCCTGCCTAAATGAAATTTGTATCCTTTGACCAACATCTCAACCCACCCCACCTCCCCCAGCACCTGGCCAACACCATTCTGCTCTCTGCTTCTATGAGTTCACCTTTTTCGGATTCCACACATAAGTGAGATCACGCAGTATTTGTCTTTCCGTGCCTGGCTTATTTCACTTAACATGATGCCCTCCAGGTTCATTCTTGCCGTACGTGACAGGATTTCATTCTTTTTATGACTGAATATTATCCATTGTGTATTTATATCACGTTTTACATTTTTTTTTTTTTTTTTTTGAGACAGAGTCTTGCTCTGTCGCCCAGGCTGGAGTGCAGTGGCGTTATCTCGGCTCACTGCAAGCTCCGCCTCACACCATTCTCCTGCCTCAGCCTCCTGAGTAGCTGGGACTACAGGCACCCACCACCACGCCTGGCTAATTTTTTGTATTTTTAGTAGAGACGGGGTTTCACCGTGTTAGCCAGGATGGTCTTGATCTCCTGACTTCATGATCTGCTCACCTTGGCCTCCCAAAGTGCTGGGGTTACAGTGAGCCACTGCCCCGGCCACGTTTTACATTTTCTTTATCCATTCATCTTTGGATGAGCACAGGGTGGTTCCAGGTCTTGGCTATTGTGGATAGTGCTGCAGTGAACATAGGAGTGCAGATAACTCTTTGACATACTGACTTCATTTCCATTGACTATATACCGGCAGTGGGATTGCTGGATTACATGGTAGTTCTAGTTTAATTTTACTGAGGAACTGCCATACTTTTTCCGTAATGGCTGCACTAATTTACATACCCACCAACACTGTACTAGTGTTCTCTTTTCTCCACACTTTCACCAACACGTATCTCTTCTCTTGTGGGTAACAGTCATCCAAACAGATATGAAGTGATTGACATTTCACTGTAGTCAGCTAGCAAAACTTTAGTTTATTATTTATTTGCATAAAATCCAGATCCTGCACAAACCAGCAACATTTTAATGAGCACTTACTATGCTAGGAGTTGTAGGCCACGAGGCAGAAATAAAGTTGAGTGGTTTTGCCGTCAAGAGCCCTGTAATCTCAAACAGGAGACAGACCTGGAGACCGACACCCGCAGCTCAGCCCGCTCCCTGGTCAACGCCTGAGATGCAGAGCAGCCCCAGTCCAAGGGAGTCACGGCTTGTCTCGTCATCTGCCTCCGGGGACAGGGAAGTCTTCAGCAAGAAGGAGATACTTGGCTTGGGCCTTCAACTCTAAATAAGAGTTCCCAGAAGGGTAAGGAGGGCAGAGGCCTCTGGTGTTTGCTGAGGGCCTATTCTGTGCCAGGCCTTCACTAGGCAGGCGTCGCTAACTTCTCTCAGGTAAATTCTCTCACACACACCTGAGGAAGAAGGGCTCAGGCACACACAGGCCTGTCCTTCTACGGCCCCACGGAGGAGAATTCTCCGCAGAGAACCTCCAGTGCAGACACGGGTTGGGGGTGGGTGGCCTGCACATGAAGGAGTCCCCTGTGCAGGGGGTTGGGGAAGGATTTGGTGTAGCTGCGGGTGTGAGTGACAGGGCACAGGTTTGAGGGGGGCACAAGGGGCTGGGGGTGGACAGGCAGAATGGGCTGTCCCTGCAGCACCATTACAGAGAACTCCTCTCCACAGAGGGGCAGCCGCTGGTGTGCTGAGGCCAGCAAGGGGTCAGGCCAGAAGCACATTTTGAGCGTGCTGCTGGCAGCATGCTGGGGACTGACAGTCTGGCAAGTCACAGGCAGCACCTAAATCTGCTGAAGGGAGAGGGTCTCTGCAGCTCTCCTGCAGTTCCCTCTGGTCTGAAATCTTGGCGCCTTCCCTGCACTAGGGCAGAATCTGGGCCCATCGCCTTCTCACCATCTGGATGATGCCTGTGTGCCTCTGCACCCGGGCCCCGTGTCCTCCACGGACTGTGCCTGCTCCACTTCCTCCCACACCTCCTGCATCCCTCACCAACATATTACACATATTCCACTCCATCCCAGTGTGGGAGCCGGCTCTTCAGCTCCAGAGAGACCTCAAAGGGCCTGTGTCCCAGTGCTCAGAGGCATGCGTCCTGGTGAGAGGTCAGACCCAACAGCTGCTGGTCCACCACCCAGATGACTCAGAGGGACTCAGAGGGAGTAAGGGGAGTTCCCATGAGTAGCAGCCTCTGTCGCCCAGATCGGGGTGGGCGCCCACTTGGAGGGCCTGGGGCCAGGTGTCTGCAGCCTTTCAGAGCAAATGCAGCCAGGAGAGGAAAACAGGGGAGGAGTGGGGAGTCCAGGCATCTTGTTACTCAGCAAAACCTGCCTTTGTGTCCAGGCCTCAAGGTCAGAGAGAGGAGACTGCTTTTCCATCACCCGTCCTGGGTGTGGGGTGGCCTCTGCTAACTTCTTCCCTGGGGGAACTGTAACTCTAAAATGTGTTCAAGTTTCCCAAGAGAAAGAGGGTGCTGGCTGCTCACCTCTGCTTCCTGACCTCACTGTTAACCCACCTTCTCAGAACCAAGATAAATCATCCCTTTTTTAGCTTCTACTTGCTTTCAATTGCCTAAGCACAACCAACATTGCATTTGATCCACATGCCAATCCCAGGGCGCAGTGACATGTCCAGGTGACCTGGGATTTCCCGAGTGGACTCCTCCCCTCCACCTGCCTCCTTCCCCAGGCAGCCCCTCCTCACCCTCAGGTTTAATGCTGCTACCTCCTTAGAAAGGCCCTCCTTGGCTGCCCTTTATGAATGTTTCTCAACCTTTGCTGTCACTCACTCACCCACATTACTTTCTGTGGCGTTAGCAATCACCCTGTTAATCTGTTTACTCGCATGCTGTCTGCTGAATCTTGCTAGGCTGCTATCCCATTCGGGTTGTGACCAGGGTCCGCCTAAAGCCCGGCCTCCAAGGGGCCACAAAGACCCAGCGTCTGTGGTTTTAGGGCTCAGGAGCCACAGAAGACAAGGGTTTCAGAAGAATGAGACTTAGAGCTACTTGGTGTTCAGGAGGTGAAACTGAAAAGATTCTTCTACCTGACCTTGAAGCAGAAGAGGATATTTCTGAGTGTCTCCTTGCACCAGGCATGCGCCATATTCTCTATCATTACATTTTCACAACAACCCCGTGCTGCAGGGGCTAGCTAGCATGCATACCTGCTTAAAGACCACCTCTCCTGAGCCCAGAAGAGTCAGACAACCTGCCCAGGGTCACACAACCAGTCACCTGCAACCTGAACAGCAAAGCCAATGCGCTGTGTTAGCATTACGCCACTTCTCGAAATGTGCTGAGATGTGAACAATGCTTTATTCCCGCTTGGTGAAGACACTGGTCACCTTATGTCCACAGCTCCTGAAGCCCCAAAGGCATCTCCGCCATCTAAAAAGTCATTCCCTGATCACTGAGCCCACGGTCCTGCCACTGCTCCTCATCAGGCAGCTTCACTGACTCCCACCAGGACAGCAGCCAAGCATTGTTCCTTCCTCCAACTATACACATTCTTTCCTAACCCTTCCCTCCTGACCAAGGATATTTTCTACTTCAAAATCGTTAAAATTATGCTAGTGACAATTCCATCTTTTATTAAATATAATTTTTTTTTTCAAACTAGGAATGGAAACAGTCCCTTATTCTCTGGTTATTTGTTCAAATTTTCACATCAAAGCTAAGCAGCTGAAACACATTTTACTCTAATACCCCGGCATTTATCCAACTTGGTCCCTTTCATTTATGTTCCTTCCCTGGTATCATGACCTGTTGATACTTCTGCAAAGAGACCAGCAAGAGGGGTCCCAGAGAGTCATCCCTCCATCCCAGCTCTTCTGCTTCCAGTTGACCCAACCCATGTGGCACTGACAAACCTGAACGGTGGTTCTCAAAGTGGGGCCCCTGGCCCACAACATCAGCATTGTTGGAGACTTCCTAAAAATGCAAGTTCTCAGGCTCCACCTAGACCTGCTGAATTGGAAGTGGAGGCACTGCTCAGCAAGCTGTGTTTGCACCAGCCCTCTGGGGTGGAGAACCACTGATCTAAAGGCTACCGAGGCCCGGGCCCCAGCCTCTGCTAATAGCTTCATCTTCTCTCTTTCTTCTTAGGCAGTCTCAGGAGCACATTTGTTCTCATTTCCCAGGAGACTCGCCTTTCACAGTTATCCCTTTGCTGCCCTCATACCTGCAAGCTCCTCCTCTCTAATCCTTTTCACTCCCAGCCTGTTTCAAGCACACCCGGGGGCCTCTTGTTGTGAAGGCATCTGCCCTCCTGTCCCACAGAATCAGTTCCTGCCTCCCTTCTCCTGGTGGTGTTGCTGTGGCAGCGTACTTATTCTTTTTGAGCATCACATTGCCCCTTTTAAAAATAAGAGTAATGGTACCTATTTAACAGGATGGTGATAAGGACTTACTGAGATAACATTCATAGAGGGATGTGCCAGGAGGGTTAATTCCAGCAGCTCTGAAATTGGCCTGAGCTGCTTTGCTGAAGTATGAGACATTCTGCATCAAACTATGAAAGGCAGTGATTAATACTGTTTGTTTTTTTTTTTTTTTTTTTTGAGACAGAGTCTCGCTTTGCCACCCAGGCTGGAGTGCAGTGGGGCGATCTCAGCTCACTGCAAGCTCTGCCTCCTGAGTTCACGCCATTCTCCTGCCCCAGCCTCCGGAGTAGCTGGGACTACAAGCGCCTGCCACCACGCCTGGCTAATTTTTTTTGTAGTTTACTTAGTAGAGACGGGGTTTCACCATGTTAGCCAGGATGATCTCGATCTCCTGACCTCGTGATCCGCCCGCCTCGGCCTCCCAAAGTGCTGGGATTACAGGCGTGAGCCATCGCACCCGGCCAATATTGTTGTTCTTTACCCGTGGGTCCGAGGTGAGTTTCAGGGTAGGTTCTGCCTGTTTGTCCTCACTGTTTATGGATGGCTGTGAGGCTGATGTTTTGCACATGTCTGGGGAGGGGGCTCTGATGTTAGAGCTGCTCGTGTAGCAATAATGTGCTTATGTGACCAGAAGGCTGCAAAAAGCCCCACTGAGACCCCACTGGGCTGCTTGGATCTCAGGTGTTCCTTCCTTGCATGGGTAAGTGGTTCCGAAAGAGAAGACACATCTGGCTCAGGCCTGCAGAGGGAATACCATTGGAGGCAGCCTGTATTGGCCTCAGCATGTCCACACTGCTTGCTGTGAGGCAGCCTTTGGATGCAGGGCAGGTCCTTGCCTTCATACTTGTTCTATCACATCCTTTCTTGTCAATAAACCATAGACTTGTGAGCATTGTCCTTCTAGGCCCTGTGAGTCTTCTTTAGCAATCGAATCTGTCTGACTGCACTGTTAGTGGAGGTGACGTTACAGGCATGTTTCCCTCTGCATTATTAACAAAGAAAATTCCCCGTTGAACCGCTCCCAATAATTGCTGTCCACTTCTTTCTTCATCACTTACTGCATTCTCTGCACTCTTCTATCCCCTGCCTACATCTGGATTCCATCCCTACCACCTGACTGAAACCACAGCCACAGAAGTCACCCCCTGCTAATGATGGAATCACTGACCTTCTAGCTCTTAGTTAACACCGTGGCCATGGCTGCCATTGTGAACTGTTCCTTATACATGGCACCATCGTCCTTCATCTCCCCACGACTTCAGTTTGTCTCACTGATTCCTTTTAAAACAAACTATGGGTATTCTCCTAACTTTGTGCTTGGCTTGGCTCTTTCTGTTGGATAACTGATTTATACTCATTAAATATTCATAACACCTGTGTTCAGGTGACTCCCAAGTGGCCCTCTCTAGTCTTGTTCTCTCTTCCACCCTTTGCCCTGCTCTCTGATGGGATGTGCACTTATATGTCTCACAGGTACCTCAGATTTCTTAGAACCAAACCTGCCTTCCTTGCAAAACTTACCTGTTCTTCAAGTCAGTCAAGACTGAAAAAGTGAATTCTCCCTTGACTTCTCCCTCTCCATCTCAATGAGTTCTGAACTTCAGATCTCTTTCTCTGTGAATCAGTCTTTCTCTTTTCCTCTGTCTCTTTCTCTGTATCTCTCACTCCTCACCTCTTCTCCCCAATTCAGGCAATCATAAAATCATGATATTCATAGAGAATGGCCTTTTTCTGCTTTCCTTGTCCCTTGTATAGATGGCACCATCACAGGCCACCTGATATCATTCAGTGGTGTAAGAATATGTCTTGAGGATTTTCCTCTGAGCCCCCAAACCTTTCTCACTCAAAGGTGTGATGAGAAAAAGATACCTGCATCATAGTCTCAAAGTATCTCCTGCAAGATATTTACTAATGACAAATGGAAAAATGGTAACTTTGCACTAGAGAAACCTGACAGATAGCACCTTAGTCAAGGGACCAAGGTCAACATGCCAGTAATAAGACATATCAATAGCATGTGCACCAGCACAGAAACAAGCAGAGCACATCAGTGGTCTCCTTCCCCGTAGTGCACAGCCTCACCTTGATCTAGTTGTGAGAAAATATCAGACAAACCCAAATGGAAGGTCATTCTACCAAACAACTGACCAGTTCTCTTCAAAAGTATAAGGGTAATGACAAGGAAAGACTGAGGAACTGTCACAGATTAAAAGCGACTAACGAGACATGATAACCAAATGCAGTGTAGGACCTAGATTGGATTCTAGAACAGAAAGAGGACATTAGTGAGAAAAGTAGTGAAATTTTTGTAATGATGTTAGTAGAATAGTTAACACAGTTGTGTCGATGTTAATTCTCTGGTTTTGATAATAGTATTGTGGTTTCGTAAAGTGTTAACATTTGGGAAAACTGGGTGAAAGGTAAATGGGAACTCTAAATTTTTACAATTTTTTCCTAACTTAAAAAATTATTATTTAAAATTATTATAATTTTAAAAAATATTTAAAATAAAAAGTTTTAAAAAGATGACACAAATGATCAATATCTGGAATGAAAAAGGAATAATGGCCCTGCAGGCATCAAAAGGATAATAAGGTAATATTATGAACAATTCTACATATACAAATTTAGCAACTTAGATGAAATGGACCAATTCCTTGAGAAGCCCAAACTACTTTAATTAATCTAATATGAAACCGGTCATTTGGATAGTCCTACAACTATGGAAAATTAAATTCAGAATTTAAAAGCCTCCCCCAAGCCGGGCGCGGTGGCTCACGCTTGTAATCCCAGCACTTTGGGAGGCCGAGGCGGGCGGATCACGAGGTCAGGAGATCGAGACCACGGTGAAACCCTGTCTCTACTAAAAATACAAAAAAATTAGCCGGGCGTGGTGGCGGGCGCCTGTAGTCCCAGCTACTCGGAGAGGCTGAGGCAGAAGAATGGCGTGAACCTGGGAGGCGGAGCTTGCAGTGAGCCGAGATTGCGCCACTGCACTCCAGCCTGGGTGACAGAGCGAGACTCCGTCTCAAAAAAAAAAAAAAAAAAAAGCCTCACCCAAAGAAATGTCCAGGCCTAGATGGTTTCACTGGAGAATTCTACCAAACATTTAAATATGAATTAACACCAATTCTACTGTCTCTTCCAGAAAACAGAAGAAATGAAAACACTTTCCAACACTTCTATGAAGCCACAATTACTCTCATACCAAAACCAGACAAACCCAGTGTAAACAAATAAAACTACAGACCAATATCCCTCATGAATATAGATGCAAAAATCTTTAACAAAATATTGGCCGGGCACGGTGGCTCACGCTTGTAATCCCAGCACTGTGGGAGGCCGAGGCAGACGGATCACGAGGTCAGGAGATCGAGACCACAGTGAAACCCCGTCTCTACTAAAAATACAAAAAATTAGCCGGGCGTGGTGGCAGGCGCCTGTAGTCCCAGCTACTCGGAGAGGCTGAGGCAGGAGAATGGCGTGAACCCGGGAGGCGGAGCTTGCAGTGAGCCGAGATTGCGCCACTGCACTCCAGCCTGGGCGACAGAGCGAGACTCCATCTAAAGTAAAAAAAAAAAAAAAAAAAAAAAAAATTACTGATGGGATTCATCAATATTGAAAAGTAATTATATACCATTATCAAGTAGGTTTATTTTAGAAATGTAAGTTTGGTTTGATCTTCAAAAATCAGTCAATGTAATCCACCATATTAACAGACTGAAAAGAAAAATCACATGATCACATCAGTTGATGAAGGAAAAAAATTCATAAAATTCAACATCCCCTTCATGAAATAAGAATAGAATACTTTCAACTTAACAAAGAGCATTCACAAAAAACCTACAGCTAACATTATATTTAATGGTGAAAGAATGATTTTCCCCTAAGATTGGGAACAAGCAAGGATGTCTGCTCTCATCACTCTTATTCAGCATAGTGCAGGATATTCTTGCCAGTGCAATCAGGTAAGAGAAGGAAATGAATGGCATGTATATTAGAAGAAAAGGAGTAAAACTTATTTGCAGATGACAAGATGTCTAATGCAGAAAACCTCAAGGACTCTGAAAACTTTTAGAACTAAGAAGTGACTACGGCAAGGTCACATGACATAAGGTCAACATAAAAATCAGTTGTAACTCTCCGTAATATCAATGAACATGCGGACACTAACATTAAAAATGTAATTCTAT
The DNA here is from genome assembly GCF_009828535.3 of Hylobates moloch. Classification (NCBI taxonomy): domain Eukaryota; kingdom Metazoa; phylum Chordata; class Mammalia; order Primates; family Hylobatidae; genus Hylobates; species Hylobates moloch. The sequence goes on along the minus strand of NW_026652289.1, from coordinate 83,620,035 downwards.
GTATAATCATTCAATAAAAATAGTTATAAATCTAACCAAATATGCATAGGACTTGTATGCTGAACACCACAAAACATTAAAGATATCAAAATCTACTAATTAAATAAATGTAGAAACATACTGTGTTCACAGATTGAAAAACTCAATACACTAATGATGCCAATACTCCCAAAATTGATGTATAAATTGACAGACAATTCCTGTCAAAATTCAGCAAGATTTTTAATAGATATGGACAAAGTTATTGTAATATTTATATGGAGAGGTGGAAGAATTAGAATAGTTAATTTTGAAAAAGAAGGATAAAGTGGGAAGAATCAATCTAGTGAATTTTAAGGTTTACCACATGACTACAGTAATGAAGACTCTGCAGCACTGGTTAAGGAACAGAAATACAGATTGATGGAACAGAATAGAGAATCCAGAACTGATTTTTGACAGAGGTGAAAAAGCAACTTGACAGAGGAAAGATGGTCTTGGCAACGAATGGTGCTGGAACAAGGGAGAGGCATAGGCACAAAAAACAAGAAAAAAAAAAAAGAGAGACTTGACCTAAGTCTCATACCTTGTATACAGTAAAAATTAACTTAAAATGGATCACAAACTTCAATGTAAAATATAAGACTACAAAACTTTTAGAAAATAAACATGCGAGAAAATCTTAGGGAATTAGGGTTAGGAAAGAAGTCGTTACTAGACTTGATACCAAAAGCATGATCCATAAAAGTAAAAATTGATAAATCTGAACTTTTTATTCTGTGAAAGAGAGTAAAAAGACCAGCTACTGACTGGGAGAAAATATTTGCAAACCACGTATCTGACAAAGGACTACTATCTAGAATATATAAAGAATTCTCAAAACTCAACAGTTAAAACTATTAGAAAATTGGCAAAAAAACACGGAGAGACATTTCACTGAAGAGAAGGTATATATGACAAATAAGTACATAAAAATGTTCAACATCCTTAGCCATCAAGGAAATGCAAATTAAAACACAATGAGTTATCATTACACATCTATCAGAACAGCAAAAATAAAAAACAGTGACAACACCAATAGTTGACAAGGATGCAGAGAAACGGATCACTCACGTGCTGTTTGTGGGAACGAAAATGACACAGCCACTCTGGAAAGCAGTTTCTCCTAAAACTAAACATAAAACTACCATGCAACCCAGCAACTGGACTCCTGAGCACTTATCCTAGAGAAATGGAGTCTTACGTTCACCCAAACACCTGTAGAGGGATGTTCATAGCAGCTTTCTTCATAATAGCCTGGAACTAGAAATGATCCAGAACCCTTAAGGGGTGAATGACTAAACAAACTGTGGAATGCCCATACCATGAAATACTACTCAGTAAGGAAAAGGAATGAACTCTTGATAACCACAACAACTTGGATGAATATCCAGGGAGTTATTCCAAGTTAAAAAAAAAAATCCCCAAATTACATATTATATGATTCCATTGATATATCATTCTTAAAATACAAAATTGTAGAAATGGAGACAGATTAATGGTTGCCAGAGGTTAAGAATGAGGTTGGGTAAGTGACTGCGGATATAAAGAGCAGGACTGGGGATCCTTGTGGGATGGAAATGTTCTACATATTGACTACATCAATATTAATGTCCTGGTTGTGATATTGGACCATAGTTTTGCACAATGCTACCATTGGGAGAAAACGGGTAAAGGGGACACTGGAACTCTATTATTTCTTACAACTGCAGATCAATATACAATCATCTCAAAATAAAATGTTTAATTAAAAACATACTTTGCCCACTCCTGGAGACCCTTTATAGCGCTTCCTTAAATACTGATTTTTCCTTAAGTACTGCCTGTATCAGGGCACTACTGTCACTGAACATTTTGAGACACTTTTTTTAAATCTTACCAAGTCTCTGCCTAGCTTTATTGGGCTTTCACATCTTGACCTGTGCCGACCTATTTCTCATTATTTCTCAAATATACCTATTTGAGTTACATAGGTTCTGAAGTTTTGTTACAGCCACTCATAGCAGTTTAATCTGGACAAATCATGGACTCTGCCAATTTTTGTTTCCTCATCCACTTCCTTGCTGTGCACAGTGCTACTTTAATTAAAGGTATCTCTTTAATTAAAGGTACTATGAAAGTTCAGACATATATAATGTCCCCAGTGTTCCCCCTCAAAAACATTATCCAGAAAGAAAATGAAGTCAGACCCTATGCTGACTTCTAGCCAAGGCCATTGCAAGCTGACGGTTCACAAGATGCACTCTTTTCTTCTGGAAATCTGTCCTGGAATATTCTGTAACATTGACATGACTGCCATAATTTGCAGAAGCAAAGTTCTATTCCTCCTCTTAAAACTCCTAAACAGTGTTTATTTTATGAAAATTCTCAGGGTGTGATAAAAGAAAAACCCCCTGGATACATTGTGGATTTCATACAGTACTTTTGCCCAGCTGTGTTGGCATCTGCTGGTGCTCAACAGAAATTAATGTTCTCAGGTCCCACTCAGACCTACTGAACCAGAACCCACATTTCAACCGTATTGCCAGAGATTCTTACACACACCAAAATTTGAGAAGTGCTGCTCTATAATGGATATAATGTATATAACCCTGGCTCACAGGGTTGATGTGAGCCTGAGTATTAACAGAATACCCAGTACTTACTCTTTCTTTCCTTTTCCATCACAGCCAGCCTAGTGTCAGGAAATTACTTCCCTCTAGACCTTCCTTGCACTGGCCAAGAAATGAAGACAACCTTTCAGACACGATCGGCCCACAGGATGGAGAAGCTCAAGGCCCTGATGAGTTGGGACCCATTTATCCCGTTCCAGTTTCTTGAAGCTGCAGAAACTCACATGAAGTTGCTGGTTAAGTGACAGCTTTTGCTTCCCACTTGAACAGCTGTTTTTTGTTTGCTTCTTTGCTTTTATCTTGTAGTCTAAACTCACTGTCTCATTTCCGTCAGTACTGAATTTCATCTTGTTAGATTCAGTGCACCACAACTCCTGCCTAGGGCAAGCCATCTGGACTCTTTTCGGCTCCAGTTGCCTGGCCTAACCTCCAGGCAGAATCACACACTCACAGCTCTGCGTACTCACAGGACCGGATCCACACCCCAGGCACCTCCCTATCTTAAGGAGCATCCCATCTCAGTCACCTGCTATCTCCTCACTGGGAAGTTCCTGGAGATCAAGAACTGACACATGCATATTTGCAACCCTACCACATAGTGCTAAATAAAACTTAACCAAATAAATGACAATTTGATCTGTGGGCCACGAATGTTCTCACTGTGCAAGAGTAGGTGTCAGGGCACCTCAGCCTGCCCATCAGCTGCCTGTTTTTTATAAATAAAGTTTTACTGGAACACAAGCACACCTGTTCATTTATGTAATGTCTATTGGCTGAGTTGGCTGGTTGTAAACAGAGACCATAGAGCCTGCAAAACTTGCAATATTTACTATTGATCCTTTATGAAAAACTTTGCTAACCCTTATTCTACAGCATTTAGAAAATGGCTAGATGGGAAGGAAGACAGCCTCACAGCAGCCTGCCAGAGACTCCTTTCTAGGCTTAACTAAAGGACTAACAGACAAATGTGTTCTCTATGGTCATTGACAGTGGTGACTCCTATCTCATTAAAATGACATTCAGGCTACATTTTTCCATCTTTACCATAGGACTGTCATGAGGAATTTACAAGAGCAGAGTGTTACAGCTTGAAGGGACTTTTGAAGTCACTTAGATCCCAAACTTATATTTTACAAATGGAAAATCTGGACTTGAAAGTCAAGTGACTTCTCTAACGAGAATAACAGGTAAGTGAGGGTTTAGAGATTTGAACTCAATTCTTCTAATTCCAAATAAACTTTTTTTCACAATTACACTATGCTACCTCCTTAATCAAATGTACTCCAAAAATTCAGATGTATAATGTCCCCGGTGTTCCCCCTCAAAAACATTATCCAGAAAGAAAATGAAGTCAGACCCTATGCTGACTTCTAGCCAAGGCCACTGCAAGCTGATGGTTCACAAGATGCACTCTTTTCTTCTGGAAATCTGTCCCGGAATATTCGGTAACATTGACATGACTGCCATAATTTGCAGAAGCAAAGTTCTATTCCTCCTCTTAAAACTCCCAAACAGTATTTATTTTATGAAAATTCTCAGGGTGTGATCAAAGAAAAGCCCCCTGGATGCGTTGTGGATTTCATACAGTACTTCTGCCACACATCTGCAATCAGCGCTTGGTCCCTGAGGTATCTCTGTTGCCTCTGTCTATTTGTCCATATACATGGGATGAGGAAAGGGTCCAATAATTTTCTTCCCAACTTATATGAAATGATGCTAATAACTTATTAAACATTATTTCTCCTTGGATTCTATGTATGAGCACCAGGTCTAGTTTACCATGTAGTGCACACTTGTCTTATCCTGAGAGTTGCTACCATGGTATGCCATGTGTCTTGCATGTCAGATTCTATTCAAGATATTATGGAATGTGTTTTCTACTTTCGAAATATAATTTCAAAGAATTGTGGCTTGCGGGCCGGGCGCAGTGGCTCACATTTGTAATCCCAGCACTTTGGGAGGCTGAGGCGGGCGGATCACGAGGTCAGGAGATCGAGACCACGGTGAAACCCCGTCTCTACTAAAAATACAAAAAAATTAGCCGGGCATGGTGGCGGGCGCCTGTAGTCCCAGCTACTCGGAGAGGCTGAGGCAGGAGAATGGCGTGAACCCGGGAGGCGGAGCTTGCAGTGAGCCCAGATTGCGCCACTGCACCCCAGCCTGGGCGACAGAGCGAGACTCCGTCTCAAAAAAAAAAAAAACAAGAATTGTGGCTTGTGTTTAAAAATAGTAAGTTCTAATTAAATGACAGCACATGTATAAACTGGAACATAGATACTGAAATTACATTTTTGAAGTTTTATATTTCTTAGGGAAACACTTAGGAAGTGAAAAAAAATCAAGAGAAAACCATATATATTAAAAAACCTCAAGAATGTAAAACTGCATACGTAAAAGACTAAAGGAAAAGATGCTAAACTGTTTTCATATAGCCATATCTGCCACTCTATTTCTTTATCATTCTGGGATTCCTGCGTTATTTAAGAAGACCTCTTTCAATTGAGATTATATGGATCACATTCTACTCTTTTTCCTACTATTTATATAATTGGATATTTTTGCTCTACATTTAGGTTCAAAACCCATCTGGAATTTATTCATGTGCATGCCTCAGTGTTGGCATCCAATTTTATTCCCTTCCAACATCATTGACTACAACAAGATACTTATTAAATATGCCATCTTTTCCAAGTGAGTTAAAATATATCTATACATCGATCTGTTTGCAAAATCTCTTCTTTCAGGGATTTTAATTTTTTTCATTTTTGGCACCAATACTATATTCTTTTGATGAGTGTAGCTATGTGATACCTTTATAGATGACACAAGACCCCTCTTACTATTCTTCTTGAAGAATTTCTTGCTGACATTGCTGGACAGCTTGGGCTCAGTTAAAACAAAAACCTAGAGTACTGACCAAAATTGCATTACAAATACATGTTAATTTCAAAATAACTGATGGCTTCAAATTCAGCTTCCCCATTCGGGAGTACAGTATAATTCTTCATTTATCTAGATTTTTAAGTCCTTTAATAAAAAGTCACACTTGTCATACTTCTTGCTTTTGGTATGAATTCCTATGGTAAAATATAAATATAATATATACAAAGTAAAAAAGAGATTGGGAGAAACTTCCAACCCATCTGACCAAAAGTTAAGAGTTCCTAATATATAAAGAGCTTGCACCATTGAGAATTAAAAGGAAGAATAGCCTTAGGAGACAATGGGCAGGAGCCACTTCTGTAAAAGAGGGGCTGGGGACAGCTGATAGGCTGTGAAAGCACACACCACCTGCCCCTCACAAGCAGTCAAGCAAATGCGAGATGACACAAGATACTTTTGCTTTTTAATCTAATGAGACTGTAAAACTTAAAAAGAGTTTCTAACATCCAGTGGTGGTAAAGATGTGGGGAAACAGCACTTCATACATTAATGGTGAGAGCATGAATTGAAAAAAGATGAATCAGCAGATTTAAAAAGTTAAATTGCACATGCCCTTTGAATCACAGTGTTAGGATTTTATTCCACAGAAATTAAGAGTTTTAATAAAGACGAAGACATGTGTAAGAGGCTTTCCCCCCCTCAGCATTACTTGGGATGGCAAAAGCGTGACCACCATCCATAGGGGAGAGGTGGGAGGAATTTGGACGCAGCCGCACTATATTGTAATGAGCATACACTTTTGCACTGTCATATCTTTCTTCCTTAAGTCATGTTTCCTTTGCAGCCCTCCTCTTTAAGGCTGATTTACATTCAGAATCAAAGAGGCCACTGATCAGCCCTGACCCTTAGTGCTGACTTTTCTTAACCTCCTTAGCAAGAACATCCTCTAGAAATCCAGGTTTATTGGAGGAAGAGGAAGCAATTAACCAATTTTCTAAACTCCAACAGCTCCATTAGCATTTCAAGGGTCTTTTGAGGGAGACCCAGACAGAGAATTTTACTATCTGTCAGGGACAAGAGGACTTGAAGACTTGATGACTAAGAAATGGAAAGCCCCACTTCAAGGGGCTCTGATGGGGAGGAAGCTGGGGAAGGAGGCAGTGAGAGATACAGGTGGCCTGGGCTGTTTCTGGGCCGAAGGCCCCAGTGGAGGGGAATGTCAGAGAAGATGCGAAAGTGACAGCAGTCGAGGAGTAGATTACACTCTGCTCCTCTTTGGTATTGTGGGAGGAGACTAGACAGAATCCGAGCGGAATGCCACAGCATACAAGGTAATGCAAAAGATGTGCAGGAGAGAGAGGGAGAGAGAACACAGGCCACTCCCAGGTCGTGCCCAGGAGGAGCTGAGTGTGCTCCTGCAGAGGGCTGAACAGGCCAGACCTCCTAGCTAGGCCTGCTAGAACAAGGATGCGATGGCCTAGGACCACAGGATGAATCCCCAAGACTCAGAGCTGGAAAAGCAGGACTGGCAGACTCAGAAGCAGAGAGCTGAGGGACCCATGGGCAGGAGCACTCACAGGAAAGGGCAGGAGCTCGGTGAGATGCAGACGTCCACAAAGGTGCCAGCAGGCACCACAGGTGTGGACAAACCCAGCATCATTCTCTGGACACCAGCCTGCACACACGTGGGGCACCTGGGAACCTGCATAGTGACAGCTATAAGATCCCCACATACACCTGTGGCTCCAGTGTCCTTACTAAAGTGCCCCCTCACTCCCAAGAGTTTTACATTTGCACAACAGATGATGTGGCCAGGACAGCAGGAAGAGATGGGGTCCTGAAGAACCGGGCATTCACCAAAGAGGATTTACAGCCGCAGAGCATGGGATGACACTGATGGAAAGGCTGAGGGCGGGAAGAGACAGAACACAGAGCACAAGAGGACACATCAGTTAGAGGAAAATAAAGCTCCATTTGCTTTGCATATCTGTGTGTGGTGGTTCTATATGCAGGCCTGCTGCCCATGAAAGAGGACTGTGCAGCTGCCTTAAAAAATGTTTTTGTATGTGTGTATATGCAAATATATGTGTATATATATACACACACACACATTATACACACACATAAGTGTGTGTATCTGGGAATGCTTCCATAGTTTATTGTTAACTAAAGAAAACAAGTTGCAGAGGAATATATGGTCTAAGTCTTTTTGTTAAGACAAAACAAACAAAACAAAATAAAACCCTATAAACAGTCATGTTTGTGTAAGTACAGAAAAAGTTATGGAAGGATAAACTGCATCCTGGGAGACAGAACAAAACTAGGAAAAGAATACGACAAATACAGAGTCACTGGTCACCACGAGTGTGCACTGATTTTGTAATAGAAATGAGGAATAAAAGTGTTATCAGTCATAGCCATGAGTGATAGGATTCTAATAATTGTCACTTTCATCTTTGTTTCTTATGTGTCTTCTGCACTTTCCCTAACAGACATCTGTCTTTTTTATAATCAGAAAAACACAGATATTAAACAGACACAAAGGCACTGAAGCCTTCAACTCCATTTGCTATTTATCACAGAAAGGGCTTTTTCTAGTCAGGCCACAATCAATTCAGTTGAATGAGCATGAACTGAAACTTACACCTGCACGTGCTCCTCAGGTGAGTGTTCTGAAGGACAGGCACCCACCACTAGGCCACCAGGACTTGAATTTCACCCAGCCGCACTGCCATGGGAATACCTGCAAGAAAAGTTCTCAGACATCCAGAGTGGCCTCCAGCCCTGCATGGAGGTGCAGAGGGGGACAGCAAGACCTCAGGGCAGGGGGCACTGGAGGGAGACCTGGGAGGACAAGGCCAACAGCTGGGCAGTAAGAAATAAGGAGAAGAATGTGTGTTCTTCCGCATATATGATCTGTGAATGTCTGTTAGGTCCACTTGGCCTACACTGCTGTTCACACCCACGCTTCCTTTTTGATTTTCTGTCTGGAAGAGCTATCCATTATTGAAAGTGGAATACTGAAATCTACTATTATTGTATTGCTGTTTCTCCCTTTGCTGTCCATAGAAGCAGTCCCAGTGAATTTCTACAGCTTTACCTCCTGCAGTAGCCAAGCATCTGGGGCCCCCAGGCCACAAACTTGGGGTAGGGGAGTCTTTCTTTCTAACTGCCCAGCTACCTTGTCCTTCCAGGTATTCCCATGGCCATGCGGCTGGGTGAAATTCAAGTCCTGGTGGCCCAGTGGTGGGTGCCTGTCCTTCAGAACACTCACCTGAGGAGCACGTGCAGGTGTGTATTTCGGTTCATGTTCATTCAGCTGAATTGATTGTGGCCTGACTAGGAAAAAAAAAAAACAAAACCCTTTCTATGATGAATAGCAAATAGAGTTGAAGGCTTCAATGCCTTTGTGTTCATTTAATATGTATGTTTTTCTGGTTACAAAAATGACAGATGTCTATTAGGGAAAGTTCAGAAAACACATAAGGAAAAAAGATGAAAATGACAATGATCTAGAATCCTATCACTTAAAGGCTGTGACTGATAACATTTTTATTCCTTATTTCTATTACAAAATCAGGGCACACTCATGGTGACCAATGACTCTGTATTTGTCATATTCTTTTCCCAGTTCTGTTCTGTCTCCCAGGATGCAGTTTACACTTCCATAACTGGAAGCCCACATAAAACATGTTTTCCTTCCTTTCTTTCTCCCTCTCTCTTGCCTTACCTTACTTTGTATCACCACTCTCCACAATTCTGCAAGCTTCACTTGCTATACATCACCTTGAAGACACCTGACTCTCCAGGAGGATTAAATTCTAAATTATACAATGGTATCTGTAACACGTACAGAGTTTTGGAAAATGGAAAAATACAAACCCAGGAATGACAAAGGCATCACCTCCCTAACATTTCTTAGAGCAAGCTACGTTGCAAAACTCCACTGCTTTTAAGTTAGAGAGTTGATTCTATGTTTTATACTGAGGTTCAAAGAACATATGAAAAGAATGCATATTTGAGATGATTGGAAATAAAGAAGAAGGAATGCCTTTGATGTTTGCATCATCTCTGATTAAGATGCATCAATTGCATTACTTGAAGTGGCTTTCCCTGTGTATAAATGCTGAGTGGCCGGAAGGCCACGGCCACTTACCAGGACAATGGCCTGAAAGGTGACTTTTCCTGCTTCCTTGGCAGACGGTTATTGTGTTTTTGTGTTTCTGTCTCACTTGAGCATCTACATGGTGCAGCAATATGAAAGCTCAACTATGGCCCAGAGCACTTCTGGGCTAGTGGGAGGCTTCCCCTCACACAAGAATGACCCTCCTGAGTGATCAGCTACCTCTGCCTAGGGCGGTGCAGAGAGTCAGTAGTTAACTGCTCAAAGGGAAACTGAAAGAGCAGGACTTTGGGGATGTAATCAAAATGCAACTTACTTATTTTTTAAAATCTCTTTCTGGCCCCTTTAAAATGCATTTAGTTGAGAGAATTCCAAAGGGTCCTTCCTGGGGAAGGTGCTGTGCGTGGCATCTGTCTTCTGCTAACTGCTCTGGGGTAGTGGTGTGGAGGTGGGAGAAGGAGCATTTTGGACTGAAGGGACTGCTTCGTACCCTGTCTCAGGCTTGGGGTCCAGCTGCTGGAGGAGGCTCACCTGCTCTCCTGGGCGCCTCTTTGGAGATTTCCATGCTGGGGTCACTCACATGCAGCATTCCTACCCCAGGCGGCTGCATGCCTCCTCTTAACAGTCACTTTCTGCAGTTTTAGCATACTAGGCATCTGAAGTCCTCCTCTAGCTTCTTGCTACTCAGGTCCGTCTCTCCTTCCACGCGGCCCCAGTGACAGGGCCCAACACCACCCCTGCCAGCTCCCACATGCACAGCCCATCCTGGGGCCATAATGGTCCTCATGCACTCTTGACAACCATAAGGAAGGCATCCTGATCCCTTTTCTCACTCATGAGATGCCCAGATCCAAGCATTGGCACCTTTATCTTCAACACTCTGTGGATCCTCAGCCTAAAGGCTCCAGGTGAGGGGTAGGTCACCTTCCCCAAGCCCCAGAAACAGAAGGACATTGAGCTGACAGTGGCATTCTAAGAGCTTTTTCAAAAATTTCTCTTCACAGAATCCTTTCTCCTCCCTACATCTGATTCCTTCTTTATATCCTTGATCAGCTCAAGGTGTTCAAAAATGAGGGAAATGATCCTAGCTCATTCCTTCCTAACTGGGACTTCTGGCCTGGCATCTCATTTTCAATGCGTCATCTGTTACACTTCCATATTGCTGTCAAACTTCAATACTGACATTCTGTTGCATGTGGCTTTATAAAGGTCATATTTGACAAAAATGACATTGCAGAGTATTTGAGAGAGTATTTATGTCCATAGTAATTGTGCTGAGTCCATGGGAGAGCCATATGAGAAAATCTGTCTTCTTACTTCACAGTATACATGAAAATCAACTCCAAGTTGATGGTGTTTCTGAATGTAGAGGGTAAAACAATAAATTCTCTAGAAAGCAACATGGAGGAGCATCTGCATGAACTTGGGATGGGCAAAGAGTTCTGAAACAAGATGCCAAAACTACTATTGAAATGGTAAAGTACGCTGGGCACGGTGGCTCACACCTGTGATCCCAGCACTTTGGGAGGCTGAGGCGAGCAGATCACTTAAGGTGGGGAGTTTGAGACAAGCTTGGACAACATGGTGAAACCCTGTCTCCACTAAAAATACAAAAATTAGCCGAGTGTAGTGGTGCATGCATGTAGTCCCAGCTACTCGGTAGGCTGAGGCAGGAGAATCGCTTAAACCCAGGAGGCAGAGGTTGCAGTGAGCGGAGATCGTGCCACTACACTCCAGCCAGGACAACAGGGAGAGACTCTGTCTCAGTAACGACAACAACAAAAAACCCTAGCAGATAAAGTAGATACATTAAGAACTTCTCTGCACTAGAAAACAACCTAGAGAAGGTGAAAAGCAACCTACACAGAGAGAAAACATCATTGCAATCCATAGACTCAGTAAAGGACTGGTACCCTGAATAAACACAGAAGTTAATAAGAAATAAACAGTCAATTCAATAGCAAAATGGAAATATATTTGTACATGCACTTCACAAGATGACATCTGAATGGCCAGAAATCAATGAAAAGTTGCTCAACCTTATTAGTCATCAGTGAAATTAAATTAAAATGAAAATTAGATACCAACCAGAATGTCTAAAATTACAAAAACTGAAAATACCGAGTGTTGGCAAAGATGTGACGCGACCAGGGCCCTCCCACGGAGCTGGTGCGAGTGTAATTAGTAAGGCAACTTGGAAAAACCACTTGGCAGAATCTACCAAAGCTCATCCTACACATCCCCTGTGAGCCAGTACTTTCAGCACTCGGTATCTACACAACCAAAATGTGTACACCTGTGCACCAAAAAATACGGGAAGTATCGCCATAGGAGCATTGCACCTATAGCTAAGAACTAGCAGCAGCCCAAATAATAACCAATGGATCCACTGGACAATTGGAATATATGGATAAACTACAGTACACTCACACACGGACAAAGAGTACATGAATAGCATAGTATGAATGAATGGACTGGTGGTACACACAGCAAACATTATTTCATTCCATTCATCACATCGAGTTTAAAAATAGGCAAAACTGCAGGTGAGAGGTCAGGAGAATGGAAAGACTGAATAGAGGAGAAAGAATAGGGAGAAGGCTCAAGGGGGCAGATGCCTGCATCTCATGTTCTAGTTTTTGAGCTGGGCAGTGATTATTTAATACAAAGGCATATTTAAATTTTTTTTATAATTCATGAAGTTGTACATTTGATGTGCATTTTTCTGTATGTACATTATTCTTCAATAAAAACAATGAGGCGCAAAAATCTATGGGCCATAAAACAGCCCTTATGCAAAGCTAATAAATAAGCTTGTGAAGGACTTCTCCAACTTCTGTCAGCACACATTTTTGAAAAACAGCATTACTGGCATTCAGCTGGACATTTGCTGGTGTGCTATTGATCAGTTCATTTAGTTTAAGTATTTTTACTAACATCAGCAAACCACAGTCTGCCCCTTTCTCCAATTTCTTCTCAACACAGCCACAAGAATCTTTAAAAGATGTAAATTGGCCAGGCGTGGTGGCTCACGCCTGTAATCCCAACACTTCCGGAGGCCAAGGCGGGCAGATCACCTGAGCTCAGGAGTTTCAGACCAGCCTGGCCAACATGATGAAACTCTATCTCTACTAAAAATACAAAAATTAGCCAGGCATGGTGGTGGGCGCCTGTACTCCCTGCTACCTAGGGGGCTGAGTTAGGAGAATTGCTTGAACCTGGGAGGTTCAAGGAGGTTGCAGTGAGCCGAGCACACCAGTGCACTCCAGCCTGGGCAACAGAGTGAGACTCTGTCTCAAAACAAAACAAAACAAAACAAAAGATGTAAATTATATCACGTCCTACCTTGCTTGAAACCCAACAATAGCTTCCCACTGCCCTGGACTAAGACCAAACTTCTTTCCAAGCCTTCATCCGTCCTGCCTCACTTCGCTGTTCCACCTCTGCAGCTTCAGATGGCGCCTGGCTGTCCAGAACCAGCACTGCAGGCTGAGCCTTCTGTGTGCCCCACACACAGCCTGCTGCTTCCTTGGCCTCTGTGCCCTGGGATTGACTTCATCTGGAAGAGCTTCCACAGTGCTTCCCTTCCCCCTCCTTTTAGTTCAAGTGTCTGCTTCAATTTCACCACTGCTAAGAAGCCTTCTCTGACTTCCTTGCTGAACTACATTTCCCATTATTTTACTGCAGTACTAGTTACTTCTTTTGTAGCACTACCATTGTCTGTAATAACACTACATACATCATCTATCCATTCATTGATCCATCCAGCCAGTCATATATGCCATTCTGTTCCCTGGAGAATTTAAGTTCTGGGAACTTGCTTGTTTTGTCTTTTCTATCCTTGGGACCTTAGTACACAGTTCAGGGGATGCTGCAGCCACTCAGTGAAAACATGTTGAAGAAATAAATGAAAATTATGAAGTCAACTGGCCATTCAACACATTCCTCTGCTTTATCTCTGAGCATTTCATCCTTTTCCTAGCTCCAAAGTGACCCTTTCTTGAAGGGTACATTGCTATTTCCATTCAACAAAATTGTATCGAGTCCTTCCTACAGGTGCTAGGCTGTGCGCTGTTCTGAGGGTACAATAAGAACGGGTGCTGCTCACAGAGCAGTGGTGCAGTGAGACGCAAATAGAGAGCTATGGCTCATGCTGGTTTGTAAGGAAGTTAGATAGTTACAAAAAATATAAAAACGAACATATACATATTAAAATGTTTATAATTTATAATGTAAATATAAAAATGATTTTTTGGCAGAAACCCAAAGAAACAATCAGATAATAGCATGAGAAATATATGTTTTTATATATATAAAATGATTTATAATTATATATATTTAAACATATTTTATATATAATAGTATGTAAAATATTATTATATATAACATAATACAAATGTATCATATATAATAACATATACAAATATAATTTTATATATTTATATACATTATATAATACATACTACATATTATGTATTATATGTAATATTAATGTATTAACATACTGATTATATATTATATATGTTATTTCAATAATGGAATTTGTATTAACACCTTTGCTCTGTTCTAAAAGGAGATCATCTTGTTGGGATGCATTAGCATTCAAAGATGTGGGAGCAAATGACGTGTGAGTGGGCACAGCCTCCACAGAGAGCAACAGGACAGTGGGAAGCATGAGCCATCAGACCGTGGGCACACATGGACCAGCGATGGCTCCCGTGAGAATGTGCAGTGGGGAGAGACAACACATGTTCTGATACCTTTGTTACCGCATCTCAAAGGCACGCTGGAGGCAATCTGATGAGAATCCAACGATGGGGAATGCTGCATGGAACCTGGCCTATCAATTTTAGTGGGATACTTTTCGGATTAAAAGTTATCAAAAGGATAAAGACTTCCCAGGGCTAGGTACCTGGACTACACTATGCAGAATCTGTGCATATGGACAAAGGGAGGAGGCTGCATGGGGAACTCCCTGACTGAAGCTGCCCAGAGGCTTTCACCGTGGGGATGAGCCACAAAGCCTGTGGCCTGTGGGGCAGTCACACATCCTCCTTGGTAACGTGGCATTAAAGGCCTTCTTTAACTCTGCCTACTTTATTTAAAATTTTATTTTGAAATAATTTCAGATATATAGAAAAGTTGCAAAAATAGTATAGAGAATTCCTACATACCTCACAACTAGATCCTCTCGAAGGTTAAAGTTTTACATTTATCATTCTCTCCACATACGAGTCTGTTCTACAGATACTGTTCAGGTTTCATCCATTGTCCCAACAATGTCCTTTGTAACAAAATGGTTGTTTTCTGTCCAGGATCCCACATTGCATTTCGTTTTCATGTTTCTAATCTAGTTTTTGAAAATCTGAAACAGTTTCTCAGTCTATCATTTTTTTTTCTTTTAAAAAATTTTTATTATACTCTAAGTTCTGGGGTACATGTGCAAAAGGTGCAGGTTTGTTACATAGGTATACACGTGCCATGGTGGTTTGCTGCACCCATCAACCTGTCACCTACATTAGGTATTTCTCCTAATGTTATCCCTCCCCTTGCCCCCCAACCCCTGACAGGCCCCAGTGTGTGATGTTCCCCTCACTGTGTCCATGTGTTCTCATTGTTCAACTCCCACTTATGAATGAGAACATGTGATATTTGGTTTTCTGTTCCTGTGTTAGTTTGTTGAAAATGATGATTTCCAGCTTCATCCATGTCCCTACAAAGGACATGAACTCATCCTTTTTCATGGCTGCATAGTATTCCATGGTGTATATGTGCCACATTTTCTTTATCCAATCTATCATTGATAGGCATTTGGGTTGGTCCCAAGTCTTTGCTATTATGAACAGTGCTGCAATAAACATACGTGTGCATGTGTCTTTATAGTAGAATGATTTATATACCTTTGGGTATATACCCAGTAATGGGAATGCTGAGTCAAATGGTATTTCTAGTTCTAGATCCTTGAGGAATCGCCACACTGTCTTCCACAATGGTTGAACTACTTTACATTCCCACCAACGGTGTAAAAGCATTCCTATTTCTCCAAATCCTCTCCAGCATCTGTTCTTTCCTGACTTTTTAATGATTGCCATTCCAACTGGTGTGAGACGGTATCTTTGGGCAGGGCTCAGTCTATCATTCTGCAACCCTGATACCCTACTTAGGGTAGAATGTCCCCGGTCTGGGTCTGCCCTGTGAGGCCTCATGATTAGATGCTGTTGTGTATTTCCTGCAGGAATACCGTGGAAGTGATGCTCTGCCCCCTGTGAACCATATCAGGGACAAATCATGTCTACTTGGTCCGTGTTGATGATGCTTATGTTGATCTCTTGGCTAAGGTGATGTGCATCAGGTCCCACCCCTAAATAGTTACTATTTTTCTGTTTGTATCTTGCAGAGATATACTCTTTGTAAACATTCTATTTCTCATTGAATTTCTCCCCCATTGGTTTTGGCATGCAATGATATTTCTGTTTGCAACAATTAGCACTTGGTGGTCATCAAATGGTGACTTCCTATTTCCTTCCTTTCTCCTACATTTATTAGCCGACATTCCACTATAAGAAAGCACTTTCCCTTCTCCTCCACTTATTTCTCTATTCATCCATTTCTTTCTTTTAATACAAACATATGCATTTTTCTTAAGAATCATCACCTATTTAATAAATAATCACCTGTTACTATAATTAGTAGTTTGAGGCTCAAATTGTCCCAGTGCTCATCAGAGAAGCCCCACCATTCTTTGGCCACTTGTTTTTTCCTGAAGTGCTAGTTCTGCAAACACATCATGCTTCTCTGCAGCTCTTCTGATGGCACCACCCCCTTATTGGCTGGATAATTCCTAGCCTTGTTAAACAGCCCACTTAGAAAGTTTCCCCAACTTCTCATGTTCCCGTCCCAAATCTTGCTGCTACCACATGACTCCATTGTTATAATGGATTGTGCACTGTGCTTGTTTGTTCAGGCTTATAAGCAGTTGGTTTGTGACTCATATTTCTTTATTATCCTTCTAAGACACCTCCCTGGTCCACATGAGGAGCTCAATACATGTATGCTGAATAAGTGAATAGGAAAAAAAAACTGTGTAAACTCTCTGACTTTATATAACCTGTTGTTCTACAGGCTTCTATTAGATAGAGTCTCATCACCTTGTTGTTGGGATCTATATCTTTGGTCATTTTTTCCCATTGTTTTACATTACTGCGAAATGCATTATTAGTTCACGTTCGTGAAAGTTCTGGCACTATGTCTTATTTTTATTTAAGAGACAGAGTCTTACTCTGTTGCCCAGGCTGGAGTGCGGTGGTGCAATCATAATTCACTGTAGCCTTGAACTCCTGCACTCAAGCGATCCTCCGTCCCCCAAAGTGCTGGGATCACAGGCGTGCACCACCATTGCTCGCCCATGCGTTATGTCTGAAATCCCTCCTTCACTGTTGGCTCCAACATACCCCCTTATTTTCTCAAGAACTTGGACATGTAATGCACATCTGAAAGTAAACATGCCAAAACTCCGCTGCAGAGAGGCTGGTATTTCCTTGCAAATCAAACTCTCCTGTAATCTTCTACATCTCTCACCAGGGCAACCTCAAGCTTCCATTTGTTCAGACCAAAGATGCAGGAGGCAACTTTAACATTTCTGACACCTGCATCTGGCCGATGAGCAAGTCCTGTTGGGTTCTAAATATAATTTGAAGAGACAGCCCTCCTCTTGTCATTGTTCCTCTGCCACCATCCTCGCCCAAGCACCGTCATTCCTCCCTTGCAATACTGCAGCTCTCTCCTTGCCAGCGTCCCTACCCTGCCAGGCTGACTTCTGGTTTTCAAACACCAGCCACGGTGATCTTGTTAAACTGAACTGGATTAAGTCCCTCTGCCCAGGCCTCTCCAATGACGTCACATCTTACTCAGAAGAAAAGCCAAGTCCTACCACATCTTACAATGCTCTGAATGATGTGATACCCTGTTCCTCTCTGATATCAACTACTTCCTTCCCCCTTCTCCCCACCAGCCACACTCCCTCTGGCTATTCCCTGATAGTGTCCCCTCACCCCTCTGACCATACACACACCAGCCTCAGGCCTCGACCATCCTCCCTGTCTGGGGATAGCCCATGTCCCCTTCCTCAAGCTTCCTGGTGCTTCAATATATATGACACATATATACTATATTTTTTCCCTTTTAAGCTTAAACGCTAATATAATTTGTATTGACAGAATAATTAAGAAATTCAGCTGCTCTCTGTAAAGGCTTAATAAAAATGTAAATTGTAATATAATGGAGAATTAATTTAAACACTCCAAAGTAGAGAAAGAATTGTGGCAGGGTTTAAAATTGCTCACAAGACTAACAGGGAGCCCGGTGAACTGGCCATATTGTATAGACTGTTTATGTAGCTTCCATCTGTGCCACATCCAACAGAGTTGTTATTTACAGTCATGTGCAGATAGATCATGATGCTCCAGTCAATGGTCTGCATATACAATGGTGGTCCTATCAGATTATAATGAAAAATTCTCATCACCTAGTGACATCATAGCTGTTGATAATATCATGGCACAGTAACTTAATTTTTAAAAATAATTTAGTGCAGCCTAAGGGCACAGTGTTTCTAAAGTCTACAGCAGTGTAATGTCCTGGCCTTCACATTCACCACTCACTCACTGACTCACCCAGAGCAACTCCCAGTCCTGCAAGCTCCAGCCATGGTAAGTGCCCTAGACAGGTATACCATTTTTATCTTTTATGCTGTATTTTTACTATACCTTTTCTATGTTTAGAAACACACATACCTACCATTGTGTTATAGTTGCCTGTAGTATTCAGTACAGCAACATTCTGTACAGGTTGGTAGCTTGGGAGCAACAGGCTATACTATATAGCCTAGGCATGTAGTAGGCTATGCCATCTAGGTTTGTACAAGTACACTCTATGATGTTCACACAATGACAAAATCACCTAAACGTATTTCTCAGACTGTATCCCTGTGGTTAAGCAACACACGACTGTACCTCTATGTGATCAGTGTGTATGCTGCATGCACACATCTATGTATCTATATGTCTGGATACGCAGTATGTGTGTACATGAATGCTTGCTGCTTTTGAGGTCAGCAGGGTGCAATATTTCAGTATGAGGCAGCAGATGGTTTACAATTGGGGAGAAGGCATTAGAACAGTATCATGAAGTTTGTGTGAAGGCCATGCTGATGCTGCTTCAAATGTCCACATTGTAAACACACAGAGCCTTTGGGCCACCACTTGTCTCCTGTGCAGTCATAGTAGGTGGCTTAGGTGATTAATTTCCACCAGAGAGATGCTGCCTTTCCTTTGTCAATGCAGGTTTTGTTTTCTCCTCCCTTACAGTGGTCTTCAGCCACAGTAAGCCTTTTAAAGCATTTTTAAAGAATGAGTTGAAAATCAAGTAAAAAAAGACAAAGCCCTATCACTCATTTCCTCCTTCATCTTTTGAGAAAGACATTAAGAACTTTGTCTAATAGAAAATAATGTAATGATTTCTAAATAAACGTGATCAACAGTTGGTTTCCTTTTTCTGCCCATAAAATTAAAATTTTACCTTAAATAAATGAAGACCATTGAAAAACCATGAGAGTGTATCCCACAGAGAAGACCAGGGATGCCTGCTCCTCACAGCCTGGCTGTGTCATGGGACTGAAGGCAAATGCGCTGCACAGCAGCCTCCGCATCGGACCCAGGGATGCATCTTTTTCATTCAATTTCCCATGCCCAGTACAGCGTCTGGCTCGAAGTCGGTGCTCAGTAAAACTCTGCTGACAGCTTGCCTGAGTGAATGGATAAATAACTGAAGGAGAAGAGGCGGGGTCTGCTTGTGTGCTGTAGACTAAGGGAGGATCTGCCGGGACTGTGCCATGAAGGCATAGTGGCATGCAGTCTGTGGCACAGCCTCATCAGCCCTTGCAGGTTCTGGCTATTGAGCCAGACACACCATAGGGAGTGAAGGGCCCCCGATCCCTCGGAGGTCAAGGGAATCTCTGGCAGGGACTGGGAGAGGGTGTAGGATGAGCTCTGATTGGTGTGGACACAGTCAGTCCCTCCTCACCTCAGCCACGCAGGAATGGCCCTGAAGTTTCCACAGCTGCCACAGCTCCCATCTAGAGAAAACCAAGCTGTCTGGGTCCACACAGGTATATATTCTATGGCTATTACACAAGGCTTCTTGGTAGATATTCACGGATCTCTCAGAAAATGGGCAGCTTCTCAGAGAACAGACGGGTGCCCACTGACTGACTCCAAATGCTCTCACTCGCTGGAAATTGCAGGTTTGCAAACACACTCCTGAATGCACTGCCAGTTTCAATGCACAGCCACGTGGGCATGGAGTGACAGTTTGCATGGAATGGTGGCCCTGTTAGGGAGACAAGGTTCATCATAGAAAGCGGCCTGGGGATGCTGGTTTGAAGATGGATGGAATGCAGGCAGGACCACTGCGGCCCAGGGAGTGACCAGAGCCAGCAGAATTGCCACCACCCAGGGCCCGGGAGGAACTGCTAAGGAGCCAGGCTAGCTGCAGGATGTTTGGATTGAAAGGACCACTTCGTGGTCTTTACAGTTGGCAAAACAGAGGCCTAGACAATATAAGATTACATCCCAGAGACAGCGATACACAAAGAGGCCACGGGACTTCCAACTGGCTGTCAGAAAGGAAAGTTCTGAGTCCCTGGCCTGTCTGATTACCTGGGCAGCTGTGACCCAAATCCTCTTAGCCCCCTGATAGCAGTGTGGATGGGAAGAGAGCAGGGAAGATGTTACTGGCTGGAGCCCTCAAGAGTGCCTCAGCGTTGCTGGAAAGATGACCAGTAGTCCTTCCTACTAGCTAGGACAGTGATTCCACCATGAGGACCATGGGGCAGAAGTCAGGAGAGTGGAAGATAGGACGCAGGAGGGCAAGGAGGTGAAGGAGGCAAGGACCTGGAGCCCAGCCAGAAAGGAGGGCAGCCCCTGCAGAGCCTGAGAACTCGGGATGGCCACGTGGCAAGCAATTGAAGCTGTTGGAGTAGGCCCGGAGGCCTGCCAGCCAACTACTCAGCTGATGGCGCAGCTCTGGAGGTGCTGTCCCACCTCACCACACAATCTGCCCTTGCTTGTGGTGCCAGTGCTACATGGGGCACAATTGCCCTGCTGCCTTCTAAAAGTATATGTACCACTCCCCACCCCACCCGCCCCCGCCTCCCCCTTTGCCCATGAAATTGGCCACTTCAGCTAGGAGGCCAGCCTTGCCGAGAGAAAGAAACGCAAGCCATACATCCTTCTGGACTTTCCCTTTACACTCAAGCCCTCAACTTTTTCAATGATATAATTAATATCATATGATATGTTCTTGGGTGATTTGTTTTTCCTATGCCATAGATATTTCTCTGTGTCACCAGAGAGAGCTAATTCATTCCCCCTGACTTGCTGCATTGCTTTCCCTTGTGTAGATGTACTGTGATTCCTTTAACCATTTTTGTTTCATGGGCTTTGTCTTCCTACTACAAAACAAAAGTAAAATTGGGACACTTGTCTGACTCACTTAGCCTGCAGAGGCAGAAGTTGCTGTAGAAAAAAAATCCTGCAAGTGGAGTTGCTGGGTCAAAATGGAATTGCATGTTAAATTTAGACAGAAACTGCCATATTATCCTTCAAGGACCATATACCAAGTAATGCATCACGAGTCACTAGCCAAGTGAGTGCCGTCTCCCCACACCCTCACCAAGACTGGACATCTTCATTATTTTGTTTGCCAACATAGTAAGCAAAACGTGGTACCTCAGAGTTTCGTTGTTGTTAATTGGCTCTCCTCTGATTATTCATGGAGCTGGTTAACTTTTCACATGTTTATGGGCTATTTATATTTCTTCTTTGGTGAACTGCCTATGTATATATTTCCTGATTAAGTTTACTTGCTCATTTTTCTTATTGATCTGAGGCACTCTGTGTATTATGAGCATTACATTATCATTGGTGGCTTGTCTTTTCATTTTAAAAAATGATTTTCCCTACAGAAGTTGAAAATTTAGTGAAATAAAATCTGTGCTGATTGGAAGGGGTGGAGCCAAGATGGCTGAATATGAACAGCTCTGGTCTATAGCTCCCAGCACGAGCGACGCAGAAGACGGGTGATTTCTGCATTTCCATCTGAGGTACCAGGTTCATCTCACTAGGGAGTGCCAGACAGTGGGCGCACAACAGTGGGTGCAGCGCACCGTGAGTGAGCCGAAGCAGGGCAAGGCACTGCCTCACGTGGGAAACGCAAGGGGTCAGGGAGTTTCCTTTCCTAGTCAAAGCAAGGGGTGACAGATGGCACCTGGAAAATCGGGTCACTCCCACCCTAATACTGCGCTTTTCTGAGAGGCTTAAAAAACGGCACACCAGGAGATTATATCCTGCACCTGGCTCAGACGGTCCTACGCCCATGGAGTCTCGCTGATTGCTAGCACAGCAGTCTGAGACCAATCTGCAAGGCTGCAGCCAGGCTGGGGGAGGGGCACCCGCCATTGCCCAGGCTTGCTTAGGTAAACAAAGCAGCCGGGAAGCTCGAACTGGGTGGAGCCGACCACAGCTCAAGGAGGCCTGTCTGCCTCTGTAGGCTCCACCTCTGGGGGCAGGGCACAGACAAACAAAAAGTCAGCAGGAACCTCTGCAGATTTAAATGTCCCTGTCTGACAGCTTTGAAGAGAGTAGTAGTTCTCCCAGCACGCAGCTGGAGATCTGAGAACGGGCAGGCTGCCTCCTCAAGTGGGTCCCTGAACCCTGACCCCCGAGCAGCCTAACTGGGAGGCATCCCCCCAGTAGGGGCAGACTGACACCTCACACGGCCGGGAACTCCTCTGAGACAAAACTTCCAGAGGAACGATCAGACAGCAGCATTTGCGGTTCACGAAAATCCGCCGTTCTGCAGCCACCGCTGGTGATACCCAGGCAACCAGGGTCTGGAGTGGACCTCTAGCAAATTCCAACAGACCTGCAGCTGAGGGTCCTGTCTGTTAGAAGGAAAACTAACAAACAGAAAGGACATCCACACCAAAAACCCATCTGTACATCACCATCATCAAAGACCAAAAGTAGATAAAACCACAAAGATGGGGAGAAAACAGAGCAGAAAAACTGGAAACTCTAAAAAGCAGAGCGCCTCTCCTCCTCCAAAGGAACGCAGTTCCTCAACAGCAACGGAACAAAGCTGGATGGAGAATGACTTTGACGAGTTGAGAGAAGAAGGCTTCAGACGATCAAACTACTCCGAGCTACAGGAGGAAATTCAAACTAAAGGCAAAGAAGTTAAAAACTTTGAAAAAAATTTAGACGAATGTATAACTAGAATAACCAATACAGAGAAGTGCTTAAAGGAGCTGATGGAGCTGAAAGCCAAGGCTCAAGAACTACGTGAAGAATGCAGAAGCCTCAGGAGCTGATGCAATCAACTGGAAGAAAGGGTATCAGTGATGGAAGATGAAATGAATGAAATGAAGCAATAAGGGAAGTTTAGAGAAAAAAAGAATAAAAAGAAACAAACAAAGCCTCCAAGAAATATGGGACTATGTGAAAAGACCAAATCTACATCTGATTGGTGTACCTGAAAGTGACGGGGAGAATGGAACCAAGTTGGAAAACACTCTGCAGGATATTATCCAGGAGAACTTCCCCAATCTAGCAAGGCAGGCCAACATTCAGATTCAGGAAATACAGAGAATGCCACAAAGATACTCCTCGAGAAGAGCAACTCCAAGACACATAATTGTCAGATTCACCAAAGTTGAAATGAAGAAAAAAATGTTAAGAGCAGCCAGAGAGAAAGGTCAGGTTACCCACAAAGGGAAGCCCATCAGACTAACAGCTGATCTCTTGGCAGAAACTCTACAAGCCAGAAGAGAGTGGGGGCCGATATTCAACATTCTTAAAGAAAAGAATTTTCAACCCAGAATTTCATATCCAGCCAAACTAAGCTTCATAAGTGAAGGAGAAATAAAATACTTTACAGACAAGGAAATGCAGAGAGATTTTGTCACCATGAGGCCTGCCCTAAAAGAGCTCCTGAAGGAAGCACTAAACATGGAAAGGAACAACCGGTACCAGCCACTGCAAAATCATGCCAAATTGTAAAGACCATCAAGGCTAGGAAGAAACTGCATCAACTAACGAGCAAAATAACCAGCTAACATCATAATGACAGGATCAAATTCACACATAACAATATTAACTTTAAATGTAAATGGACTAAATGCTCCAATTAAAAAGACACGGACTGGCAAATTGGATAAAGAGTCAAGACCCATCAGTGTGCTGTATTCAGGAAACCCATCTCACATGCAGAGACACACAGAGGCTCAAAATAAAAGGATGGAGGAAGATCTACCAAGCAAACGGAAAACAAAAAACGGCAGGGGTTGCAATCCTAGTCTCTGATAAAACAGACTTTAAACCAACAAAGATCAAAAGAGACAAAGAAGGCCATTACATAATGGTAAAGGGATCAATTCAACAAGAAGAGCTAACTATCCTAAATATATATGCACCCAATACAGGAGCACCCAGATTCATAAAGCAAGTCCTGAGTGATCTACAAAGAGACTTAGACTCCCACACAATAATAATGGGAGATTTTAACACCCCACTGTCAACATTAGACAAATCAACCAGACAGAAATTTAACAAGGATATCCAGGAATTGAACTCAGCTCTGCACCAAGTGGACCTAATAGACATCTACAGAACTCTCCACCCCAAATCAACAGAATATACATTTTTTTCAGCACCACACCACACCTATTCCAAAATTGACTACATAGTTGGAAGTAAAGCACTCCTCAGCAAATGTAGAAGAACAGAAATTATAACAAACTGTCTCTCAGACCACAGTGCAATCAAACTAGAACTCAGGATTAAGAAACTCACTCAAAACCGCTCAACTACATGGAAACTGAACAACCTGCTCCTGAATGACTACTGGGTACATAACGAAATGAAGGCAGAAATAAAGATGTTCTTTGAAACCAATGAGAACAAAGACACAACATACCAGAATCTCTGGGACACATTTAAAGCAGTGTGTAGAGGGAAATTTATAGCACTAAATGCCCACAAGAGAAAGCAGGAAAGATCCAAAATTGACATCCTAACATCACAATTAAAAGAACTAGAAAAGCAAGAGCAAACACATTTAAAAGCTAGCAGAAGGCAAGAAATAACGAAAATCAGAGCAGAACTGAAGGAAACAGAGACACAAAAAACCCTTCAAAAAATTAATGAATCCAGGAGCTGGTTTTTTGAAAGGATCAACAAAATTGATAGACCACTAGCAAGACTAATAAAGAAGAAAAGAGAGAAGAATCAAATAGATGCAATAAAAAATGATAAAGAGGATATCACCACCGATCCCACAGAAATACAAACTACTGTCAGAGAATACTACAAACACCTCTACACAAATAAACTAGAAAATCTAGAAGAAATGGATAAATTCCTCAACACATACACCCTCCCAAGACTAAACCAGGAAGAAGTTGAATCTCTGAATAGACCAATAACAGGCTCTGAAATTGTGGCAATAATCAATAGCTTACCAACCAAAAAGAGTCCAGGACCTGATGGATTCACAGCCAAATTCTACCAGAGGTACAAGGAGGAGCTGGTATCCTTCCTTCTGAAACTATTCCAATCCATAGAAAAAGAAGGAATCCTCCCTAACTCATTTTATGAGGCCAGCATCTTCCTGATACCAAAGCCGGGCAGAGACACAACAAAAAAAGAGAATTTTAGACCAATATCCTTGATGAACATTGATGCAAAAATCCTCAATAAAATACTGGCAAACTGAATCCAGCAGCACATCAAAAAGTTTATACACCATGATCAAGTGGGCTTCATCCCTGGGATGCAAGGCTGGTTCAACATATGCAAATCAATAAAGGTAATCCAGCATATAAACAGAACCAAAGACAAAAACCACATGATTATCTCAATAGATGCAGAAAAGGCCTTTGACAAAATTCAACAACGCTTCATGCTAAAAACTCTCACTAAATTAGGTATTGATGGGATGTATCTCAAAATAATAAGAGCTACCTATGACAAATCCACAGCCAATATCATACTGAATGGGCAAAAACTGGAAGCATTCCCTTTGAAAACTAGTACAAGACAGGG
Organism: Hylobates moloch; assembly: GCF_009828535.3. Lineage (NCBI taxonomy): Eukaryota > Metazoa > Chordata > Mammalia > Primates > Hylobatidae > Hylobates > Hylobates moloch. The sequence goes on along the minus strand of NW_026652289.1, from coordinate 83,594,239 downwards.
ATGCCCTCTCTCACCACTCCTATTCAACATAGTGTTGGAAGTTCTGGCCAGGGCAATTAGGCAGGAGAAGGAAATAAAGGGTATTCAATTAGGAAAAGAGGAAGTCAAATTGTCCCTGTTTGCAGATGACATGATTGTATATCTAGAAAACCCCATTGTCTCAGCCCAAAATCTCCTTAAGCTCATAAGCAACTTCAGCAAAGTCTCAGGATACAAAATCAATGTACAAAAATCACAAGCATTCTTATACACCAATAACAGACAAACAGAGAGCCAAATCATGAATGAACTCCCATTCACAATTGCTTCAAAGAGAATAAAATACCTAGGAATCCAACTTACAAGGGACGTGAAGGACCTCTTCAAGGAGAACTACAAACCACTGCTCAATGAAATGAAAGAGGATACAAACAAATGAAAGAACATTCCATGCCCATGGGTAGGAAGAATCAATATCGTGAAAATGGCCATACTGCCCAAGGTAATTTATAGATTCAATGCCATCCCCATCAAGCTACCAATGACTTTTTTCACAGAATTGGAAAAAACTACTTTAAAGTTCATATGGAACCCAAAAAGAGCCCGCATCACCAAGTCAATCCTAAGCCAAAAGAACAAAGCTGGAGGCATCACGCTACCTGACTTCAAACTATACTACAAGGCTACAGTAACCAAAACAGCATGGTACTGGTACCAAAACAGAGACATAGATCAATGGAACAGAACAGAGCCCTCAGAAATAATGCCGCATATCTACAACTATCTGATCTTTGACAAGCCTGACAAAAACAAGCAATGGGGAAAGGATTTCCTATTTAATAAATGATGCTGGGAAAACTGGCTAGCCATATGTAGAAAGCTGAAACTGGATCCCTTCCTTACACCTTATACAAAAATTAATTCAAGATGGATTAAAGACTTACATGTTAGACCTAAAACCATAAAAACCCTAGAAGAAAACCTAGGCATTACCATTTAGGACATAGGCATGGGCAAGGACTTCACGTCTAAAACACCAAAAGCAATGGCAACAAAAGCCAAAATTGACAAATGGGATCTAATTAAACTAAAGAGCTTCTGCACAGCAAAAGAAACTACCATCAGAGTGAACAGGCAACCTACAAAATGGGAGAAAATTTTCGCAACCACCTCATCTGACAAAGGGCTAATATCCAGAATCTACAATGAACTCAAACAAATTTACAAGAAAAAAACAAACAATCCCATCAAAAAGTGGGCGAAGGACATGAACAGACACTTCTCAAAAGAAGACATTTACGCAGCCAAAAACCACATGAAAAAATGCTCATCATCACTGTCCATCAGAGAAATGCAAATCAAAACCACAATGAGATACCATCTCACACCAGTTAGAATGGCGATCATTAAAAAGTCGGGAAACAACGGGTGCTGGAGAGGATGTGGAGAAATAGGAACACTTTTACACTGTTGGTGGGACTGTAAACTAGTTCAACTATTGTGGAAGCCAGTGTGGTGATTCCTCAGGGATCTAGAACTAGAAATACCATTTGACCCAGCAATCCCATTACTGGGTATATACCCAAAGGACTATAAATCATGCTGCTATAAAGACACATGCACACGTATGTTTATTGCGGCACTATTCACAATAGCAAAGACTTGGAACCAACCCAAATGTCCAACAAGGATAGACTGGATTAAGAAAATGTGGCACATATACACCATGGAATACTATGCAACCATAAAAAATGACGAGTTCATGTCCTTTGTAGGGACATGGATGAAATTGGAAATCATCATTCTCAGTAAACTATCACAAGGACAAAAAACCAAACACCGCATGTTCTCACTCATAGGTGGGAATTGAACAATGAGAACACATGGACACAGGAAGGGGAACATCATACTCTGGGGACTGTTGTGGGGTGGGGGGAGGGGGGAGGGATAGCATTAGGAGATATACGTAACGCTAAATGACGAGTTAATGGGTGCAGCACACCAACATGGCACATGTGTACATATATAACAAACATGCACATTGTGCACGTGTATCCTAAAACTTAAAGTATAATAATAATAAAATAAAATAAAATAAAAAAATCTGTGCTGTTTCTCTTCTATGGCTTGTGGGGTTTTGGGTTTGCTTAGAAAATCCTTCCCATAAAATAAACACTATTCTCTGATATTTTGTTGTAATAGTTCTTGGGGTTATTTTTCTCCTAAACGTTCATACTTTAATACATCTGGAAGTAACATTTGTAAATGGTAAAGGGTTTCCCTAGTGAATTGCTTTCACATGGATGACCAAGTGTTACTACACAGTTACATGATCTGTCCTTCATCACTGATTTGAAATACCACATTTATCATACACAATATGGCTTTGATGCAATCCTAAGGAGATAGGAATGGGTGATAGAAGCTGGAGTGGGGCTTCAAGGAACTGGGATTGTTTCTGCTACTCACAGAATGGGAGCATACATAGAAGCTGAGCCATGCAGTTGCTCTCACACACGTGAGATAGTATCTTTCACAGTCAGAACACAAGGGCAGGAGTGCTGGGGTCCTAAAACCAATGTGAAAGGGCCACCCAGCCTTTACCTGAAGGAATGTTCCCTGGATTATGGTTGTTCGAAGGCTGACTCACACACAGTGGAAAAACTAGACATGACGTTTTAGGGAAACGAGCTTAAGGGTAGGTCCTCCTGTTGAAGCCAGCTACAATTAAGTCAAGAGAGGGGCAGGGGTGGGGGGCACGAAAGCAAAGAAATGCCACTTATCTGAAATCTCCAAGAGGAATGTGGATGGCAACTGGCACCTGTAGCTGATAGGGACCCACCAGATTCCAAGCCTCTGGGCTGTGAGCGATTGCGGGGCAGAGGGATCAGGAGCCTCATGTAGCAGAGACCTGGGACTGCTCCAGACACAAAATGAGCCCAGAGCCCCCCACATAGACTACAGGTAGGAAGCAGGCTGAGAAAGCTGCCAGCTTGCAAGGATGCCAGGGTCTCTTTAGTGCCCTATTCTCCAAAGAGGAGCCAAGGCCAGGAGAGTAGGAGATGGTGAAGCCCCTGCTGCTGGGAAACTGAACGACCAAGGGTGGTGGGACCTCGCAGCCTCTGCCCAGTGGAATTTCAGGGTTTCTATGGCCATTGACTGTCACCTGTCTCCCAGTTATTCCATTCCTGTTCTACTACTGCATGTTGTTGTGTGGGTGTGACTGTATGGTTGTGTGGCATCCGCTAACTTGTTCATTTATTTAGCCCACGGGTCTCCAGACTCAAAGAAGCTGTATCTGCATCTTACAAAGAGACCACTGGGCATCACGCAGAAGCCCGTGACTTTGAGGCTGATGAGACTTTAGGATGGCTCCCACTACCTTTGATATTTGTGTAGCAAAAAGACTGAATCAAATATTCGGTGACCAGAAAGGTAGACTGTGGTGGGCATTAAAACTGTTCACTAATATCCACTTTTCTTCTGCTTCTGGGCACTCAGAAGAATTGCAGCTCCTGGCCTCCCCAGAGCTACATGTGGATCTGTAACTTGCTTTGACCAATGAAACATAAGTGGCAGGTGTCATTTTAAGTGGATGCATTTAACTGCCAGTGCTCACCTCTCCAGTCCTTCTCTTCCTCCTGCCCCTAAGCCTGGTGACCTCCTGATGGCAGCGCTTCATCAGCCTGGAGGACAATGGCATGTAGCAAGCCCTGACTTCCCTGTGCACCAGGAGCACAAAATAAACCTTTGTGGTTTGAGCTGCGGAGATCTGGGAGCTATGTGTTACTGTATCTAACTTAAACTAATTGAAAGTATCTTCATTCATTCCCATGGACTCAAACATCTCTATATTGATGACTCTCAGATTTATAATTCTAATGCAGTCCTCAACCCTGAGCTAGACAGAGTTTTTTTTTGGTTCTGCTTTTCCTAACCTATGAATATTCAAGTGCCCAAGACTCCGTGTTGAGCTCCTTTTTCTTCTCTATCTACACTTTCCTCCCTTGTAATCTTATTCCGTATCAGGCCTTAAATATTTAAGCACCAGTGTCTTCCAAATTTAAATCTCTAGCCCTGACTAATACCTCTCTAGTACACATCACTTAATTCCTGGATAGTTCCTACATGACTCTGGACTCTTGAAACTGAATTTAAGCATTGTCTCTGTCTCCCAAATTTCACTATTGAATCAACCATTATTACCTAATATAAAAAAGCTCCTTGAAGACATCAACACACACACACACACACACACACACACACACTTTGTGAAATAGTGTTTGCATTTTTTCCCACTTAAGTAGTAAGACTGGAGCAAATTTCATAATAAAAAAAAATCCCTTGAACAGTGTAGCTAAGAAGAAAGGAAGGAAGGAAAAAAGGAAAGGGAGATCTAAGCTTGATCACATCAAACAGAAAATGTAAACACTATGAACAGAATGCTATTGTACCCCATTAGCAACCTGTCTTCAACAAATCATTTTATGAAGCAAGAATCAGAACCTAAACTAGCCCCTTTCCCAAGACATATATTCCTTAAGAAATATGCCCTTGAGAATACTGCTCTCACAGGACACTTAAGTCATCAATAACTTCATGTGGCTTCCAATGGCTGCAATGATCCACTGCACCTACCAGCCAAGAGCACATTCTAGAGGAGTTCTCAATGTTAGAAGTGACGATGGCATTGCCACGGTTCTTTTTGTCAACAGTGTTCAATGGGAGGGTTGTTCCTGCATGGGTCAATTTCTAGGAAAATCCACCTGAATGAGAGATGGAAAACAGCAAAAACAGTAACAGAAAAACACATGTGGCCTGCTTCACTATGTCATATTATGATACATGGAAACGTCTGAAATCTTCACTTACATCTCCCTATTTTGACTCCTCATCAGAGGTGAGGCTGACTGAGAGGGAGACAGGAGGCTGTGGGCCAGGGCCATGGGCCATGCAGGAGCAGGTGCTAGGTCCAAGCGCTCATTCTCCTCTAAGAGACTCCTCTACCAGGTCTCAAATCCATCACCCCATCATGTCCAGCACAAGAATCTGGCCATGCATCCATTCTCAGCCTGGCATCCCATATTCTGAGTGGCTCATCTCTCAACCTCACCTCATATCCCCACCTTTCCCAACCTTCCCACAGCAGAGCTTGTGCTGATTTATAAGGCTACCTCTATTTTGTACAAGTTCCTACATAGTCCAAGGCCAGTTCTAGGCTTTCCAGTTTCTTCCACAGCACCAGCCCACGCAGGAATACCCCATATTGTAGTTACTGTTCATTTAAAACGTTGATCTCTCCATCCACCCTCCTTTTTTTTCCCACTGTTGTCTCAGCTTAGACCTTTAGTATTCAATAGGTATTTTAAATTTTGTCAAATTCCACAAAAATCCATGTTGAAGTGTTGAGCATTTGGACTGTATTTAGAGACCAATTCGCGAGGACTGTCATCTCACCACACTGAGTATTTTGATCTAGAATGAAATTCCAATGAATATCCCTCATTCATTCTTCAACCTGGTGCCAGCTGGCCTCAGCTTTGGCCTTTCCTCAAGACTATTCTTGCTAAGATCCACAGGATGGCCCTGTTACCAATACTGTGGGTGTTTCATTCCCTGTTTTATTTGCCTCCCTGTGTTTGTTGTCTTTGATGACTTCTTCCTTGAACATTCTCCTCTGTTGCTGCAATAACACCTGGCTCTCCTGTTTCATCCGAGTACTTCTCAGCCGCCCCTTCTGACTCTTCTTGGCTGCCCTTTCTGTGGCTATCTGACGTGTAAATGACACCCCAGGGCTCCACTCTGAGCTCCTTTATGCTCACTTATGCTTTCTCCATAGATGAGGCTGTCAGTAGCCACGTCTTTAAATATCACCCATATGCCAACACTTTCCAGGTTTGTATTTCAAGCCCCCAACTCTCTTCTGAACTTTACCTTCGTCTTGTACATCTGACCACTTAGTCTCCACTTGGATACCTCCCAGTTATTGCAAACATAATGAGGCAAAAAGCACATCTGGCTGTCTTCTTCGAATTGGCTTCTCCTCCAATTTTCTTGAGTTTAGTAAAAGGTTCTGCCATCTACTCAGTTGATCGAACCAGTATCCTGGGAGCCATTCTTAATCAGCCTTCTTTCATGATACATTAGTAATTTCATGGCAGGATTTCCACCTTCAAGATAGCACTGAGGCTACCGGATTCTCTCCATCTTCACTTCTACCATCTGCCCCAGCACAGAGCAGCTAAGATGGCCCCTCATTCCTGCTGTCTGTCCCCACCTCAATCCATTTTCCGTTTAGTGATCTGAATGACCTTTTCAATGGGTTCATATTTTTCCTTCACCTTAATTCCACAGTTACAGAGAATTACAGAGAGAATGAAACAGAAGACCCTTTCTGTGACCTGGGCAGCCCCTGCCTAACTCTCCACCTCTCTACGCATGACCTCTTTTTATTCCTCATTCTCCTGCTTTGTGAGCTTTCTTCCCTCAACACTCTCAGGATCGTTCCTCCTTGGCCTGGAATTTTTCCTGTAAGGACTCGCACACATCCTTTAGGTCTCAGGTGCTATGTCACCTGCTCAAATGCTTTCCTTGGTTAAATTATCTCAACGAAGTCCCACCTTTATTTTCTCACGAACCCACTTTTTTCCTTTACTATGCTTCACATTCATTGCAATTATGTGCATGTGTGTGTTACTAGCTTATCTTTTATTATACTGTGAGGTCCAGGTAGGGATAGACTGTGTCTGTCATTCTCCCCTGGAGATCCAGCAGTTGGCCTGATGCCCAGTGCAGCTACCTAGAGAGCACCAGCTAAAAATAGATGTGTGTACAGTAGTCCTGTCTTATCTGTGGTTTTTCTTACCCATGGTCAACCATGGTCTGAAAATAGATGAGTACAGTACAATAAAATATTTTGAGAGGGCGATACAAACCATATTCACATAAATTTCATTATAGTATGTTGTGATAATTATTTTTAAATTATTGTTGTTAATCTCTTACTGTACCTAATTTATAAATTAAACTTTATTATAGGTAGGTATGTAGGAAAAAAGTTAGTATATATAGGGTTTGGTACTAGACGCAGTTTCAGGTATCCACTGGGGTTTCGGAATGTATTCTCCATGTATGGCGGTGTTAAGGGGTTACTGTATCTGTTTATTGAAGAAATAAATAACTAAAGTTTATAACCGTGATACCCTGTAGATGAGCAAAACAAGCATAGTCCTGGTTTGTATAATAACTCTGACACTGACTGTCATGAGAAAGAAGAAATAACAGCATGGTGACTTCAATGCCTAGCATATGGCAGGCAATGGGTTATGGCCACAGTCACATTAATACGGAAGCTTGCATTTAAAGTAGTAAAGAACATGGCTACTGAGTATGGCCCTTTTTTGGTTTTCCTTTTAAAGTTAAAACTGGTACTTAGATCTGATATCTAGTTTACATTCACGGGCATTCCATGTGGTACCTGGGAAATAATATAGCTAAAATTGGGTATTATTTTCATTTTCACTTTTAGATTTAACCCTCTGCTTTCTGTGTGCTTGATCCCACCTCACCCACAGGCATGCTCTGAGGTCAATGCACCTTTCAATAAGCATACCTCACACTCTCCTTGGAGGGCAAGGCTCCTCCAAACAATGGTTGCAATTGTAGCCTCCTGCTCATTGTCAGATTTTTCAACCTTCCTATCCACATCTGCTCTATCAGTTCCTTCTCTCTACATGCTTCCCAGCCCTCTGCCCTTTGTCCTCCACTCTTATTCCTCCCACTGGGTCTCATGTGTGCTTTATTTTTCCTTCTCTCTCCTATGATACTAATGATTCCTGTTATGAACTGAATGTCTGTGTCCCCACCAAATTCATATATTGAAACCCTAGCCCCCCAGGGTAATGGTATTAGGAGGTGAGGCCTTTGGCAGGTGATTAGGTCATGAGGGTGCAGCCCTCATGAATGGAATTCGTGCCCTGTTAAGAAGAGACATCTTGCTTCCTCTCTCTCTGCCATGTGAGGACACAGCAAGAAGGTGGTTGTCAGCAACCAGGAAGAGAGCCCCACCAGAACCAACCATGTTGGCACTCTGTTCTTGGACTTCCCAGCCTCCAGAACTGTGAGAAATAAATGTCTGTTGTTTAAGCCACCCAGGCTACAGTATTCTGTGATAGCAGCCCACGGTGCCTGAGAGACAACCCTCTGCATTTAAAGCTCTTACCTTCCATTATGATATTTTACTTTGTTTCCCCTTCTCCATAACTACCTTTAATGCTGGCTCTCTCCCTTCTCTAACTGCCTTGTTCTGAACGTGCCTTGCTTGAGAGAGTTCATCCATCCCTGTCAAAGGCATCAAATTCCCTCTATGAGTTTGGCTCTGAAATGTCAACCTTCTGGCCAGCCTCTCAATTCAAACTCAGTTCATTCTCCAGTTGTCTGCTGCAGAATTTTATTTCCTGGCGTATACACTGAAGTGACCACACCAGATGATATGAGGTCAGATTCAGCTGCTGCCAAGGTGTAGTAAGAATGCGGTTGGGTGGAGATGACCTGGGTTAAATCCCAATGCTACTATTTCTCAACTGTGTGACCTTGGGCAGGATACTCAGGCTTTCTACAACTTCTTGTTCTCATCTCCAACATGGGGGCTGTGGCAGGACTGCTGTCATCCCCCAGAGCACTGAGCCCATGGCCAGTACAGAGTGAGCCCCACATGGTCTACAGGAGGTCAGTGATGGACGTGATGGAGGAATGGAGGACCATTGATAGTTCAAGCTCAGGTACTGCATGCTTTCTCCCTGGAGAAGAGTTTAGTAGTACCTTGGTCAAGTTGCTGAAGTGTCAAAGGAAAAACTACAAAATACACGTACAAAATATCCTTAGGACTAAATCCAAGGTCCTCTCTTTTCCCTAATAGTTGAAATGATCTCTTGGGTCTCAGGGGATGTGCAGCACCAGACTCCTGGGATAATGCATTTGTGGCATAATCTGTTTTGTTATAACTGTTTGATGTTTCAGTCAAATGCTGGTGAATCATGTGTATTTTCTCCTTCTCTAAAGGGAGATTTCTTTTTACATCCCTACGGAGTTTTCCACATTCAGGAATTGGGAGTATTTTCTGATTTTGTATTCTAAAAGAGTAAGATAAGAACACAGATGTTTATAGCAGATTTATTCATAATTGCCAAAACTCAGAAGCAACCAAGATGTCCTTCAGTAGGTGAATGGATAAATAAACTGTGGTACATACAGACAATAGAATATTATTCAATGCTGAAAAGAAATGGGCTATAAGGCCATGGAGAAAACTTAAGTGCATGTTACTAAGTGAAAGAAGCCAATCTGAAAAGGCTGCATACTTTATGACTGACATGTTGGAAGAGGCAAAATCACAGGGACAGTAAAAAGATCAGTGGTTACCAGGGCCTAGAGGGAGGAAAGGATGAACAGGTGGAGCACAGAGGATTTCAGGGCAGTGAAACTACTCTGTATGATACCATAATGGTAGACGCATGTCATTATACATTTGTCTAAACCCGTGGAGTGTACAACAGCAAGAGTGAACCCAGGTGTAAACCATGGACTCTGGGCAATAATGATGTCTCAATGTAGGTTCGTCAGTTGTAAAAACTGGACCACTCTGGTGGGGGAGGCTGAGACAATGGAGGTGTCTATGCATGTGTGGGGTTGGGGGTGAACAGTGACTCTTTACACCTTCCTCTCAATTTTGCTGTGAACCTAAAACTGCACTAAAAATAAAGCATATTTAAAAAAGGGTAAGATAGGAAATTATCCTCAATGAAAAAATATATAATCACATAAACAGACATTTCCCTTTCAGTAACATTTTTTGAACCTGCTCTAGTGCTTTGGGAAGAACAATGCCAACCAGGAGGAGGGAGATAGAGGATCCTGAGAGCTAAAGGTGGGCCCAGCTCTCTCCTCTGTCTTCCCTGGAATTTCTACTTTCATATTAAAATCATGTCTAAAAACAGACTAATCATCCCCTCAGTCTCTCCTATACTCCATGGCCTTTTCCTACAACTATTTTTCTTTACTTAGTCATGCAAACGGAACACCTGGTGTCAGTGGAACTCATTAAACAGCAGAAATCATGTAGACGCATTCTACTGTCATAAGAGAAATTATTCCTGACTAGTACACATGCGCAGAGCTGGTGTCTCCTCTGTCCCTGGCTCTGCTGTGGATAACTGTGAGGAAAATGAGGCTCTGAGAGATGCCTGATCTTGCCCAAGGGGAATCTGGGGTTAAAAGGGTACATGTGGCCTCCTAGTTGTGATTTGATTGTGCCATGCTTCATATTTATATCAAGGAGAGGATATTTGTAGTTGCATGACTACAGCTTAACAGGCTATTGAAATATACAATTCATGTTAGAAAGCTGTTCATAACATACGGCTAAAACAACTAAAAGGTTGGTTCTTGGAGAAGTCTACTCTAGGCACTTGGAAACGCCACAGCGTGGATTTCAACTGGGGCATATGTAACAAGCATGCACTTCCCAAGTTTCCTATGTACAGGTGGCTCTATCAATTGCATTGCACTCCAGAAAATATTGTATTAGTGAAGCCAGATTCATACTGTGGAAATAATTCACTCTAAGTGGAAAGAATGACAAAGAAGACAAAGAGTGACAAAGAATTCTTCCCACCTCCAAGTCCTTCTTTCAGGGCTTCTTCACACAGAATACTTGCTTACTTGTTTGGTTTCTGTGTTACTCCCCAATTTCCTAGTTGTGCATTCCTTTGGATATCAGTCTCCATGTTTTGCTAGGGTTGCAAAAAATCTTACCCAAACCACAATCTTGATATCCTCCCCTCAACTACTGGTTCAATCTCTAATTGCTCCTTCACACAGCAGACAAAACATAAGAATTAAAACTCAGCCAGTCTCCTGAAAAAAAGCTCTTTAACAGCATCTTAGTTTGCCACAGTGGGCTCTGGAGCCCAAGTTTCAGTTCTGACTCATGATCCTGGGGCCGTGCAAACCTGGCCAAGTTGGTGATGTATCAGCACTCCATTTCCTTACATCTTAACTCAGTGGATTGCTGTAAGGGTGAACTGAGACAAACACAAAGGGCTGAGAACAGAGCCCAGCTCAGAGCAAATCTAACCAGATGACACTGACATCTGTCACCATTACCTCCCCTGAATTTGGTCAACTCTGGCTCTTTCCGACCCTCCACCAACACCCCCTCCTCTGCCAGACTCACCGTGGGCCCCACTCACTGTCTGGGCAGCTGTAGGATTTGTGAATAAGCTGTTTCTTCGGCCGCGGTGTTCTTTCCACCCTCTACCTCCTCTACCCCAACATTCACATCCTGCTGCTCAGCCTGGCTAATTCCTATTGGTCCTTCAGAGTTCAACTTAAACACTTTTTCCTCCAGGAAGCAACCCCTGGCTGCCTAGACTGGGTCAGCCCTCTGGCTCTCTATCCTGAGCATGCCCATGGCTCTATTAGGGAACAGAGATTACATCCGTCTTGTTCACCACTGTCTCTTCAGTGCCTAGCATGGCACAGGGCCATAATACCCCACAAATATCTGCTGAATAAATGAATTCATGGCTGGAACTGTCACCACGGGGTCAGCTATAGACAGGATGCTGTCTGAGTGCTCTCAAATGGCAAGTTTGTCGGAAAAAGAATTCGAGACTCAAGTCTTAGCCACATAATGGAGAAATACAATCAGCAGTCAAGAGAAAGAGGAGACCCAACCAGCCAACCAAAACAAGAGTGTTCAGAGGATGCCTGAAAGCTACAGGTAGAGAAGCTTATCATGTTTCAGCAGGGGCAGGTGAAACACATTAATATAAAAAATGTCAATTTTTTCAAAATTAACCCAAAGCTGGAACGCACTGTCAGAGTTCCAATATGGCATTTCGGGGAATTGGATACAATTATTTTGAAGTATGAACAAAATAACTGATAAGAATAGCAGTAATACACCAACAACAGTCAAACCAAGAGCTAAATCAGGAATATACTCCCATTCACAATTGTCATGAAAAGAATAAAATACCGAGGAATACAGCTAACCAGGGAGGTTAAAGATCTCTACAAGGAAAAATACAAAACACCGCTCAAAGAAATCAGATGTGACACAAACAAATGGAGAAACATTTCATGCTCATGGATAGGAAGAATCAATATGATTAAAGTAGCCATACTGCCCAAAGCAATTTATAAATTCAATGCTATTCCTATTAAACTACCATTGAGATTCTTCATAGAACTAGAAAAAAGTATCTTAAATTTCACATGGAACCAAAAAAGAGCCTGAATAGCCAAGGTAATCATAAGCAAAAAGAACAAAGCTGGAGGCATCATGCTACCTAACTTCAAACTATATTACAGAGCTACGGTAGCCAAAACAGCATGGTACTGGTACAAAAACAGATACATAGACCAATGGTACACAACAGAGAGCCCAGAAATAAGACAGCACACCTTCAACCATTTAATCTTTGACAAACCTGACAAAAACAAGGAACATGTAAAAAACTCTCTATTCAATGAGTGGTGCGGGATAACTGGCTGGCCATGCATGGAAGATTGAAACTGAACCCCTTCCTTCCACCATATACAAAAATCAACTCAAGATGGATTAAAGACTTAAATGTAAAACCCAAAACTATAAAAGCTCTGGAACATAACCTAGGCAATACCATCCTGGACATAGGTACAGGCAGAGATTTCATGATGGAGATGCCAATAGCAATTACAACAAAAGCAAAAATTGACAAATGGGATCTAATTAAAGAGCTTCTGCATAGCAAAAGAAACACCAACAGAGTAAACAGACAACCTATAGGATGTGAGAAAATTTCAGCAAACTGTGCATCTAACAATGGTGTAATATCCAGCATCTATAAGGAACTCAAACAAATTTACAAGAAAAAAAAACCATTAAAAAGTGGGCAAAGGACATGACCAGACACTTCTCAAAAGAAGACATACATGTAGCCAAGAATCATATGAATAAAAGTTCAATATCACTGATCATTAAAGAAATGCAAATCAAAACCACAATGAGATACCATCTCACACCAGTCAGAATGGCTTTTATTAAAAAGTCAAAAAATTGCCGGGCATGGTGGCTCATGCCTGTAATCCTAGCACTTGGGGAGGCCAAGGCGGGGGTGGATCAACTGAGGTCAGGAGTTCAAGACCAGCCTGGCCAACATGGGGAAACCCCATCTCTACTAAAAATACAAAAAAATTAGTTGGGTGTGGTGGCATACACCTGTAATCCCAGCTACTCGGGAGGCTGATGCAGGAGAATTGCTAGAACCTGGGAGGTGGAGGTTGCAGTGAGCCAAGATTGAGATCGCACCACTGCACTACAGCCTGGGCAACAGAGTGAAACTCTGTCTCAAAAAAAAAAAAAAAAAAGTAAAAAAATAACAGATGTTGGCAAGGTTGTGGAGAAAAAGGAACATTTATACATTGTTGGTAGGAGTGTGAATTAGTTCAACCGCTGTGGAAGACAGTGTGGTGATTTCTGAAAGAACTAAAAATAGAAATATCATTCAACCCAGCAATCCCATTACTGGATATATACCCAAAGCACTATAAATCATTCTATTGTAAAGGCACATGCACCTGTATGTTCGTTACAGCACTATTTACAACAGCAAAGACATGGAATCAACCTAAATGCTCATCAATAATAAGCTGGATAAACGAAATGCGGTACATAAACATCATGGAATACTATGCAGCCATAAAAAAGAATGAGATCATGTCTTTTGCAGGGACATGGATGGAGCTGGAGGCCATTATCCTTAACAAACTAATGCAGGAAAAGAGAATCAAATACCGCATGTTCTCACTTATAAGAGGGAGTTAAATGATGAGAATACATGGACACATAGAGGGGAACAACACACACTGGGGCCTACTGGAGGGCGGAGGGTGGGAGGAGGGAGAGGATCAGGAAAAATAACTAATGGGTACTAGGCTTAATACCTGGGAGATGAAATAATCTGTACAACAAACCCCCATGACACAAGTTTACCTTTGTAACAAACATGTGCCCCTGAACTTAAAAGTTATAAAAATAAGATTAGTAGTAATAATGATAAAAGCAGTGAACATGTTTACACCTGTAGTTGCACTAGCAATGGGTGAGGGTACCCCCATCCCCCAAAAAAAAGATTAGCCACAGCTTGATAATTACAGAAGCTGGGTGATGGGTACATGGGACTCAGCATATTACTCTGTATATATTTATAGATGTTTAATATTTTCCATAGTTGAATGTTTAAAGATGTAAGTAAAACAAAATAAATTTAGCAGAAAACAAAAAAGAGGTGCTGTCTTAAGCCCTTCAGATATATTAACATACATCCAGACTCAAAAAAGAAAACTGTAGAAAAGAATGACAGGGAAGGAGCGTACGCCTCACACTGAAGCTGTGCTGACCAATGCACTATGAGACCAATGTATGTTCCAGGTGCCATTTCTGTCCCCAGGGAAGAGTAGTTTATTTAACAGACAGAGTAGGCAGAAAACAAATTTATATCCTCCCACCCCCAACACAAGTAAGTTTTGGATAAATTTAAAATATAAATGTAAAATAAAATAACCGTAAAAATATTAAAAGAAAATATATTCAAATATTTGTATGACTTTGTATTTGTATGACTTTGGCTTGAAGACCTTCTTTTTTTTTTTTTTTTTTTTTTTTGAGACAGAGTCTTGCTCTGTCGCCAGGCTGGAGTATAGTGGCACGATCTTGGCTCACTACAACCTCCACCTCCCAGGTTCAAGTGATTCTCCTGCCTCAGCCTCCCAAGTAGCTAGGACTACAAGCACACACCACCATGCCCAACTAATTTTTGTATTTTTAGTAGAGACAGGGTTTCACTGTGTTGCCCACACTGGTCTTGAACTCCTGGGCTCAGGCAATATGCCTGCCTCAGCCTCCCAAAGTGCTGGAATTACAGATGGCATGAAGACCTTCTGAAGCAATGTAGGATAGGTAGAAATTATAAATAAAAATAATAGAAATATTTAACCAGATAATGTTTCTTAATATGGCAAAATAAACAATATAAAAAGACATTAATATACTTAGAAAAATCGTTGAAACACATACACAGGCAAGGGACTAACAGCCCTCTAAACAAAGAACTGCTATCCACTATTGAAACAGAGACAAACAACCCCACAGAAACTCCAGCAAAAGACATGAACAAGCGGTTTACAGAAAATGGAATCAAGATGGCCAGTAATGCATCAAAAAGGTAGTCATGAAAAAACGATGCAAACTGCCAATGCCATATCATTTTCACACAAACTGGAAAAACCCTGGGGATGACATCCAGAGTCAGAGGGGTTTAGTGAGCACTGCACGCACTTGCATTTTGGGGGAAGATGTGAACTTCTATGCCCTTTTTGGAAAGTAATCTGGAAACGGCGATTCAAGTTCAATATCTAAGAACTTGTTGACTCAGTGGTCCCATTTTTGGAAATATATCATACAGAAATAAGAGCAGGAGTATATTAGAAAGTGTTCAATGATATAAAGAATTTTTGAAGTGGCAGAAACTGGAGAAAGTCAGCATGCTTCTCAGTAGGAAATAACTCGACAGACTCAATTTGTTCACATGGGACTATCACAAAGCATTCAAGAAAGAAATTAGACTGGATTTGCTAATCTGGAAGGACATCCATGCTGTACAGTTTCCTGAGGAAGGGAAGCTTCAGAATCATATGTATTGTGGGGAATCATAGACAGTCGGTTGTAGAAAAGTATCTATTTATAAAAGTGCATATTTATGTTCATAAATGTATAGGTGTAGCTGGTAGTTTGTACATAATATCTGTTAGCTCAAAGAAGTATAAATTGGGTGGTATTATTAACATTTTTTAGCTTCTTTTCATTGTTTCACTGGCTGTAAAAATGTCACTATTTTTGCGTTAAAAATAATTGAGAGCATTTCTGTAAAAGGTTAACAGTTTGCCAGAGAAAACAAGGGAGAGAATTTCCAGGAGGGAATAATTAGTTAAATAGGAGACAGCAAAGACAGAAGAACTTGGGCATGCGGGGATGGGGAGAGAGGGAGGAGGGAGAATGGCAGGGGGGCCTGGAGCTAATGATGAGGATTCCATGGGGCCAGATGAGGACCTCTGTGGATCCCTTATCTCCTATCTCTATAACTGGCATCATAAGTATAAAAAGGAGAGGTGAAGAATTTGGCTGAGGATGGAGACCTGAGCATGCAAGAAGTCAGAATGGAAGTGAAGAAGAAATGCCAGCCACCATCATCAGTGCTGAATCTACAAAAGAGGTCCAGGGAGGGAGATCAGTTGCTTGCATCCTCCTTGGAGCAATCCCATACGTTTTCCAAGGGTCCCAGAGGCATTCTGATAGAGTATGACAGTGATCCCTAATTTGACAACCCAGAAGGATTATCTGCTGTGACAGTTTTCTGTGGAGGAAAGGACCAGCACCTATGCTGCCTCCGCTGATAGGGCTGTTACCACCTGTACACGCACACGCCGCTCCTCTGCAGCTCTCTCTGCAAGTGCAGCCTGTTGACTCCTGAAATCCAGCCTTACAATCACGGTGGCCCCAAAATGATTATGTTTCTTGGGATAGTACGCAAAGGTGCACTGCTGATCTGACAGCGTGGATGCCGAAAAGCTTAGAAGCAGCCTTCCTGATTTTAAGACGACTCAAATTACTCTTCTGCGGACGATTTTAAACTTTCATTTACACCTACTAAGTATCCTTAAAGCAAGGTATTCCCACACCATGCCAGGATTCCTGTAAATGCCACATGGCATCAGATCAGATACCACGTACAGAGGTCTCTGAGGATACTGGACCTGCTGGTGAAGGGGCTGTCCACTCACTGGGGGCTTCAGAAAGGCCACGGTCTTATGAAAGCACACATTTCTGGGGAACAGCCCAGATTTGTCACAGAGAAATTTCTGGATGTGGGTCTGGGACTGATTTACAAGCACCCCAGGTATTTTTATGCCACTCATCTTGGATCAAATGGCTTTGGAAACCACTCAAAACTCATAGTACTGAGTGCTTGGAGCCAGTGTAGGGACCCAACAAACACCTGTGGATTGGCTTTTTATAAGGAATGCAATTTGAGGTTCTATGTCTATTAGCCGCATGATGTCATCCAGTCCAATGCTAAAAGTATTGGATTCAGTATATCAAAAACAACTGGATATTCACTCTTGGCTGTACCCTTTCTCAAAAAATTAATGAAATAAAATGAAATAATATCTTAAAAGTAGTCACAAGTCATTGCAAAATCCAGGAGGAAAATAACAGTTTGGCTAACTTTAGACTTAATTAGATAAATATGCATGTTGCCATTTCTATAGTAATGTTAACATAATAGACAAAAGAGACATAAAACTTTCAAATAACTACTACGGTTAAAATGCAATGCCCACATTTGCTCACCATGTCTTTTTTTTTTTTTTTTGGAGACAGAGTGTCGCTCTGTTGCCCAGGCTGGAGTGCAGTGGCACCATCTCAGCTCACTGAAACCTCCACCACCCAGAATCAAGTGATTCTTGTGCCTCAGCCACCAGAGTAGCTGGGATTACAGGCATGCACCACCATGTAGTAGAAATGGGTTTTTGCCATGTTGGCCAGGCTGGTCTTGAACTCCTGGCCACAAGTGATCCACCCACCTCAGCCTCCCAAAGTGCTGGGATTACAGGCTGAGCCACTGCCCCTGGCCTCACCATGTCTTGAATGCCTACACTGGGCTAGGCCCTTCTGAGGCACTGCAATGTATCAGTGAACAGAAGAGGCAGAAATCTCTCCTGTGGCTTCTTTTCTAAAAGGGGCAGACTTGTCTTTGAATGATGCCACACTTAGTGCTCCACACAGGATTTTACAGGTGACAGACTACTACCACGGTGAAAAGACAACAGAAAACGACAAGCTAGAGGAAGGCCTAGGGGAGTGTGAGGACATGAGTGGGGTGGCTGGAGCAGGCCTCACTGAGAAGGTGATTCTGGAACAAGGATGTGGAGGAGGTGAGCTGGTGACTTGGGTGCCTGGCAGGGCAACAGCCCCAGAGGCTGGAACAGCTTCAGGTGGGCAGGTGTGTCTGAGTGCCCGGAGCAGAGGTGGGGTCACAGCTGAGGCCTCTGGGGTTGCCGGAAGCCCCATGAGACTCACCGCTTTCCCTCTGTGTGAAACCAGGAGTTGCTGCAGGCTTTGAAGCCCAGCTGCCTCATGCTAGAACTCACATGTGATGGGGCTCACTCTGGCTGCTGCTCAGTGAGCAGATGGTGGGGGGAGGGTGGGAGGTGGGAGGAAGGAGAGAAGCAAGGAGGAGATGAGTCAGGAGGCCACTGCCTTCCCGGAGGAAGGAGAGTGGTCTGGCGAGGATGACTGCCGTGGGGGTGAGACAAAGTGGTGAATTCTCAATGTATTTTGAAAAATTGGTTTAAAACAGAATCCAAAAGAAGGCAATAAGTGAGAGGGGGAAAAAAACAGAAGATGTGAAACAAACAGAAAGTACAAGAGGAGCTGGGTAGAGGTGAACCCAAATGTGCCACTAATTAAATTAAATGTAAAGAGACCAGATGCTCCAGTTAAAAGCAATAAATTGGCAGACTGAACGCAAGATTCAACTATATGCTGTTTACAGAAGACATCTAAAGCATACAGAGAAAGGACAAAATTAAAAGGATGGGTAAGAAATACATCACGTGAATTGTAACCAACAGAAAACTGGTGTAGCAACATTAATAACAGACAGAATAGACTTTTAGGTAAAAGGCATTTGCTAGTGATAAAAAGAATTACTTCAGAATGACAAAATAAAAGTAGGACATAGATGTGAATGTACTATTGACAAACTTTACTTAAGGGTCATATAGAATTATACTCTCAAGAGGTGCAGAATATAAAATGCTGTTAGTACAAATGAAACATTTAAAAAATATTTATCATACTCCGAGCCATAAAATGCATCATAAAAAATTTAAAAAGAAGAGATCATACAGACCAAGTTTTCTGACCATACTACAATTAACTTTAAAAGATAACTAGCAAACTCCCATATGGTTACGAGATTTAACACATACTTCCAAATAACCCACAGGATTTGCTTCAAAATAATATAGGAGGTCGTGGTGGGAACAAGGATATAGAAAAAGTAAGATTGGCCACAACTTCATAATTTTTAAAAAATTTTTTTATTATACTTCAAGTTCTAGGGTACATGTGCACAATGTGCAGGTTTGATACATAGGCATACATGTGCCATGTTGGTTTGCTGCACCCCACAACTTCATAATTGTAAAAGTTGGGTGATGAATACATGGATATTCACTTTATTGTTCCATATACACATAGATATTTAATATTTTCAAGAGTTAAATGTTAGAAATGTAAGTAAAATGAATACAATCTGCAGGAAAAATTACAAAAATAAAATAACCCAACAATGAAAGAAAATCACAACTGAAATAATAAAATACTTTGAACTAAATCATAAAATATTTCACAAAAACTTAGTAAGAGACAATAAAAGCCACAGACAAAGTTTTATTGCTTTAGATGTATATACAAGAAAATAAAAAAATACCAAAAATTTAGGAGCCAAATGTCCATTTCAATAAGTTAGGAAAAATAGCAAAATAAACACAAAAAAATTAGAAGAAAGACAATGATGAAGATCAGAAATTTTTTAAAAACCCCAGAAAACAAATATATGGTAGGCAGGACCAAGAAAATCAACCATTAGGCTTATGAAAAGAATAATATTATTGAGAACTTGTAAAAATAATTATATGCAAATAAATTGGCAAATATGAACATAATGGACACAGTCCTATAAAAATAAAACTTACCAAAGCTGATTAAAATAACAGAAAACTTGGATAGCCCTATAACCATTAAATAAGTTAAATCAACAGATGCATACTTTTGTTTTTCTATAAAAGGATCTCTAGGTGCAGATGGTTTTCTCAACAAATAAAGAAATAATTCAGTCTTACAATCTAACCCACAATAAAGAACAAGGGGTACAATCCTAAACTCATGTTATGAGACTAGCACATCATCTTAGTATGGAAATGTGACAAGAAGTAGTAAGAAAAAAGAAAAAAAATAACAGGGCAATCTCATCCACAACGACTGGTTATATACATTTATTACAATCATGGCAAACTTCTGTTTATTCCAGGAATGCCAGGATGGTTTAACACTACAATATTTGCCACATCAACAGATGAAGGGAAAAAAAAATAATTGTGTTTCAACACATGCATGTAGATAAAGCTTTTTAAAAACTGAACCACTGAGATTTTATAAATCTAAGCTAGAAATGGAAAGAAATTTCTTCTATCTGATATATGGCTCCTCAGAAAAAATCTGGCACTAACATTTTTCATATTTGTAACATGTCAAAAGCTTTTCCTACCACAGAAAAATAGAACTAAACCTAAACATATACATAATTGAATTAAATGCTAATGGACAAACTGCAGAATATTATTTCCAAGTTGCATACAGACGATTTATTTCAATTAAGTCAGAGATAGAAAAGCAAAACTCAAATGGACTTTATTTACAGATACTCACTTTAAATATAAAGACATAGGTAGCTTGAATGAAAAGGGGTTAAAAATATATATGACATGCAAACTGTGAGCATAAGAAAGTTGGAATGGATGTATTACAATCAAACAAAAGAGACTTCAAGAAAAAAAGTATTACCAGAGATAAACATCTCATTATAATGAAAATATTAATTTGCCAGGAAGACAATAAATGTATATAAATACACGATTTCAAAATATATAAAGCAAAATATGACAAGACTAAAAGGAAATACAGACAAATCCACAACCATAGTGGATGATTTTGATGAATATTTCTAAAGGAACTGCTAGAACAACTAGACAGAAAAGGTAGGGATATAGAAGACCAGAACATCATCAACAAATATAACCTAATTGTCATTTACAGAATACTCTAATTCAAACTGTAAAATATAATTTTTTTCAAGTGCAAAAAGAGCCTTCATATCTTGGTGAAAAAGCCATATGCTGATCCACCAAACATGTCTCAATAAAATTCAAAATGCTGAGATAACACAGAATATGTCCTATGACAAAAAAGGAATTAATCTGGCAATCATGAAAAATGAGATATGTAAAAAAGTCCCAAATATTTGGATACTAAATAACATGCATGTAAATAACTCATGAGTGAAAGGAAAAACACAAGGGAGGTTAGAAAATAATTTTAAACTTGAAGATAATAAAAACATAATTTTGGTAATGCAGCTAAACTGTGCTTCCAGTGAAAGTTACAGTATTAAACACATAAATGAGGAATGGCTTAAAATTAGTGATCTAAGTTTTCACCTTAAGTATATATGAAAGATAAGCAAATCAAGACCAAGGTAAGTAGAAAGAAGGAAAAAAGAAAGGTGAAATCAGAGAAATAGAAAATAAAGAAAATCAACAGCTGGGGATGGTAGCTCATGCCTGTAATCCCAGCACTTTGGGAGGCCAAGGCAGGCACATAACTTGAGGCCAGGAGTTTGAGACCAGCCTGGCCAACATGTTGAAACCCCATCTAAAAAAAAAAAAAGAAAGAAAGAAAAGAAGGAAGGAAATCATAAGAGAGAAAATTAAACAACCTAAAATTTGATTCACTGAAAGATTCATAAGACTGGTAAACAAACACCTAGCAAGACTGATGAAAGAGAGAAATGAGGAGGTGAGGGAGGGAAAGAGGGAAAGCAGGAGCTCGCTTATATCATCAGCATCACAGATGAAGGAGGGAACAAAACCTCAGATTCTACACACATAAAAATAATAAGAAAATACTGTGAAGAAATATGTTCATAAATTAGACATCTAGATGAGTTAGACAAATTTCTTTTAAAACACAACTTACTAAATGTGACATAAAAGGAAACAGAAAATCTGAACTGCATATTTTATTCTGAATCTGTATCTGCTAAGAAAATTGTATTTATTATGAAAATTCTTACCTTAAAAAAGACATAGGTGACTTCACTGGTGAATTCTATCAAATATTTAAGGAAGAAATAATAGTAATTTTATACAACTTTAAGAAGAGAAAGAAAAACTCATTTTCCAAGTTTGGCATGAGGCTAGCATACCTCTGACACTAAAAGAAGAATGTGAAAAGAAAAGAACAGATCAACAACCAACATGAACATTGCCATAATCACTCATACTGTATTAGTTGAATCCTGTAATACATGAAAAATGATCAAGACCAAGTAGAGTGTATCCCAAGAATGTAAGATAGGGCAAACATTCAAAAACCAATAAAAATTATTTACTATATTAACTAAAAAAGAGTAAAACATTTGCTAAATTTAATACCTATTCATTTAAAAAAATCCTGCAACCTTGAAATAAGAAAGAATTCCTCCTGCAATACAGGGCGTTTTTTAAAATTCCATCCTTAAATCTTACTTTATGATGAAACGTTGAATTATTTTCCCTTATGATTAAAAACGAGTTAAGCATATTTAGTCTTAATACTTGTATGAAAGATTGTAGCCAGTGCAATAAAGTAGAAAAGAGGGAAAAAGGTTAAAAGGGAAAAATGAAAAGTTTTGCTATTTGTAGATGATATGAATGTCAGTGTAGCAAATTCTAAAAGCTCTATTATCAATAAATGCATTTAGTAAGGTTGCAAGTTACAAGGTCAATATGCCAAAAACATCAATTATATTTTTATATACTAGTAGCAAAAAGTTGGAAAATGAAATTAAAAGAAATCAATTTATAATGGCTTTGAAAAAACATAAAATAATCCAGAATAAATTTAGCAAAGGGTGCCATGGCTTTCTACACTAAAACAAAAACCTCTGCTGAGAGACATTAAAGACGACCTTACAAAATAGAAAAATACATTACATTCATAGATTCAAAACATCAATATTAGGGTCAGTTCTCCCAAAATTAATCTATAGATTCAAGACAATTCTATTTCTAAAAATCCCAGTAGGCCTTTTTGTAGAAACTGACAAAATTATTCAAAATTTTAAATAAAAATACAATTGATCTAGAATAGCCAAAATTATCCAGAAAATATAAAGCTGGAAGTCTTACAGAACTTAAAGAGTTACTATAAAGCTACAGTAATCAAGGCAATATGATATGGGCATGAAGGCAAACATATAAATCAATGGGACAAAGATGAGGATATAGCTCAATGGTACAAAATACAGGAGAGCTAGAAAGAAACCCACAACCATGACAAGGTAATTCAGAGGTGGAAGGCTTCAGCAGAAGGTGCTGGGAATAGCTGCATTTTCATGTGTGAAAATAATGTACTTCATTTCCTACCTAATGCCACAAACAAAGATTAATTCAAGATAGGTCACAAAACTAAACATTAAACCTACAACTATAACCTTTTTCAGAAGTAAACACAGTCTTCTATCTTCACAATTGGGGGTAGCTATAGATTTCTTAGAACACAGAAAGCAGTGATCATAAAAGAAAAAAATGAACATGTTAGACTTTATCAAAACATGAAAACTTCAACTCACTGAAAAGCATCATTTAGAAAATAAACAGACAAATCCCCAAATGAGAAAAAAATATTTACAAGACATAGACTTGACAAATGACTTAATTCTAACCTCTATGATAAAAGTCCTATGGCAACAATGAAAAGGCAGATTATCTAATTTTTTTTTAAAAATTGCCAAAAATTTGGAAAAGGAACTTAAAAGGAAGATATAGAAATGTACCCTAAAACTTAAAGTATAATAATAATAAAATTTTAAAAATATGAAAAAAGAAATGGTCAACAGTACATGAAAAAGTGCTCAACATCATCAGTTATCAGGAAAATGAAAACTTAGACCTCAAAGAGATACCACTTGATACCCACCAGAATGGCTAAAATTAACATCTTACAACATCAAGTGTTGGCAAGGATAGGGAGCATCTGGAACTTGCTTACATTACTGGAGGGAACATAGAAATGATGCCACTCATTTGGAAAAAGATATGATAGCTTTCTATAAAACTAAGCAAATATCAACCCTATTACCCTGGGGTTTCCCCACTAGGTATTTATGCAAGAGAAATGAAAACGTGTCTACACACACAGAGACTTGTACAAGAATGATTAAAACAGCTTTATTAATAGTGACACAACACTGAAAACAACCCAAATGCCCATCAAGAGAAGAGAATGGGTAATGACTGTGGTGTGTATATATGTACATACACACACCACACACACACATATATGTATACATATGTTCTTTACAACAGAATACTTACTATTCAATGATAAAAAGAATGACATATGGATATACTCGGCCATATGGGTAAATCTCATAGAAGCTGGAAACAAGAGAAATCAAACTCCACAGTAGTTTTTACATAAATTTTTTTTTTTTTGAGACAGAGTTTCACTCTCGTCCAGGCTGGAGTGCGATCTCGGCTCAGTGCAACCTCCACCTCTCGGGTTCAAGTTATTCTCCTGCCTCAGCCTCCTGAGTAGCCGGGATTACAAGCATGCACCACCATGCCAGGCTAATTTTGTATTTTTAGTAGAGACAGGGTTTCTCCATGTTAGTCAGGCTCGTCTCAAACTCCTGACCTCAGGTGATTCACCTGCCTCTGCCTCCCAAAATGCTGGGATTACAGGCATGAGCCACCAGGCCCGGCCTACCTGAAGTTTTAAAATTGGCAAAACAAATACATTCTAAATAATTTTTAGAAAACTTGTTGCTTTTGGAGGGTATTAACTGGAACAGGGCACAGTGAAACTTTCTGGGGTGAGAGAAAATTTCTGTATCTTGGTAGGAGTGTCATTTATATTGGCAGATGCATTTGCCAGAATCTGTTCAATTGCACACTTAAAACCTGCGTTTTACTGATGTAAATTATACCTAAAAATACTACCACACAAATGTTGAACTATACTTGGTTGATTTTTTTTCTTTAGTATTTGATGGCAATTCTGATACCACTTTTTATGTATTCTAGATTTGAACAAATGAGTAAATATATTAAGATTATTGAAAGCAAAGTGTCTTACTACTGGTAAAAGGAGTTACCAAGATGGGAAGGGTTGTGCAGATTAGGGCTGAAAGTATCAATATAAGTTCTCATTTTTTGATACATATCTACATTTCTTAATTATGACAAGGCCTAGAAGCAATGAGCACATCCAGCACCCAAATTTTTATTTCTAAATAACATTCCCTAAATAAAAGAAAACAGAACTTCCTAGGAAAAGGCTGATTTCAGTGCTGGAGCAAAGACTGTAAAAGGAAATCCTAGACAACCTCCTTGCACCAGAAAGGAAGGAGGTGTTAAGAGAACAGTGGACACAAATCCAAAGGACAGAGAGCTAGTTTGAAGGGATTCCCCACCCACCAAATCTGGGCCAACCTGAGCATCACAATAAATAATGGTAGTAACAGAATATAATCTACTGGGTAAAATAAGATCCATAAGTCCATATAAATAGATGATTAAGTAAATGGAGAAGATAAACCTCTTACATACAGAAGAATGCCAATGTAGGAGGAATAATAGAAATTCATCAATGAGTGCTAAAGCTAGTAGATAACTACTAGATAAAAGTTTAATGAGCAAAATCCTATTAATTACAAAGGGAAATAATTTTACAGGGGAGAAACTTCCACTATCTTAACCAAGTGACCAAAATTAACATAACCAGTAATGGGACAAATCAACATCATACGCCTTTTTGATACAATGCACTAGGAGGGACATAACATCACTTCCGTGGCATTACTGGAAAAAATCCATAACGGGACTTTAAGAAACCTCAGAAAAATCAAATTGGCAGACATCCTACAAATTAACTTGTCCATGCTCTTGGAAAACACCAAATCAAGAAAGACAGAGAAAGGCTTAGGACCTGTTCCAGATTAAAAGAGACTAAGAAGACATGACAATTAAGTGCAACCTAAGATCCTGTATTGAACCCTGGACCAGGAAAATAATAGCTATAAAAGACATTATTGAGAGAATTGATAAAATTGAATATGGAGTGTAGATTAGATACTAGAATTGTATGCATTAAATTTTCTGATTTTAATAATTGTACTATAGTCATGAAAGAGAGTGTCCTTTTTATAAAAGAAAACATGCACTGAAATTTTTTGTGGTAAAGGGGCATGATGTCTCTACCAGTCTCAAATGGTTCAGAAAAAAAAACCCCACGATGATATACACACACACACATATATATGTATTCATAAATATGCACATGTGCCTATATATACACAAACACACATAGCTACTATATATATTTTATATATATGACATGCCATATATATAAAATATGACATACCATATACATAAAATATATATAGATAGAGCAAATGAGTTAAAAGGTATACAGTTGCAATTGGTTGATTTGAGGAAAACATATATGGGGGTCCTTTGTGCCATTTTTGCAACTTTTCTATACATGTGGAAGTAGATCAAAATAAAAATCATGAGAAGGTTTATTATAATGATGGGACTGTAAATTGGGACAACTACCCATTGAAAACCATTAGGCAGTATCTACCAAAGCTAAACATACAAATACCCTATGAACCAGCAATTTCATTCCGAGGTATTACTCAACGGAAATACATAGATATGGCCATTAAAAACATGCACAAGAATATTCACAGCAATGTTATAATAGCATAGCATTCCTTTGTGTCAATACATCACAATTTATTTTTGCATTATACCCTTAATAGACATTTGGGTTGCTTCCAGTGTAGGGCTCTTACAAACAGCATGGAAAGGTGCTGAACTTTAGTAGTTACCAGTGAAAAAAAGATACTCAAACATCCACCATGTGAGCACACATTTTAAAGTCTGTCCTTTGTAGGAACATGGATGAAGCTGGAAACTATCATTCTCAGCAAACTATCACAAGGACAAAAAACCAAACACCACATGTTCTGACTCATAGGTGGGACTTGAACAATGAGAACATATGGACACAGGAAGGGGAACATCACACCAGGGCCTGTCGTGGGGTTGGGGGAGGGGGGACGGATAGCATTAGGAGATATACCTAATATTAAATGACGAGTTAATGGGTGCAGCACACCAACATGGCACATGTATACATATGTAACTAACCTGCACGTTGTGCACATGTACCCTAAAACTTAAAGTATAATAAAAAATAAAAATAAAAAAAACAAATTTTGGTGAGGATGTGGAGTAAAGTGAGCTCTCGTACACTGCTGGTGGAAGTATACATTGGCACATCCACTTTGGAAAACAGTTTGGTATTCAGTGTGTGAATTTGAGACAGATATCCCCCATGAGCCAACAATGCCACATCATTATATACCCCTAGACAAACCTATCCACATACACACCAGAGTACAAGTCTGAGAAGGCTAATGGCAGTGTTATAATAGTTCCAAACTGCAAAGAATCCAAATGCTTATCCAGTAGAGTGCATTTTAAAAGTGGCATATTCAAACATCACACATAATGGGCAAAAGCTGGAAGCATTCCCCTTAAAACCTAGAACAACATGAGGATGCCCACTTTCACCACTCGTATTCAACATAGTACTGGAAGTCCTAACCAGAACAATCAGGCAAGAGGAAGAAATAAAAGGTGTAAAATTTTTTTTTTTTTTTAAAAAGGAAGTCGAACTATCTCTCTTCGTGAATGACATAATTCCATACCTTGTAAAACCCTAAAGACTCCATGAAAAGGGCACTAGATCTGATAACCATAGTAAGTGAAGTTTCAGGATACAAAATCAATGTGCAAAAATCAGTAGCATTTCTATACACCAATAACATTCAAGCTGGGAGTCAAATCAAGAACACAATGCCATTTGCAATGGCCACACAAAAAAATACAATACCTAGGAATACTTAACCAAGAGGACGAAACATCTCTAAAGGAGAACTCAAAAACACTGATAAAAGAAATTACAGATGACACAAATGGAAATGCAGTCCATGCTCATGAATCAGATCAATATTGTTAAAATGTTCAACCGGGCATGGTGGCTCACACCTGTAATCCTAGCACTTTGGGAGGCTGAGGCAGGTGGATCATTTGAGATCAGGAGTTCGAGACCAGCCTGGCCAACATGGTGAAAGTCTGTCTCTACAAAAAATACAAAAATTAGCTGGGTGTGGTGGCAGGCACCTGTAATCCCAGCTACTCAGGAGACTGAGGCTTGAGAATCGCCTGAACCTGGGAAGCAGAGGTTGCAGTGAGCCAAGATCATGCCACTGCAGTCTAGCCTGGGCAACAGAGATTCTGACTCAAAAAAAAAAAAAAAAAAAAAAAAAAAAGGTCATAGTGCCCAAAGCAATTTACAGATTTAACACTATTGCTATCAAATAACTAATGTCATTTTTTGCAGATTTAGAAAAAAATCCAAAATTTATATGACATCAAAAAGAGGCTGAATAGCCAAAGAAATCCTGAGCAAAAAGAACAAAGCTGGAGGCATCACATTACCCAACTTCAAACTATACTACAAGACCACAGTAACCAAAACAGCATGGTACTGATACAAAAGTGGACACATAGATCAATGGAACAAAATAGAGAGCCCAGAAGTAAAGCCACACATCTACAACTAACTAATCTTCCCACCCTATGTATAATTATTATTTGTTTCAGGATGAGTTGAACTAGTCATTGTTGAATAGAAACAAAGTCGACAAAAACAGGCAATGGGGAAAGGACTCCCTATTCAACAAATGGTGCTGGGAAAACTGGTTAGCCATATGCAGAAGAATGAAATTGGATCCCCCCCTATCGCCATATAAAAAATTAACTCAAGATGGATTAAAATCTTAAATGTAAGACCTCAAACTATAAAAATCCTAGAAGAAAACCTAGAAAATACCCTTCTGGACAGCAGCCTAGGCAAAGAACTTACGACTAAGTCCTCAAAAGCAATTGCAACAAAAACTAAAATTGACAAGTGGGACAAAATTAAACTAAAGAGCTTCTGCACAGCAAAATAAACTAACGGAGCAAATATACCACCTAGAGAAATGGCAGAAAATATTCACAAACTATGCCTCTGACAAAGGACTAATATCCATAATCTATAAGGAATGCAAACAAATCAATACACAAGAAACAACCTTATTAAACAGTGGGCAAAGGATATGAAGAGACACTTCTCAAAAAGAGACATGTGAGTGGCCAACAAACATATGAAAAACTGCTCAACATCACTAATCATCAGAGAAATGCATGCCGAAACCACAAAGAGATACCATCTCATACCAGTCAGAATGGTCATTATTAAAAATCCAAACAATAACACACAGTGAGGCTACAGAGAAAAGGGAACACTTATACACTGCATGTGGGAAAGTAGATTAGTTCAGCTACTGTAGAAAGCAGTTTGGAGATGTCTCAAAGAACTAAAAAGAGAACTACCATTTAATCCAGCAATCCCATTACTGGGTATCTACCCAAAAGAAAATAAATTGTACTACCCAAAAGATACATGCATACGTATATTCACTGCAGCACTATTCACAGCAACAAAGACATGGAATCAACCTAGATGCCCATCAGTGATGGACTGAATAAAGAAAATGTGTTTCATATACACCATGGAATACTCTGCAGCCATAAAAAAGAATGAAATAATGTCCTTTTCAAACAACACAGGTGGAGTTGGAGGCCATTATCCTAGTGCAATTAACACAGAAAACCAAACATTGTATGTGAGAGCTAAATCTTGGGTACGCACAGACATAAAGACAGGAATAACAGATGCTAGAAACGCCAAAGGAAGAGAGGGAGAGAGGGGGCAAGGGCTGAAAAACTACCTGTTGGGTACTATATTCACTGTGTATGTGATGGGATTAATCGAAGCCCAAACCCCAGCATCACACAATATACCCTTGTAACAAACCTGCACACATAGCCACTGAATCTAAAATTAGAATTTTAAAACAATTTATAAATGAATGTGGCATATTCATATACAAATAAAACACCGAATATGAAAGAACTCCAGGTACCTACAGTGATGCAGATGAATTTCAAAGTATATGTTGAATCAATGAAGAAAGAAAAACACAAAATGTATACAGTATGATTCCATTTATGTAAAGTTGAAAACATGTAATGCTAAAGTATGATGTGTATGGATACATACAAATACAGTACAACTACAAAGCAAAATTATGTTGTTTTGGATGACGTATATGAGGAAAATCT
Organism: Hylobates moloch; assembly: GCF_009828535.3. Classification (NCBI taxonomy): domain Eukaryota; kingdom Metazoa; phylum Chordata; class Mammalia; order Primates; family Hylobatidae; genus Hylobates; species Hylobates moloch. The sequence continues at coordinate 83,564,023 of NW_026652289.1, read as the reverse complement.
ATCCTCATAGAGAAATATAGTTGGAAAAGTGAGGAGTATTTTAGTAGGTTTTGCAAATAATTGTAGGATATTCTTTGATATCATTCTGAAACTTGACAAGTGATAGTTGCTTAAAAGCTAGTGGCACTGTGGAATCTAACATGACATCAATGAACATTTTGTACTCTGTTACTCTAAAATCCACTGGTCTAGCTTACACTTCAAATAAATCTTTTATTCATGCATAATTTTGCTACATCATGCATTAGTCATCTGGAAAACATTAGCTTGCTGAGTTACGAAACTTTTTCAAATGTTGACATACTATATATTATGCAATATCAAAAATCACATTCACTAATATTACCGCCAATATTAATGCAGAATTTAAGTGCTGGTAAGCTATTTAGGTCATGTTTTAAAGAATATGAATGTTGACTGGAAAGCAACAAATGGTATTAATTGTTTTAACTGAGAGATTTACCCCCATCATTTTTGAAAAAAAAAAAAAATCTTTGCCATATAGCAAAGTCTGAGTAAACATAGTTTGTCAGTCATTCTTTCAGGTAAAAGTGGTGTTTCATGGAAAAGGGGGCCAGTTCAGCTTGCAACTGAAACAACTGCACAGATGGTGATTTCGTTTTAAGACCACCATCATATGCAGCAGAAGTGCTCAGAATATTAAAACGACTTGTAGTCAAGGGTCAATATTTAATAAAATGAGTCATTTTTACTGTTTCATCAGGGACATTACTAAGGGAAATTAGCATTTACCTTTACATTGTGCAAAACAGTGAGGAATACAATGACTAATGGCGCAGTTTGATGCCATAAGCTTGATTCAAGCTAAGGTGCCAGCAGTTTTACCACCATTACTTCTTGTACCATGGCCCAAATGTCCACATAGTGAAAAAGGCAAATGACTTTTTCTTTTTTTAACAAACTCCCCAAAAAAGATATCTCCAGACCCAGGCAGTGTCACTGGAGAATTCTACCAAATATTTATTTATATTTCCATAGATTATTGGGGGACAGGTGGTGTTTGGTTACACGAGTAAGTTCCTTAGTGGTGATGTGTGAGATCTTGGTGCACCCATCACCCAGGCAGTATACACTGCACCCTATTTCTAGTCTTTCATCCTTCACCCTCTTCCCACTCTTTCCCCAAGTCCTCAAAGTCCATTGTGTCATTCTCATGACTTTGCATCCTCACAGCTTAGCTCCCACTTATGCGTGAGAACATACGATGTTTGGTTGTCCATTCCTGAGTTACTTCACTTAGAATAATGGTCTCCAATCTCATCCAGGTTGCTGCAATGCCATTAATTCATTCCTTTTTATGACTGAGTAGTATTCCATCATATATATATATATATATATGTGATATATAAACTGTTTCTTTATCCATTCATTGATTGATGGGCATTTGGATCAGTTCCACATTTTTGCAATTGAGAATTGTGCTGCTATAAACATGCACGTGCAGTTATCTTTTTTGTATAATGACTTTTCTCTGGGTAGATACCAAGTAGTGGGATTGCTGGATCAAGTGGTAGTTCTACTTTTAGTTCTTTAAGGAATCTCCACACTGTTTTCCATAGTAGTTGTACTAGTTTACATTCCCACCAGCAGTGTAGAAGTGTTCCCTGTTCACTGCATCCATGCCAACATCCACTATTTTTTGATTTTTTTGATTATGGCCATTCTTGCAGGAGTAAGGTGGTATTGCATTATGGTTTTGATTTGCATTTTTCTGCTCATTAGCGATGTTGAGCATTTTTTCATATGATTGTTGGCCATTTGTATATCTTCTTTTGAGAATTGTCTATACATGTCCTTAGCCTACTTTTTAATGGGATTTTTTTTTCTTGTTGATTTGAGTTCATTGTAGATTTTGGATATTAGTCCTTTGTCAGACATATAGATTGTGAAGATTTTCTCCCACTCTGTGGGTTGTCTGTTTACTCTGCTGGCTGTTCCTTTTGCCATGCAAAAGCTCTTTGGTTAATTAAGTCCCAGCAACTTATCTTTGTTTTTATTGCATTTGCTTTTGGGCTCCTGGTCATGAAATCCTTGCCTAAGCCAAGGTCTAGAAGGGTTTTTCCAATGTTATCTTCTAGAATTTTTATAGTTTCATGTCTTAGATTTAAGTCTTTAATCTATCTTGAGTTGATTTTTGTACAAGGTGACAGACAAGGATCCATTTTCATTCTCCTACATGTGGCCAGCCAATTATCCCAGCAACATTGTTGAAAAAGGTGTACTTTCCCCACTTTGTTTTTGTTTGCTTTGTTGAAGATCAGTTGGCTGTAAGTATTTGGGTTTATTTCTGGGTTCTCTATTCTGTTCCATTGGTCTATGTGCCTGTTTTTATAACAGTACCATGCTGTTTTGCTGACTATGGGCTTATAGTATAGTTTGAAATCAGGTAATGTGATGCCTCCAGATTTGCACTTTTAATATTATTATGAAAATCATTTTGACATTGTGAACCTCCTGAAAGCTTCTCGGGAACCCCAGGGGTCCACAGACCACAGTTTGAGAACTGCTGGAGTAGGGGTATGAAGGAGGTTCTCCTAGAATAACTGGTTGGTCTCCTTATTAGTCTAGTTGGCTGGCACAGAAGAAAGAGGGAGAGAGTGAGAGAGAGAGAGAGAGAGATGGTGTGTGTGTGTGATTATGTGTGTGTTCCTCTATGTGTGTGTTCGTGTGTGTGTGTGTGTGTGTGTGTGTGTGAAAAAGAGAAGAGAGATAATTCTATTTAAGGAGGAGAGAGATGAAGGGAAGGTGGGAAGAGGGGAAGTGAAGGTGGGAGAGATAATAAGGGAAGATAGGAGAGAGGGAAGGAGGAGGAATAGAAGGAGGGGGAAAGCGAGGAAGTATTAATAATATGTGGCATACATGGTTTTCGGCCTGATGGTGCCAGAAGCATTTGAAAACACAAGAGAACTTCATGTATCTGAGGGCGAGCTAGAATGCTACAGGGTGAGAACTCTCAATGGGGCCTTTCCTGTCCATTAGTACCAGATAGGAGGCATCATGTAAGGAAAACCTAAACTGTGCAGTCCTTAAACAAAAGTGCTGGTCTTTGGCTGGGCATGGCGGCTCACACTTGTAATCCCAGCACTTTGGGAGGCCGAGGCGGGCAGATCACGAGGTCAGGAGATCGAGACCATGGTGAAACCCCGTCTCTACTAAAAATACAAAAAAATTAGCCGGGCGTGGTGGCGGGCGCCTGTAGTCCCAGCTACTCAGAGAGGCTGAGGCAGGAGAATGGCGTGAACCCGGGAGGCGGAGCTTGCAGTGAGCCGAGATTGCGCCACTGCACTCCAGCCTGGGCGACAGAGCGAGACTCTGTCTCAAAACACACACACACACACACACACACACACACACACACACACACACAAAAATTAGCCGGGTGTGGTGGCGGGCGCCTGTAGTCCCAGCTACTCGGGAGGCTGAGGCAGGAGAATGGCGTGAACCCAGGAGGTGGAGCTTGCAGTAAGCAGAGATCGCACCACTGCACTCCAGCCTGGGCGACAGAAAAAAAAAAAAAAAAGGACTGGTCTTCAACGTCAAAGAAATTTTCAAGTTAAGAATGGTGTTTTCACTGAAATGCTTCTCAATCTACCTTCGAGCTTTGGCCTTGCCTGTTTGCCTGTTTTCCATCCAGTGGCGGCCTAGGTCTGTTAACAGACTGGCAGCCAGGCAGGCAGCAAGGCAAACAGGGGTGTGCAGTGGCTGGTGGTGTCTACCTGGTGCCTGCTAGAAAGGGGTTATGAGCTTAAGCCCTTCTGCAGAGGCACATCATGCGTCACAGAGCAAGGGAGCAGAGCTGAGGACTCCAGCCTCACCTCCAGTGGGACTCCACTGAGCACGAGGAGCCCAGCTGCTGCCCCTTGCCCAGTCTTGCCCCACTGGCCATGGAGTTAGCTGTGCCCAGTGACACTTCAGCGCCTGTGGACACCTGCTTTCAACTTCCACACCTCTGACTAAGGGCCTGTGGGTCCTCTGTTGCTTTTTCTTTCTAAACACAGAATAACTCTTTTACAGTGTATCTTTCTTTTTATTTTGTAGTTTAAGTTTTACATTATTACCATTCATCATTATTTTAACTTTCTCTTTACTTATTAAATTGGAACAGGGATTTCTATTGCAAACAATAATTGTGAGAATAATGTAGACATTAAAGAAAACCTTTATGTTTCTCCTCTCAAGGTACTTTTCAGGGCCCTGGAAATGTCTCTAAGACAGTCTTGCTTATAGTGTGGTCCCAGAGAAGGCCATAAAGTCAGCGCTGCCACACAAAGTCACTGTCCTCATGATGTAATTGACTATGGCCTCAATGCTCCATCCCCCAAAGCTAACATGGCCAGGGTGACAGAGACAGGGCTGCCCTCTCATCCATTCACTGGGTCCTTTCTGAGGACAGGAATGCATAAAAACCCAGTGTACCCAACACACACACACACACACACACACACACACACACACACACACACTGCTTTTAGTAACCCTGAACCAGCTCAAGTTAAATAAGAATATGGGGATAGCCTATGCAAGATAAATAAATTGGATGAGATCGGCTTACAATTTACCATTATTTGGGATTTTGACAAAACTTCTGGCCTCACACCAGCTACTGTGGACCTAACAACTACTCAGCATCCCTCTTGCTTCTAAGGAACAGTACACACAAGAAAGCAGTAAAGATTGTATACTGGGTATGTGGGGGCCACCAAAGTTGCCCCATGACATAGAAATGATGGCAGGAAACCATCCTCTTCCTCAAAGCAGGAGGTCTCTCCTGTCTCCTCGGAGCCACTGGAATGCCACTGGACTGAGCAGGGTTAGATGGCACAGGCACACATCACATGGAGGCTCTTTAACCTCTGTGTTTGTCCAGATGAGCCCAACTTCACTGTGCTGTCATATCCACTCCCATGCCCCAGTTCCTGCTTTTCTCTAGGGCAGAAGCAGATCTCATTAATCCTGCACCTCCTAGTGCTGAATCTCCAGGGAACTTAAGTTGGAGCCCAGACAGCCAGGGATCCAATTCTAACCCCAAAGTTTGGGGAAGTTACTTCATCTCTTCTTTTATACAACGTGGATGGCAATGGCACCTTCCTCATAGGGTTACTGTAGAGATGAAAAGAAATAATATACATAAACACATAAAGGGTTCTTGGTGCAGAGAAAGGACTTGCTAGAGGTTAGATCTCACTAGACCACTCCTAGCACCACTGCTACTGCTACCACTTAAACACAATGGTCAAGAGGGCAACTGCAATATTATTTCCAATAACCCCAGAAATACATAAATAAAAACGTGAGATACAGACTAATCAACAATGTAACAGGGAGATTTGGGAGCCAGCCCCTAGACATTACCAGCCAGCTGCAACATTTTCCCCTGGAATTGTACCATGGGCCACCCTGGCCCTAAGGAGACAAAATCTCTCTTCCAAGACACAAACCCACAGTCACTAATGAAATGTCAATTACATTTCAAAGTGTAATTGTGGGTCACTTTCATCTGGACAAAGCATTTTATATGGTAAATTAGAATTTAATAAGGAAGACCTTTAAAATAATTCTATAGAATTCTTTGAGCATTGTCAGTGCCTTGAGTAAACAAATATTCCACAAAAATAAATATGAGGATGTGAAGAGGCTTCACAAATGAGGTTGATCCACTGATGATCCTTAGAACAGATGTGGCAAGAACTGTGTCACCCCACAACAATGGCTAGATTCTCACTTGAACAAGCACAACAATATTCAATGCTAGGTAGTTTGACATATTTTAAGGGAACTCACAAAAATAAATGTCTTCGATTTTTATTTCATATGAATCCTAAAACGTAAGCTTTCATTTACTTTTAATGTTGACAAATTATCAAAATGGACTGAGGGACCTTAAAAGTCATGTAGTCAAAGTTCAAAAACTACCTCAAGATAGCTACTTCCTCTTAAACAGATATAAAACTGTAGAAATGGATAGTATCATTTAGATAAAAGGAAATACCAACATGTCTGTGACACACACACAAAAAATCAAACACACAAACAAGCAAAACAGGAAACAATAGTGCCTTCCTGCTAAGCATGTGGTCATCGCCCTCTGGGCACACGGCCAAGAAGACCCTGCTGTGTAAGTCAGGAGCTTCAGCTGGTCTCATTCTACTGAGTCTTTCTCCAATCTGGGCCTTTGACTCTAAAATTAGCAGGTACGATCACACAAACTCTGCAGAAACCTCTCTTCCCCGATGCTCTTCTAACTGCATTTTATAAGCATCCCACATCAGTGCCAGAACTGTATTCTCCTCTCCAGCTATGGGAATACTGCTTAAACACGAGAGCAGACATGGTCATTTATAAAGACTATGACTTGCATTGGAACATCACAAAACTAATATGTTCTAAAAATATATAGCAATCAACAATTCACCCATAGTAGGGAGGATTATTTTGCTTCAGCTCAAGACTTTGCCAAGCTCCAGACCTGGAGCTAATGGCTTCTTTGACATCTCCAACTGGATGAAGCACAACTTCCTCAAATTCAACACAACTCCATCAGAAATCATCAAATCTCCACCCAACACTGCACCCCATCCAGTATTTCCCATACAAAAAAAAAACTGGGGAGCTTTTTCAATGTCCTGATTTAGCCTGGGCTTCAACCACAGTGATTTTGATGTAATTTTGATTTTGATGTCTGGGATGCTATCTAGGCATTGAAGTGTTTTTCTGACCTGCCTCCTCGCCAGGGTTTAGAATCACTGCTGCTCTAGATATTTTAAATCCCTAATAATTTAATGGGTCTACACCTCCTCTCACGGGTTGTCAATCTTAAAATGCTCTAAGATTGCTATAACCCTCTACTCAGGGACACTGCAGTCCATATCAATGTGCCATTGGGAGCTGTGCAAGGCAGCAGCTCTGTATTTCCAGGCCTCGAGGTCTCCAGCACTCCATGCTCTCTTGTAGCAGCTATCAGCTCTGTCTGTGTATTAGAATCACTTGAGCATCTTTTAAAAGACACTAATGCTCAGAGATCCTGAACCAATGGGCTTGATTGAATCCCACTGATAAATTTTTTAAAGGTCCCCAGATGACCATAATGTGTGGCCAGAGTCAAGTACCACTTATTTGGCACCTACCCCAAAGAGAATTACTAATTTCTGCAAGGTATCCAATGGCCATGTGTGCATGAGTCTGCCCTTCTCAGGGCCTACATTCTGCTGATCCTGTTACTTCTCACACTTTCCTCCTTCTGAGTCCTGCTTCTTTAACTGCCTCACCTAATAGATCATGGCTTACCACATTGGCATGCATTTTTGCTTTTTTGTTTTTGAGATGGAGTCTCGCTCTGTCACCCAGGATGGAGTGCAGTGGTGTGATCTCAGCTCACTGCAACCTCTGCCTCCTGGGTTCAAGCAATTCTCCTACCTCAGCCTCCCGAGTAGCTGGGATTACAGGTGTGTACCACCATGCCTGGCTAATTTTTGTATAGTAGTGACAGGGTTTTGCCATGTTGGCCAGGCTGGTCTTAAACTCCTGACCTCAAGTGATCCTGCTGCCTCAGCCTCCCAAAGCGCTGGATTACAGGCGTGAGCCACCACACCTGGCCACAGCCATGCTTTTACACATAATATTCATGCCTCGCCCATGCTTCCCTCTACTCCGCATCACTTACTCTGGACTTGTACCAAACCTGAACATCACTGGAAAAAAATCTTAGAACTCTGATAACTAGACTGTCTTCAAATTTATATCATATAGGCACTAAAAACTGCTAAATTGTTTTATTTTCATGGAAATTTCACTTTGTTATTCCCCAAGATGACAATTTCATACTTTTCTGTTTTTCTCCAATTTCCAACAAACTCTTTCCCTTCAGTCTCCCTTATAACTTTGCTACCTACTCCACACAGTGGTCTAATGGAGAACTCTTGATCTTCCTATCATTATTCTTCAGCTTCTGTACCCTCATCCTTCACCCTTCTCTCACCTTACCTCCTTTTGGATGCTACCCTCCTCATCTGTTAAAAGTTACTAAGGGACATCATCCTTCCAACTAGCCCCAATTTCCAGTTTCATCACTTCCTTCTTCTCTATATGAGATGTTTTTAAATTGCTCATCTTAAAAATCAACTTCATATCTCCCTCCAGCTACCACTCCTTTTTATGCTGTCCTTTATAGCAACAATCTTTGAAGATTTATCTATACTCTCTGTCACCAAATGCTCACTTCTTCTCCCTTCATTTTATAAAGATACTTTCACTGGAATTAGAATTTTAGTTTTGCAGGGTTTTGTATTGAACACATTGAAGTTATCTTCCATTGTCTTCCAGTTTCCAGTGTTGCTATTAAAAGATATCCCATATTCATGGACCAGAAAATGCAATGTTGCTAAGATGGCAATACTGCTTAGATTAATTTACAGATTCAACCCAATCCCTTTCAAAATTCCAGCTGGGTTTTTTTCAGAAATTAACAAGCTGACCCTAAAATTCATATGGAAATTCAAGGGATTGAGAATACCCAGGATAATCTTGAAAAACAAAGGACAACTCACATTTTCTGACTTTAAAATTTACGATAAATCCACAATAATTAAGATAGTATGGTATTGGTATAAACCCTTGCATTTGTATCTGGTTGATTCTTTACAAGAACAGCAAGATAATTTTGTGGGGAAAGAACAGTTTTTTGTTTGTTTGTTTTTTTAACAAATAGTGGTCGGGCAACTTAGTATCCACAAGTGAAAGAATAAAGTTCTATCCTTACTTCACACTGTACACAAAAATTAAGACAAGATTGATCATGGGCCTCCTAAACCTAAGAGACGATAGCATAACAACACTTAACTTAGAAGAAAACATAGCAGTAAATCTTTGTAATCTTGAGTTAGGTAATAATTTTGTAGGTACAATAACAAAAGTACAATCAACAAAAGAACAGATAAATTGAACTTCACCAAAATTACAAAAATTTATAGTTTTTTTCTCAAAGAACACTATCAAGAATGTGGAAAGGCAACCTACAGAATGGGAGAAAATATTTGCACAATGTACATCTGATAAGGGACTTGTATATAGGATATATACAACTCAATAATAAAAACAAATAACCAATAAAAATGGACAAAGGATTTGAACAGATATTTCTCCAAAGAATACATAAAACTAGTCAATAATCACATGGAAAGATACTCAATATCACTAGTCACTAAGGAAATGCAAATCAAAATCACAATGAAATATAACTTCACACCCACTAAGATGGGTATAATAAGAAAGACAGACAATAATAAGTGTTGACAAAGATGTGGAGAAACTGGAAATCTTATACTCTGCTGGTAGGAACATAAAATGATACAGCTACTTCAAAATACAGTTCAGCAGTTCCTCAAAAAGTTAAGCATAGAATTCCCATATGACCCAGACATTCTACTCCTAGGTATATACCAAAGAGAAATGAAAACGTATCTGTATATGAATTGTCATAACAGCATTATTCATATTAGCCAAAAGTAGAAAAACCCAAATATCCATCAACTGATGAATAGATACATGCAATGTGATATATCCATACAATTGAATATCATTCAGCAATGAAAAGGAAGAAAGTACTGGTACTTACTACAACATGGATGAACCTTGAAAACATTAAGTGAAAGAAGCCAAACACAAAAGATAATATATTATATGATGCCATTTGTATAAAATGCCCTGGTAAATCTGTAAAGACAGAAAATAGATTAATGGTTGCCTACAGCGGGAGGCATGTGTGTAAGTCACTGGTAATGAGTAAGAATTTCTTTTTGGGGTAATGAAGTGTTCCAAAATTAAATTGTGCGAATAGTTGCATGTATCTGCGAATATACTAAAAATCAATAAACTGTACTTTTAGTGGGTGAATTATAATACGTGAATTATATCTCAACCAAATTGGTTTTTCAAAACTAACAGTAAAATCAATGATGTGGTAGCAATTCTGCAGTGGCAGGAGTGGTGGCCACAGCTTCCAGGCATGTTCCTAAAACTCTGAGGGAGGGGAATTCTCCTCTCTGCTCACAGAAGCTGTGGTCTCAAGGGCTTGGAGCAAATCCTCATTGCTTTTTTTTCTCTGTCCTCCCACCACTTAACCCCCACACAGATAAAGTCATAAAGTACAAGACAAAGCAGGGACACTAAAGCCCTGGTTATCTGATCAAAGCACACTGAAAGGAGCATAAAGAACCAGAAAGACTGTGAAGAGGAGGAGCTCAAGAAAGTAACCCTGTAAAGTGAGGTGTGATCTTCTGGCTCACCTCTGAGCTGTGCATGCACGAATCTAACCCTAAACAGTATACCAAAGGCTTTGATTATAGAACTATAGGACTAGCTACCATCCAGGTCCCAGGCTTGCCACTGAGTGGTGCATAAGCTATAGAAGGATCCAAATAGCATTGTGAAAGCTCTGAAAACAGACTCAACTTTGGAACCACATCCCTAAAAGGGTCAGAACTTGAAGCCTGAACCTAACTATGTAGATTGCCTGATAAAACAAACAAAATCAATATTCTCCTTATGATAAGACATAGAGTCTGTAATATTCCAAATGTCCAGGATTCAATCCAAATTACTTGGTACACAAATGACCAGGAAAACCTTTACTACAAGAAAAGAGAAAAACAACATATGCTACTCCGAGATGACAAAAATATTGGCAAAAGCAGACAAAAGCAGCTATAATAACCATGCTCCAAGATGTAAGAATAAACAAATGTAAAGACAGAAGTCGGCCAGGCGCGGTGGCTCACGCCTGTAATCCCAACACTTTGTGAGGCTGAGGCAGGCGGATCACCTGAGGTCAGGAGTTCAAGACCAGGTTGACCAACATGGTGAAACCCTGTCTCTACTGAAAGTACAAAAATTAACTGGGCCTGGTAGCATGTACCTGTAATCCCAGCTACTGAGGAGGCTGAGGCAGGAGAATCACTTGAACCCGGGAGACGGAGGTTTCAGTGAGCGGAGATCGTGCCACTGCACTCCAGCCTGGGCGACAAAGCGAGACTCCATCTCAACAACAACAACAACAACAACAACAACAACAAAAAGAAGTCTCAGTAAAGAAACAAAAGATATAAAGAAGAATCAAGTGGAAATTTTAGAGATGAAAAATACAATAGCTGAAATGTAAAAAATGTTCTTTAGATGGGTTAAATGGCAGAATGGAGATAGCAGAGGAAAGTCATTGGACTTGAAGAGAAATCAATAGAAATTATCTAATTTGAACATCAGAGAGAAAAAAATGAAAAAAAATTAAGAGACTCAGGAAACTGAGGGAAAGAATTCAAAAGGTTGAACATTTGTGTCATCAAAGTCCCAAGAAAGGAGTAAGAGTCTGGTGTGGAAAAGAAAATTTGACAAATGGTGGCTGAAATCTTCCCAAATTTAGTGAAAGACAAATTTATAGATTTAAGACACTCAGGGAACCCCAAGCAAAAGAAAATAAAAGAAATCCAGGCCCAGACAAATCATAATCATGCAGCTGAAAACCAAAGACAAGATTTTTGACAAAAAGCCTGAATACAGCAAGGAAAAATCACCGCATTATAAATAGGAGAACAACCCTCTGAATGACTGCAGATTTCTCATCAGAAACCACAGAGGCACAACATTTTTAAAGGAATGAAAGACAAGAACTGTTAACCCAGAATTCTATACTAAGTATAAATAATCTTCAAGAATGGAGAGGAAACAAAGATATTCTCAGATGAAAGAAACTGAAGAGAATTAGTCAATGGAGCTGCTCTGAAAGATATGTTAATGGAAGTTTCTCAGACAAGAATGACACGGGAGGGAAACTTGAAGCTTCAGAAATAAAAAGCAACAGAAATGGTACATATATGGATAATATAATAGATTCTTCTCATATTTTTTTGTTACAAAACTCCAAATAATTTTAATCTCAATTTGCAACCTAATCCACATTTTACATATCTATAAGCAATAAAAGTTTTAGTATACAAATGCCTTAGAAAGAATTCAATTTGGTCCAATAATTTTATAGCCAGGATAAAGTCATATTTATAATTTATAATTTTCTGTCAAGGTTTTTAATAAAAATCAGTAATGTTAAATGGAACACTATCATTTTATAGAGAAATAGTATGAAATTACATTGAGAAATGAGAATAGTCATTAAACATTAAGATTTTATTACAACCCAGGCATTATATATTTCTTCACACTTAAGGAATAGATATGAAACAATCTTGAAGTAAAAAATAGAAGGCAACTTGCTTCAAGTTTGTACCAAGTCAATCAAGCAGAAACCTGAAGAAGCTTGTTTTAAGATGAGAGTCATTTATACTTGGCAAGTATTTTCTTCCAATGAAAAAATAAAGTCAATGTGCCATTATCTTGACACTTTAAAAATGTTTATAAAAAGCATTTAGGCCACTGATTCTCACAGTTGGCTGAATATTGGAATCACCTAGATTAAAAAAAATACTAATCCCTATACAACATCCCCAAAATTCAGATCTAATTAGTAAAAGTTAGGCCCTGGGCATATAGGCTGTTTTAAAACTCCTCAGGTGAGTCTAATGTGCACCAGTTTGAAAACCACTAGCTTAGAGACCTGTTCCATCATCATAGAAGTCAGTCTTTAGCTGAATGATTCTATACGCCCTGATTTCAGTGGGTAATGTTGTTATTTTAAGCATCTGATAGGTGTATCTCCCTTGATTAAAAAATAAATACCTTATGGAAGAGATATGTTTTATTTATCATTGTCTCCGCATATCTGGAATAATGAAAGGCACATAGCAGTTGCTAAATAAATATCTTTTGAATGAATATATGATTGCCTTATACTTCTTTTACATCCCCATCTTCTAATAGACTACGAAAATTATAATTCAAAATATATATATTGAACAAATGAATGACTGAAGCAGTTGGGGATAATATTTAAGGCAAAACCAAATCTGATAAAATATATACATATTTTAAAAACACATACATATATATAAATAGATCAAAAGTGGAAAAAGAATATATAAAAGAGTGCAACATTTGGGAGCTGAGAATTATTTCATTGAGTTTCCAAATATTCTTCACATTCTTATACTTAGAAACAAAGAAGTAACCCCAAACAACTAATTCATTAGCTAATATCTCAGAACTTGCACATTTGCAGATAAATTTTCTTTTAAAAACAGAATTATAGTTTAATCCCTAACACAGCTCAGTTTTCAAAATTCAAGTAAATAAAATTTTAGCACACACCATGATAGCCTTACTGGATAGCTGTGTTAAAAACAAAAAGTATATGTTATGTGCTCTCAATTGAGATCTAGTTAGTTTCCTAGGAGTCTCACATTGATAAACATCTATTTTGGCACTACCTTACATAATGTGTTTATTTAGAAATACCTTATTAATGACAGACTTCCTTTTGAGTAGTCTCAGATATGGCTTCATTTATCAAAGTTCCACAAGTATTATATAATTTTTAATTCAGCTAGTATCTTAGACTACGGAACTTTGGTTTTCTTAAAATCAGCATTGGTTGCTTGATTGTAGGTTTGTCACCAAAAAGTGCTGCTTCACTCTCCTGGTTGGAAATCTTTTCTGATATATCGAAGGCTATTCCTTCTGAAACTGTTTTAGTTTTTTTCTCTTCTCCTTTAGAAGTAAACTCCTGTTTTTAACAATATTTTCTAAAAGTTCTGCAATTGCAGCTTGAGAGGTAGAAATTTTTTGCTCATCAAACTCCTGAGCACTAATCTGCTTACAGTATGAGTAAGTTGGCAAAGGAGCAAATAGTCCATCTCCAGGATTTTCAATATGTCCCTTTTTTAAGTAGTCGAGATGTTTTTCCACTGCAGTCTGTAAGTAAGAGGGTACTTGAAGAATTTCCTGATCATGATCCATTAAGAAAGAAACTAATCTTCCAGCAAGAAGCTCATCAAGATCCACTTCTTCAGCACAGCATAACACACATTGAGAAAAGGTATGTATCAACAGTGATCTCGCACCCATTGCATCATGAAGTTTGGGCATATCAACATTTTGACTCATTCGGGAAATCATACACATTACAAGCTGAAGCTTTCTATGATTTGGTGGGGGAAGTAACAAACAACATAACTGTAGAGCATTGATGGCAACCCTCTCTAAATGAGGTTGCAGCAAACTTTGTGTGCCAGTCAACATAGAAGAAGCTGGAAGTAAAGAATCTTCTGAAAGTTCTATTGTACTTTTGCAGAGTCTTTTATTGATTGTGGCACTAGACTCTTCAAGTTCACTTTCCATAGCTGTTTGCACACTTGTGCTGCCTTGTCCAACATTTGGTTTCATGATAATTTCAGCCACTGGTGTATTGATATAACTGAATCTTCTTGTACTACTTCTTAAAAGCAAACTCTGAGACCTACAAAGCTGTTCTGACTTGCATTTCCCATTACACAACTCCTCTTGGTCTTGAACAGTCAAAGTAGAAGTTCTCTTAAAACCAGCACTGAATGTCTTTTGAATATTTTCCTCTGAATGAAGATTCAACAGGAATTCCTATTTGGGCTTAGACTCTAAAAACAGTTTATTATTTTGTCCTTCCATGTTCGGAAAAGATTGATGAAAGACACTGGATGCCTCTTTACTTGAATTCCCTGACACATCTACAATTCCTTCCAAAGAACAGCACCTTGGTTTGCTGTTAGAGGATAGATCATGCATACTACTTAACCCTATTAAATTACGACAACTTCCTCCCATTATGTCATTAGCACTCACTCTTCTGTTTCTTAAATTAACTAGCTGCATTTTCTTAGCGCATCTTTCTTGAAATCCTGGATTGCTTATCTGTAGTCTCTCAGTAGAATCTGATTCTTCTTTGTTCTTTTTTTCTCTATGAAGCAGACTGAGAAGAAGGCACTCAGTTCATCTGAAGGAATTCAAATTGTTTAAGTGAAGAAATTTTGAAGACTGTGGATCATCTTGGATTTTATGTATCCCACTGGATCTATCTTAAACTGTGATGTAGCCATAAATAACTACCGGGAAATGAAACAAAAATTAAGATGTAACCAAAATGTTCACAAATAATTTGTAATATTCAAAAGTAAGTTGAGGTTCAGGGAGATCTAGAAAATAATCTGTGATTGTTCTGAATACATGCCGTCCAAATCCAACATGAGTTGGATTATTCATATCATTGCTTCTTGGCCAATTTGCTAGGCACTTCATGCCAGATAATACCCATCTGATTTATTTTGTAGTATAACTACTCTATGTTTACTTGTATTGGCCATGTTGTACATTATATATTGGGGAATTATTTGTTTTGGATTTATGGCTTCTTCTAGGGATGGCACACCTAAAATAGTTTGCAGGTAGATCAGAATAACATATCTCCAAACTTCTTCAATGTCTTCCTGGCTTAGTTCTCTATCATCAACTGCATTTTCTTGATCTTCATTTATTATTTCATGCTTTATTTTCTCGGCATTTTCCTGAGATAAATGTAATCCATGCTTTTTAGGAGTTCTACAAGATGAGTTTCATAATTTAAAAATACTGTATCTTTGGAAGAGTTCTCTATGCTGTTTTTTCTCAATTCTGGATGCCTTCGTGGTAGAGTTTTAAGTGGCGAAGTTGCAGGAAATCTGAAGAGCTGGTTGTTATCATCAACGTTTTCTGATCCCCACCTCCCTTTGCTATCTTCAATTATATGATTCTTAAGAAATTTCCTCAACAGTTGGATAGTCTGTTGCCTTGTAACTTCAGGACCAAAATTGCTATTATTTCTTAATAGGTCATAAAGCCAATCCACTGCTTCTCCTGCTGTGAAACAATTGCCATACTTTTTAAAGTGTTGTCCGTGTTTTCTTAGAGGCATTCCTGTTCGAAAAGATGTGGTAACCTCATTCCACAGCTTGGTGGCCCGATAAGGCCCGGGAGGCACAACCCGACTCTCCATAGGTCTGTCAGCGCCCGGTGGCATCCATGGCGGTGTAGGCAACACTCAGGCCCAGCAGCCCGGGCAGTGGCGAGTCTCGGCACAACCATTGGCCCTGCCACCGACTTGTATAGCATAGAGGGCTGCGTGGTTTGGCCTCATAATGTCTATACAATATCTATAAACTAAAAGTGATGCCAGGCACAGTGGCTTATGCCTGTAACCCTAGCACTTGGGGAGGCCAAGCCAGGTGGATCGCTTGAGCTCAGGAGTTTGAGACCAGCCTGGGCAACTTGACGAAACCCTGTCTCTACCAAAAATACAAAAATTAGCTGGGCATGGTGGCACATGCCTGTGGTCCTAGCTACTCGGGAGGCTGAGGTGGGAGACTCACTTGAGTCTGGAGGCAGAGGTTGCAGTGAGCCGAGATCGTTCCACTGCACTCCAGCCTAGGTGACAGAGACCCCATCTCAAAAAAAAAAAAAAAAAAAAGTGATAACACTGGTGGCATTTTCAGTGTCTGCAGATGTAATACATAAGACACCTACAACATAAAGGGGGTGAAGTAAAGGGACCTATATGGTGGTAAGGTTTCTAGATTCCATATTAAGTAGTTACATGTTGTTCTACACAGACTGTGAAAAAATAAGTACGAATATTGTAATCTCTAGAACAATCACCAAAAAGTATACAAAGAGAATATAAAAACAGAAAAGTTAAAATAGAATACTAAAAAAATTCAAGCATCCCAAAGATAGACAGGAAAGGGGAAACAGGTACAAAAATGAAAGAACAAACAGTAAACAAATAACAAAAAACTGTCCATCTAAGTACAAACAAATCGATAATTAAATGCAAAGGGCTGAAATATACCAATTAATAGACATCGATTATTAGAATGAATTTAAAAATAAGACTCAACAATATGCTTTCTCTATGAAATCCACTTTAAGTTCAACAAAATAAGTAGGTCAAAAGTAAATGATGGCCTAAGATATGTCATGAAAACATTAATGGAAACAAAGCTATAGTAGTTCTATTAACATCAGATATATTGTCATCAGATACAGTAGACTACAGCAAGGGAAATTCCAAGGATTATGAGAGATAATATGTAATGATAAAAGGTTCAATTCATCAAAAAGAAAAAACAATCCCAAATGTGTATGCACCTAACAACAGAGCTTCAAATTACATGAAGCAAAAATTACCTGGAATATAGTTGGGCAGTTTTTAAATAAAATTAAACATATACTTATGCATGACACAGCAATCTCATTCCTAGATACTTATTCTAGGGAAATGAAAACTTAGTTTTCCCAAATGCCTGTTCACAAATATTCATAGCCACTTTATTTGTAATAATCCCAAACTAGAACCTCCCAAATATCCTTCACAGTGTGAATGAATAAACAAACTGTGGTGCATCCACACAATGACATACTTTTCAGCAATAAAAAGGAATGAACTATTGATTTCACACAACAAGGATAAATCTCAAATCTGCTATGCTGAGTGAAGGATGCCAGTCCAAACATAATACACAGCATATGATTCCATTTTTATGACACCCTGAAAATAGCACAACTATAGGGACAGAGAAAAGATTAGTGGTTGCCAGGGGTTAGTTAGGAGTAAAGGAAGGGCTGACTGCAAACGGGCGGCTTGGGGGAGTTTTGCCAGGTGATGAAATTGTTTCACACACTGATTGTGATAGTGGTTAAATAAAATCTATAAGTGTGTTAAACTCAGAACTATATAACAAAAAGTCAATTTTGCGGTATGCCAATTCAAAAAATAAAATTAAAAATGTAACTATATTAGAAAAGACAGGTATGAAATTCATAAGCTAAGCATCCACCTTAAGAAACTAGAAAAAAAAAAGCAAGCTGAACACAAAAGCAGAATAATGAAAACAACGAAGACCAGGACAGAAAACAGAAAAATAAAATATCGAATGTTGGCTCTTTGGAAATATTAACAAAACTGACAAACCCTTAGTCAGATTACCAATAATTCAAGAGAGCACAGAAATCACAAAAATCATGAATGAAAGGGGGGATATTGCTATCAAAACTACAGACACCAAAAGTATTAATTACATGGGAATATGAACTACTTTATGTAAAAAAGTCAGAAAACTCACATTAAGTGGACAAATTCTTACAAATATACAAATTACCAAAGATTATCCAATAAGAAAGTAGAAAATCTGAATAAATCAATAACAAGCAAAGGAATTAAGCTGGTAATAATACTCTTCCCACAAAGTCAAGTACACCCTGAAATGGTGTCACTGGTGTATTCTACCAAGGACTTAAAGAAAGTATATTAATCCTTCACAAATGCTTTCATAAAATACTGGAGGAGGGAACACCGCTCAACTTATTCTGTGAAGTTAGCTTTAGTCTGATATCAAAGTCAGACAAAGAAAAGAAACTATAGGCCAATATCCTTCATGAACACAGACATAAATGGTCTTAACAAAATATGAGCAAACCAAATTCAGCAACATATTTAAAAAGATACACCATGACCAATTTGGATTTATTCCAGTAATGGAAGGTTGGTTTAACATTAGAAAATAATGATATTATGTTAACAGAATAAATGAAAATGCCAAATAATAATCTCACTAGATACAGAACATACAGGAAAGCCTTTGACAAAATCTACCATCTATTCATAAAAAATTCTCAACAGATTAAGAATATAAAAGGACTCCCTCAACCTGACAAAGGGCATCTTTGAAAACTCACAGCCTACATCAGACTTGACGATGCAAGTGTGCATGCTCTACACCTACGATCAAGAGCAAGGCAAGGATCCCCTGCGCTTGCCCCTCATGGTCCACATTGTACCAGAGGCTCTGGCCAATGAAATAAGAACAACAAATTAAAGGCATACATATTGGAAAGAAATAAATCTCAACTGACTTTACTCACAGATGAGTTTTTTAGAAAATTATAAAAAATCTACAGAAAAATTACTAGAACCAACACTTGAGTTTAACAAGGTCATAGAAGGGTAGATACTGAAAGAGGAAGAAGAACGTTTCTGTCCAGCTGCTTATGTTCTGTTTCTTGGTATGGGTACTGGTTTATTAGACTATCTATTTGTCAGCTCCATTTAGATGTCTATCCGGCATCTCAAGCTTAATATGCCAGATAGAAATACTGACTTTACTTCCAAATCCACATCCACTGGCAACAGCCCATGAACCATCTCCCTTCCCACCAAATGACATCAACATTTACATGATTGCTTAGGTCAAACGTTTGGAATTGTCCTTGATTCCTTTCTCTTCCTTGCATCACGTATGCAATTCACCAGTGACGTCAGTGGGTTCCTCCAAATATATCATGAATGCACTTCTACTACACCACTCCTCTTCAGGTTACTATCATCCCTTACTTGAATGAATGCAACAGCCACCACAAAGAACTTTTAAAATGGTTAATTAGAACCTTATCTCCATCTCCACCTCCACTCTGACCCCAGCCCCCCAGCCTAAAATAACCAACAGCATCACAATGTTTGAAGTCTAAGTCCAA
Source organism: Hylobates moloch (assembly GCF_009828535.3). NCBI lineage: Eukaryota > Metazoa > Chordata > Mammalia > Primates > Hylobatidae > Hylobates > Hylobates moloch. Next base: position 83,544,529 of record NW_026652289.1, on the reverse strand, counting down.
AGTCACTAGCATGGCTTCAAAGCCCCTGCAAAACACCCCTCTCCAACCTCTTCAGACTCTCCCATGGGACGCTTCAGCCTTCTGTTTGGCCTTAGAGCCTGCCAAACTCCTTCCTGACTTGTAGTGTTCATCCATGTTGTCTTGCTGCCTGGACCTACATTTATCCTCCCTAACAGCTTCTTGTTCATGACCTCCTTCTCACTTTCCACAATCTTTAAAAAATATTTTAGAGTGTTGATTTATTTACCTGTAAACTGTTTATATCCCTCTGATAGACTAAAACTGCAGGAGGGCAATGCTATGCCTTTTTCATTCACCTCTATGTGCCTAGCATTTGCATAATCCCTGACAGATAGTTGGCAAGGGTACAGTGAGTAAAGGAATAAATGAAAAAAAATGATGAGTTGTGGGGCATACACAGACACTAAATCTGATGATTCTTCATGCACTGCATACACCAGGGATTCCCAAAGTTTGCTGCACATTAGAATTACTTAGGTAGCTTGGTAAAATCCCAATACACAGATTAAACCTTATTCAATCAGAATGACTGGGACTGACAGCCATACACTAGGACATCTGAAACCCCCCCAGCTGATTTCAATGTGCAGCAAAGTTTACTTTTTGAAATAAAAGCATATAAAAACAAACTCTTAAAAAGAAAAATATATTCCTTTTATGTATATTACACATATATGAAGTTCAAATAGCACCTACAATATACTTTATAAGCCCAAATATATCTAGATGTGCTATCTTAAATTCTAATTGTGGTTAATATGTACAACCATTTTTACCTGTTAATTTGCAATGTATTAAAGAAGTTTGTATATAGCGTCAAGTAATGCTACAAAAACACTTTGTTTCATATTAACAATGTTGAAAGTGGTGTTTTTCTGTACTATTTTCAATTTTTAGCTGATTTTACTGGTTACTCGATATTACCTGGCTAATATAATTACAGATATGTATATTTTAATATGTAGATATAAGCCTATCTATATATCTGTATATATGAATATAAATTCTAGAAACATTTAATGAATGATTATTTAGCATGTACTCCATTTAAATGATAAAATGCAGGAAACTGAAGATGGAGTTTTGTTTATATAAAACATTTACATATTGACATTTGCTAAGATGAGTGATATGTCCTTTGACAGAATTCATTATCTGGTGAAGTGACATCTTCCACAGTTAGTCTAGTTAGTTCAGGCTGCTATAACAAAAATACCATTGAATATGTAGCCTACTGACAATTTCTCACAGTTCTGGAGGGTAGAAGTCCAACATCAAGGTGCCTGCAGATTCCATGTCTGATAAGGGCCTGCTACCCCTTTATAGATGGTGCCTTCTCCCCATCCTCACATGGTAGAAGGCGCAATGGAATGTCTGGGGTCCCCGTTATGAGGGCACTAATCTCATTCATGAGGGATACACCCTCGTGACCTAATCACTTCCCAAAGGCATCACCTCCTAATATCATCACCTTGGGAGTTAGGATTTCAACATATGAATTTGGGGGAGGGGATACAAACATGTAATCTGTAAGACCAGTTTAATCCCAGCTTCCACTATTAACCATCTATATAAATTTAGGGGACTTTGTTAATCTTTGTGTTTCAGTTTTTCATCTGAAATGTGAGAATAGCAAGCTGGATGCTGGAGTTTTTGATGAGTTTAAATATATGAAATACACACACACATTTGCAGTCGATCAACAGATGCTATGTAAATGCTCCACTCCTCAAAACATCTTAACATGCCATACAAATAGTGAATGAGATAGTGGGAGGTTGGGAGAGGCAATTTATAATCGACTCACAATCTGTTGACCAGCACCTTTAAAATTGACAACAAAAAGAAATAATTATCAGCAAATGCACTGTTTAATTGTCAAGAAGAACACTTTATCAGTCATTGAAATGAAGCTAATGGCACAGTGGGTAAAAAGTAAAAACCCGGCTATCTGAAGACATGCCCAGAGCAGCCACACAGCCATGCATTATGAGAGAATAGTCTGAGAGGCTTCTTTTCTTCCCCAAATAAAATCCTCCCAGTTGAGCTCCATGGAAATGCATTCTGGAGTTGAGGGCTGCTCAGTGGTTTCCCAGGCCATACAAAAAACCATGGGACAGCAGCAAATTCCGATGAGCAAGGTGCTCTCTGCAGCCCAGGAACGGGCTGAAGCAGGCTGCCCACTGCCAGGTGAGTCAGAGTCAGCCCAGGGACAGCTCCGTAACCAGCCCTGCGATCACCCTATGCCTTGCACCTAGGGGCCTCCTGCCGGCTCTTCATGATGCTTTAGACTGCTTTAAAATGTCTTATCACCAAAAAATCTGAACACCTTGGAAAATACTGTCCTCTATGGAGGAGAAAAAGAAAACTTTGAAAGACCAGCCCAGAAGGAAAGTGAATGACTATCTGCCTGCCATGAAACATTCTGGCTTGAACTTGCCACTCTGAAATAAAGCTCCAGTCCAGCCCCAGCACACTCTGTTAATGAGGACATGTTAGTATCAGGCACATAAACGCAGTCAGGTGCATCTCCAGAGAGGGATCTCAGATACTTACTGCTAGTTGCTGATTACAGCAACATCAGTTTCCATGCCACATCCAGAGATTTTTCTGCACACTTTTTATCAAGGCTTCAAACATGATCCCTGTTGTCTGGGAAATACTATCAGCCACTTAAGTTTCCCCTTAATTTAGGAAAGGAAGATATATTTTCACCATAACAGCAAAAGCTTATAACACTTGTCTTTTAAAATTAAGAGTCAACGACCCAGGGGGATCCACAGACCACCCAAGCGGATTGTGATATTGTCGTGGCCTTCTCGTGGGGGTCAGGCCATCTCATCAGGCAAAGACAACCCAATGCCTTCTCGGTGGAACAGTTTTGATTGAAAAGATAGTAAAAAAAAAAAAAAAAAAGGTGATACTACTGTAAAAAGAGACACAACATCACACCCAAACACATTATCCTCTCCTCTGACCTATGCATGCATGTGTGTACGCTCACATGTCCGTGCATTTACACACACACACACACACACACTTCCCCCTCTTCAACACTTACCCATTCCAAAGTTTTATGGAGTTTCACTTTGACTACACTAATCATCTTTATTCGCTTTCTGAAAGACTCAGCTGCTTAAGAAAATAAAATGCCAAAATATACGGACCCAAGGCAGTTTTAAGACCAACACTGCAGATTCATTTAAAAATAACAAAAGCCACATATTCATTCATTCAATGAATAATTATGTAATGAGGATTATTTTAGGTGCTCAGCACACAACAGTGGATGAAAACCTCTGCCTTTGTGAAGTTTATACTCCAATAAGAACAGAGAAAAAAATAAGTAAATTAAACAGTAGGTTATGAGTCTGTAAGTGCTGTGACTACAACAGAAGACCTGGCTTGCTGGGCAGGACAGGGTGTCTGGAAAGTGGGCTGTAAAATTTAAGAGATTCATTGAGATGACATTTGTGCGAAAGCTTGAAGATCAACTGTGCAGATATCTAGGAGGAAAATACTCTTTGAAGCCGAATTTTTTAAGCAACAAAACGTGATCTGTTTTCCCCACAGAGGATACTACTCTCCTAACCCAGTCCTACTGAATGGGCTTGTAGTTTAAGGGGAAAAGATTTGCTCCTGGACGCCAGAAGGAATGAGTGTAGACATGGGCAAGGCAGCAGGGGCGGGAGGCGAGAAAGGGAAGAATGTGAGTGTATCCCTCAGGACAGGCTCTAAATCAGCTGAACCTGGGACTGGAAAAGCCAAGCCACACCCAGGGGAGAGGTTTGATTTCTCAAATTCATGTTTGATTTCCAGCAGCAGTGCATTCAAAGCTTAATTGCAGTCCAGAAGTCACCAAATTAATATCTGAGGTTAAAACACACACACACACACACACACACACACACACAGAACTGATGAACATTTCCAGGGAAAGACACACAGGGAAGAGTACAAGGACAGAGTGCCACTGCCACGCAGCCACCTGCACCTGTCCACACACTGCAGAAGCACCCGGTCGCCGTGCAGGGACAGAGTGCCACTGCCACACAGCCACCTGCACCTGTCCACACACTGCAGAAGCGCCCCGTCATTATGCAGGGAGAGGGGAGGTGCATTCTGGGCCTACGCTTCGGGCTGCCCCTGACAGCTGCCCCAGGCCAGGTCCCCTTAGCACCTGGTGCTGCTCCCAGTAGGGCCTGGCAAATGGCCTGGCTGTGTCTTAAGCTTATTCCACATAATACTTCCAGTGTGGGACTTCCAGATAGCGACATATGTATTTCCTAACCACTCGGGCTTTGCGGGAATGCTCCGAAGGGCCAAGCTCTTGATGTGACTTTCTGGTTGGGTCTTCTTGCTCAGCGTATCTCCTGGATGGTGGCTGCCAGAATCTGTGGGGAGAGTGGGAGCAAGGGACGGGGCTGCCTACAGCCTGTGGTGTGACTAGAGATCTGACAGCACGTGGCCCCTCCCCACTCTCTCCTTCCTTGGTAAGAAGTGGCAGCTGCCCTGTCCTAATAAGGTTCACCTTTCCTTGCATTCAGCCTCAGGTATGTGGGGACAGGAGCATCCCAGTTCAGTGGAGACCTGCCTTCCTCTACTAAAGCTACAACCCAATTAAAGGCAAAGACCCCAACACTTAGGAATACTAAGGAAAACAGTGCATGCCTGTGTGTTAACAGCTTTGCAGTGCACTGTGACTGCCAGGGTCTGAAGGAACCGGGGGTCCTTACAACACTCCTCAGGGGTGTGAGCTGAACTGTTTATGTTAGTTTGTCCCTGAAAGTGGGCATTCGCTAGTAAGTGAAATTGGGCTTTAAACGCATACTAGGGAGGCTTGTTATCTAATAGGTTCCTATCATTAATCCTTTTGTAAAATGGAGCATTTTGTTACAAGGCCACCTGCCCCCTAGCTCAGTGCATTTGGACAGCTGTAATGTGATACCATAAACTGGGTTGCTCATAAACAACAGGCATTCATTTCTCATGGTTCTGGAGGCTGGGGATTCCAAGATCAGGTGCTGGCAGAGTAAGTCTGACCAGGGCCCTGCTCCTGGTTCATACACGGTGACTTCTCCCTGCATCCTCACGACAACCTTTTGGCAAGGGGTCTCTCTCAGGCCTCTCTTATAAGGGCACTAATCCCATTCCACATGACCTTATCACCTCCCTAAGGGCTCACTTCCCAATCCCATCATCTTGGGGGTTAGGTTGAGAGGGACACAAATATTCAGTCTATAGTACCCCAATGACTGGTACTCCCTGGTTCAAGGTTATCCAAATGGTCAATGCTGAACCATAATTAAATGCGATCCATACCCAGTGGGCATTAGGACCTTCATGTGGACCCTGGATGAACTGTGGGGTTGCCAGGATCTTGGGTCAGCGCTGGCACTCAGGATGGACAGAAAATGGACGGACGTCCTCCTTCTTCACCCCATGAAGGCCGCTGGCCTGTGGGCACCAGCACAGAGCAGGCAGTGTGTGTGGAGTGCAGTGCAGAGGCTGAGGTGCTACTGCAGGCCCCCCGCCCCCCACCCTCAGCCCAGGCCCCCAGGCAACCAGGCAGGGGCTTCCATGTTGGATGCACATGGAAGAGATCTCATGGCAGCCCCTGGAGTAGATGGGTGTGTGGGTTCTGCCTAAAGGGGGCTGAGTGAGGGAGTTCTGGGGGCAGCCCACAAACTCTGAAAGCTGTGTGCAAAGAGGCTGAAGGCAGAGCCTGGCAAGGGGGCAGCTGCAGAATTGAGAGCAAAGAACACAAGTGGCTGCAGCATTTGCAAGCACCCAATGCAGTGGCAGAGGGCAGTGAGGGAGAGGATGAGCACAGCGGGTGACACAGGTGGAAATGATGGGCTGATGGGAGGAAATGGAGTGGCTCTTAGACACGGTTCTGGTGGCCGGCCATGTGTGGGACAGCGGGATCTAGGGGTATCATCAGTCTCCAGAAGAGGCCCAGGCTGGGGGATTGATCTGCCCAGTCATCAGCACCATGGGAATGGCCGAATGTGCAGAGAGTAATTCTAAGGACAAGAGCCCAAGAATACGCATAGAGAGAGGGGTACAAGTACCATACCCAAGGAACTCAATAGCCCATACCTTGTCTACAAGGCTGTTCTGCAGGAATTCCGGGGGTCAGCAGGGATGGTTCTGACTGGTCACTTTGTAGCAATAATCTTCACAGATAAAACCACAGACAGACAACAGGTGAGGAGAAATATACCATGGGGTGCAGCTGGGGGATTCCATCTGGATCCCTCAAAGTGATGGGAAGGACCAGGAACAGCAAACTCACTCACTGCAAATTGTATATCCAAAGGAAAGAGAGATGGAAAAAAATTTCCATTTACCTAACGAAATAGCACATGCTCTAGTTGACCAATGCCCTGAACTACATACAATGCACACAGTGGCACGGAGCAGGGCTCTGTCCCTCGGGAGGCAGCCCTAGTGTTTAGGATGCCCGCTCCAATGCTGCAGGTGCTGGTCTGCAGGCTACAGAGTGTTTCAGCGCTTGTGTGGATTCGTGGACTGCCTGCCTGGGCAGAAAAGCCTCTCCTTAGCCAAGGGACATTAGGAAAAAGTGAAATTAATTCATTGAAAAAGTAAACAAGATGTATCTCTCTCTCTCTCTCTCTCTCTCTCACACACACACACACACACACACACGCACATAAACACGCACACACTGAGTGGGGGATTCATTTATTTCTCTGTTCTTCCTTTCCCCGCTCCCAGCCCCACCATCAAGTATAATGTCTTCACTATTCCGTTTAATGATTTAAACATGATTAATGGAATGCAGATCAATGCAGACATGAATTCTCGGGGTAAAAATGCAATATTTCAGCACCGTGGAAGGAAAACTAAACAGAAATGGAAGCTTGGGGAAACAGCTACATCTTGAATGGATAAACTCTACTTGATGAATGTGAAACATTATTTTAGGAATTTTTAATATATCTAAATACTCCATTTCCACAGCAGAGCTTGGGTCACATTTTAGAAGATTGTCTTCCCTCTGTAACTCTCTTCCAGAATTCTCCTCCAGAGTTAAGACTGTACATTCCTCACCCAGGTGCGCTATTTAACCAAAAGGCCGAGGGCACCTCCTGGAGTCCCTGGGTTCCATTTCCTTTATGGCACTATCACCCAAAACAGAAACTGGGCTCAGAACTCTGAAAAACAGCTCTCCTCAGGAACTGTCACGCTGGCACTAATGCAATCTGAAAAGTACGCTTCACTGATTTAAACTTTCACTGGAAGGCGTCCAGGCAACATGTGCTTTTTATCCACATTTTTAGAGGCTACAGGAGACACCTCTGTTTCTCACACTGCCAACCTGTTCCATTAGAACTATCTTGATGTAATGGAGCAAATTATTTCATATAAACAGCATTTGCTTTACAAGAAAAAACAATGCACCGTTCCTGTGTACAAGCTAATTGACGGTAAAGCAGCAGGTAGAAGAAGAAATCTCCTTTCCGTGGCCTTTGTGTGTTGAAAAAAGTCTGGGTCTGAGAGCCTGGGAAAGGATCTCAATGTACTGTTTTCCTTGTACAACACAGCTTCTGGTTCCTAGTGCAACTTCCTGAACATCGGCCTAGGTTGTCACTGTTAGGATGTGGACACCAGAGTCTTCTTTCCGGGCCACTCTGGAGCCCTAGGGGTGGGTGAGAGGGAAATGGAGGAGATGGGTGCAGAGGGTACCATGCACCAAGGAAGGCCTTGGTCCTTCTGGATCTGTTGTCGGTAAGATGGGGGTTTGGAACTCACTCTCTCCAAGGTTCTTGCCGACCTCAACCTGTGATTTGGAATCACACACTGCCTGCTTCTGGTAAGGGCTTTTGGAGTCTTCTCAGTGCACCCCAGAAGCCTTCACAACCCAGTCCAGGACAAAGTGCTGAGATCTGCTCCCTCCGAGGAGGTAGCATGTCATCCTCAAACCAAGAAGAGAGTGCCTGGGGTGATTAACCAACAAGGATGGCAGAAGTAGACAGGCCAGCCGCGACAGCTGTCAGGAAATGACTCTTTCTGTAGTATCTGCCCCTCTGGTTTATAAAATCACTTAAAAATAAAGCATCCATGCATCAATTTCACTCACCTCAAGAGATTTCCTGCTGTTTTCTTCACTTCTAGTAACACACACAATAAACACTAAACATTCAACCAGCTCGTGTTTTATTTACATGTATATATGCATTTTTAAAATGGGGCTTCTTCTACAAAGTTAAGAAATGGCTGTCTTTTGGAAATTAAGAGGAGAAAATCAACTTTACTATAGATTAAATTTCTGATTTAAAATAAAAAAAGTATAAAAAACCTAAATCAAGCCTCCCTGGCAGGTAGGCAGGCCCTCTATTCAATACTTAGAAGCGCTGGCAGGAGCTGGTGGGAGCTGTGGGAAGGTGGCTACCTGACTCCAGATCTGTGGGCTCCGCAGCCCAGCACTCAGTGGTTCTTGAAGACATCACCACCTGGGAAAGACACTAAGGAGGGATTTCTCACAGAAAACCACTGAAGTACAGCATATGGGGAGAAAAGATGAGCTAAAATGAGTTATTGAAAGAGATCTTCTTTAATAAGATCAAGAAGCAAGAAAGAGCTTCTCAAATTGCCTTCTGTATTGGAGAAAGGGCAAAGGGAGCCTCTGAGTATTCCATCAAGTTTGCTTGCCAAGTACATCTCTATAGAAAAGAGGGCTGTCATTGGATCTGATGGTTGGAGACGCTAGCCACTGCCATTCAATGTCTTGCATGTTCATGTTCTAAAAAGTCAACAGCTTCTGTCAACTTTCCACAGAGGAAGGAATACAGTGACTGTAGGTACAAATATTCTTGATGTACTGAGCAATTATATTTTGTATGGCAAATTTACAAAGTGGGTTTATACATCGGCCTCTTGTTTAGTCAGTTAAATAATGGCTCTTGTGGCAAGCTGTGTTTTCTAAAGATGGTCCCAGCAATGTGTCTCTTCCACAATGTGACCTTTTCAGCCCTTCCAGTGAGAGGAGGGGGTCTGTGACCTGTGCCCTTGCTTCTCAGTGGGCTCAGGACTGCTAGGTTCAATAGAATACAGCAGACAGGATGCAGTGTGACTGCTAAAGATGGGCGATGCAGCCTCGTTCACTAGAACATGTACACTTGGAGTCCTGAAGCTCCATGTAAGAATGACACCGAGGTCAGCATGCTGTGAGGAGGCCAAGCCACGTGTAGAGGCCACATGTGAGCACTCCAGTTAGCAGTCCCCATCTTTGAGTCATCCAGACCCAGCTCCAGAATAAGCCTCTGCATGAGCCCAGCCCCAGTCTTCAAGGCTTCTCAGCTGGGGTCCCAGACATCATGGACCACACAGGAGCCATCCCACTGCACCCTGTCTGAATCCAAGGTTGTATTAACCATTAAGTTTTGCAATCTCATTCATGCAAACATATTCTGAAACCTGACTGCACCAGTGTATACATCTTCAAAGGTAATGCACACCCCAGGCTCAGCTAGCACCTCTCCTTAAATTCCATCAATCACACTTGTTCTGACTGCTTACCTGGCATCCAGTGCTCCCTATGGCTGGACGTGACATAGTGATTGCAGCCTCAGGGATGCCATCTCTGCTCTAGCCACACAAAGCCACTTATCTCACCCATCACTGACTGATTTCGCCATCATCCTATTCAGGGACATTTTCACCGCTTCCAATAAAAATGGCTGACTTTATCAACTATCAGACAAATACCCTCACATATACATCTGTATCCTATCTTTAGCCATTTCCATCAGAAAGATTCTTAAACGTGGAATCATGGGAGACTGAGTATTAGATTTCAGGATCTTGGTGATACTGCCAAGTGGTTTTCCTGAAATCAACTGCTAGTGAGAATTGAACACAGCTATAAAGCTTGTTGCTCACTTTTATTTTTCTTTTATGAACTGTTTATCCCAGTCCTTCGGTCATGTAAGGGAATGGGTTTTTCTAACAGACTGGTAGGTGCTCTGTAGGGGTGCCCTCGGACATGACGCACAGTGACACAACCCCTCTATGCTGCTGTGAACAGGCAGGCGCTGCTGGCATGGGTTCACGCTGCAGGGGAACCTGGCAGGGTAGCTGATAATGCAAAGGGCCTGTGGTACTGAGGGAGGTGCCGAGAGTAATGTGAGACAGCCATCAACAGAGGGTGTGCAGGAGCAGCTAGGAGGAGCGAATCCCGGTCTCTAAATTGGACCCAAAGGAGTATCACAGAAGAGCATAACCAGTCCTGGAAAGCCCAGAGGTGGCAAAAGACCAGGTCTGTTCCCTGCATACAGCAAAGGTCAATGTGCTTGGATCTGAGACACAAACTGAGGTCAGAAAGCCAAGGACAAGCCAAACTAGGCAGGAGCCTGTAGCCACAGGCAGATGCTAGGATTCACAGGAATGACAGTGGGAGGCCCTGAGGGGTAGTGAGCAGGGACAGCCCCACCCAGGGGCACAGGAGATGATGTGGGTGACCCTGCAGGCCTGTGAAGGGTGGCAGCAGCAGTACTGGCCAGAGGCTCTGGGACCCAGAAGAGGAAGCAGCAGATCAGTAATGATGATGGAAAGAAAGTAATTTAGCGAATAACTTCTCATGACTTCATGACTGATTGGCTTGGGTGGGGGAGAGAGAGAGAGAGAGTAAGGTGTCAAACATGACTTCAAATTTTCTGATCATCTCAGTATTAAAGATGCCACTTCTAAAAAGAGGAGGCCTGGAGCAAGAGCTTGGCTGATAGCAGGATCAGAGGTCCCTAAGGAAACCAAGGAGACATCAGCTGGGCAACTAGTAAACTGAACTGGAGCTCAGTGGAAAGTTCTGAGCTGGAGGTGTAGCTTGGGTAACCTGCACAAAACTGGTATTTAAAGACGTGGAACTTGAGACCACCCAACAAGAACTGAGTTAAAAGAACACAACTCAGGGCTGGGCCTTTGCAAAGTCCCGCATTTAAAGGTCAGATAGAAAAGGAAACACCACAAACCAGAAAGGAGAAGGGAAGGGAACAGCCACTGAGCCAGGAAGAAACCAAAAAGTGGTGGCATTCTGGAGATCAAGGGAAAAGAATGCTTAAAGAAGACTAGCAACAAAGGAAAGAATTTCTCAGCTGTTAGAAACCAGAAGAAATGGAAAATCAGAGCTTAACACCAATACTTGCTGCTGAAGGAGTGTGGAGGGGACAATCTCTCCCCCGTCTAGGGGCTTACCTTTTAATGTCATGCAGGAATCCCAAAGCAGAGGTTCTAAAAGGTCAAGACTATTTTCATGATCACTCAATGATCATTCTAAGGAGAGATTTGCTTTTCGCTGTGTTGACACTCATGGTATCAAAGCAATGGACGAAGCTGCACAAATTAAGGCAATAGCATCCACTGTGCCAGTAGTCTTCATATTCTTTACCACCAAACACTCAAACTTACAAAAGTCAAAGAACAAAACCAAAACAGAAACAGAAAACAGTTTAAGAATATCCTCGATGAAGCAGTGAAAAATATTAATTGTATTAACTAGCAACGCTTGTGTGTAAGTGTTCCTGATGTTCTAAGTATCTCTGCTGTATGCCAAAGAGCAATGGAGGTCCTGAGGCAGAGCACATGTATGACTGCTTGAGTTGCACCCTGAACTAGCTGCATTTCCATGGAACAGCATTTTCCTCACCTTCTATTCATCAAAGCATACTTGCAGGGTTTGAAAGAATAACTGAAAACTATCATTTTTCAGACACTGGTATCTGGCAAGCATCCTCTTGAAAATGAATGTAGTGAGCCTCTCACTTCAAAGAGAATCCCAATAGTGTTTTACTGACGATGATAAAATGTGAGCTTCCCCATGAAATTTCTTGATCTACTCCTGTGAATCTGACTGCTTCCAATACTCAAGAGACTTTTCTGATCAGACTGGTGGTGATATTAATGAATGTGATTTTCTGAGAGTGTGTAATGAAATGTGACAATGCTTAGAAGATCCACCTAACTCAATGGACCACTATTTTCCAAGCAATCAGTGTATCATGTTATAGATCATATGTAGATAAGTGCAAGACAGGGCAAAGAACTGTAATATAATGGAGTATGAAAAGTTTACTGATGTGGCTTCAGATTCCATGTGGCAACTAATTTTAAGAAACTACCTGTTGTTGAATTCAGATGTAGTGTCAAAGATATCCACAATTACCTGAAAAGTCAACTGAAATACTCCTCCCCTTTCCAACAACATAGCTGTATGAGGTTAGACTTGCTTCTCACACTACAACTAAAACAACACACCCCAATACATGGATTGTGGAGCAGATATGAAAATCCAGCTGTCTTCTATTAAGCCAGTCAAAATTTACTAAAACATAAAACAATGCCATCCTTTTCATGGTATTTTTTGTTTTTGAAAAATTTTTCATAAAAGCTTATCTATGTTTACATGTTAAGACATTTATAATTGTAATTTTAAAATTGATAGGTATTTTATAAATTCTCAGTATTAATTTCCCATGCAGTACATATTAAAAGACATACCCCACAAAGAAAAGCTCTTTAGGCACCACGATAATTTTTAAGAATGTAAGAGAACCTAACATCAAAAATTTTGAGAACCAGTATCCTAAATCATTTGCTTCAGGAAGAAGGAAGTTAAACCCAAAGAGAAGGAGGGCATTCCAAAAGCAGTGGGCTTTGTATTGTCTGAGTGCTTGAAATGTTTCACAATTAAAATTTATTACTTTTTCAAAAAGAATGAATAGAAGGTGAGGAATGGCACAGTGAAGGTAGATGATTCTCCTGAGTGTTTTATTGAAAAAGAGAGTAGGGAAAGCTGTGGAGGCAGAATGGGGAGGCTGGAGTTAAAGTAGGGTCAGTTCAGAAGGAAGCGGCACTGCCCATCTGTACTTATCCCTTAAGCGCGGGCATACAGATAACATGAACACATGATCTACATCCTGCAAGTACGGCACTGATGCATGTAAACCCTGCAAGTACATACTGATGCATCTAAACCCTACAAGTACACTTTGATGGATCTAAACCCTGCAAGTACACACTGATGCATGTAAACCATGCAAGTACACACTGATGCATCTAAACCCTGCAAGTACACTTTGATGTATGTAAAACCTGCAAGTACACTTTGATGCATCTAGACCATGCAAGTACACTTTCATGCATCTAAACCCTGTAAGTACACACTGATGCATGTAAACCCTGTAAGTATGCATTGATACATTTTCTCATCTGGTCCTTTTAGAATTTTGGGTAAGCTTTCGGTACATGTGAATTTTTAAAAATAAATTATAATCTGTAGATATTTTTATTTGAAACATGTCTCATATTTTTCTGTTTAGAAACTGCTTTTCTCACTCCAAGATTATACTAGCTTTTCTTTCTTTTTCAAATGAAAGAGGAACAGCAAAAAGGTGTGTCCCATTTCCAGACCTGGCCTCTGGAGCTCCCCACACCTTCTTCCACGACCTTCTCTCATTACTGTAGTAGAAGGGCAACACCTATTATCCTGACCAACTTGGAAGCTACTGGTGAAGATGGCAGTGCCTCCCAAAACTTGATGCCTTCCATGATTCTGACCCTGGCCCCTAAGCATCCACTCCAGACTGTAACATTCTTGCTGTACCCCAGCCAGTTCAGCAGGCATGTGACTTGGGTCTGTTTGCAAAGCAGTGAGAACCTGCCCTATTTAAGCCATAGATTAGCTGTGTGGCTTTGGAAAAATGAGATAAACATACTGTGCCTCAGTTTCCTCATCCACAAAGTGAGGAGAGCAGCACTTTCCTTGGCCAGAGAATTAAATAGTACACATAAACACACAAAGCAGGTATGGTGCTATGGTTTGAATGTCCCCTCCAAAACTCATGTTGAAACCTAATTCTCAATGTGGCAGTATTTAAAAAGTGGGGTCTTTAAGAGGCAGAGCCCTCAGGAATGGATTAATCCATTCAAATCCATTCATGGATTAATGGGTTATCATGGGAGGGGAAATCGTGGCTTTATAAGAAGAGGAAGACAGACCTGAGCCAGCACACTCAGCCCTCTCGCCATACGATGCCCTGTGCCACCTCAGGACTCTGCAGAGTCCCCACCAGCAACAAGGGCCTCACCAGATGCAGCTCTTCAACCTTGGACTTCTCAGCCTCCATAACTGTAAAAAATAAATTCCTGTCTTTATAAACTACCTACTTTCATGTATCCTAAGCAACAGAAAACAAACTAATACAGCTGGGCATATAATAAGCACTAAATGTTAGCTACTATTATTATTTATAATAAATGTTATTATCCAGTAGAACAAATTCTCTATCCTCCAACAATTCTTATTGCCAAATTTGCCTAGGCACTTAAGGCAAAGAGGCCAGGAATGTGGACAGAGTGTCTCATTACTGGAACCTCCTTTTGTGTGTGTGACATGTCTGTGTGTGAGACAGGGTGTGTGCCTGGACAGGGTGTGGATGTGGAAGCTGTGGGTGGGGCTTGGTGATGGGTGAGGGGTGTGTGGCTTTGTGGGCGTGTGGTGCTGCGGGATGTGTTACTGGGTTCTGTGGCCCTCATGCCCTGCTGCCCCTCCACCATTTCACTTCATTGTTACATGAGATGCCTGCAGAGAGGTGTCCCTAAGAAGGAAGCCAGGTAGTGAGTCCCAGAACGGAGGCTTCCAGCAAGCAGGTATAGCTGCCCTGATCTGGGAAAGGGAGGTGTAAGCAGGTCTCACCCTCAGGAGCTCTGAGAAGGCAGCTATGTGGCTCAGAGTCGAAGCATCCCCAGGGTTCTGACCCAGGACCCTGCAGTGATATCACAGACAGACTGTAGCCACCCCCCTTCATTCCATCTCATTATGAAATGTGTGTGAGGCCTGTTGTTCTACAAAACAAAGACCCTAAGGAGGAGGGAAAAATATTGCTTTACATATAAAAGTCAATGTTTAGCTCCCGATATGTTTTAGGCTTTCTTAGTGGAGACACCGAAAGGGGACTGGTCAGCTTTTTCTCATCAAACAACATGGCATACCTGGCAGAGATGTGGCCACAGATGAGGCTGTTTGAACCTGCTCCAGAAATGTTGTACCAGGCCAATATCATGGAAACAACTCAGAAAATGTAGCCACCTCTTGTGCCCTGAAGACCCCCTCTGGGGCCTCTGGCCCTCAATCCATGAATGACAGCCCTGGGGGCTATAGATGCTGCCTCATGATGGGCCCAGAGCATGCAGGACAGGATGCCCCCTTTATGGAACTGCCTGAGAGACAGAGTCACAGGCTGAGGTCCCCTTTTTAGGTTAGGATGAGAACTTGACAATGCAGACACCTATGGAAGTGACATTTTTCCAGAGTATTCACGGTAGAAATAAGGGACTGGGAGGTGCAAGTCTTGAGTTTTAGTCCTGACCTACAACTAACGGTCATCTTTTTTTTTTTTTTTTTTTTCGAGACAGAGTCTTGTTCTGTCACCAGGCTGCAGTGCAGTGGCTCGATCTCGGCTCACTGCAACCTCGCCTCCTGGGTTCAAGCAATTCTCCTGCCTCAGCCTCCCGAGTAGCTGGGACTACAGGTGCATGCCACCATGCCCAGCTAATTTTTGTATTTTTAGTAGAGTCGGGGTTTCACCATGTTGGCCAGACTGGTCGCGATCTCTTGACCTCATGATCTGCCCGCCTCGGCCTCCGAAAGTGCTGGGATTACAGACATGAGCCTCTGCGCCCAGCCCAACTAATAGTCATCTTAAGGGAGTTGCTTGGTCCCTAGGAAATTTTTTTGTTAAATGTAAGAAGTGGGTTGATGATTCCTCTGGGATTCTTCAAATTTTGTATTCCATCATCCCACCTTCTATTTTGGTTCTCTTGCTGTGTCCCTCTTTTGAGTAGGAGGGTCAATGAAATGCCCACATCTCTGCTTCTAGTTGTAGAGTAGGGAAAGCTCAACTAAAGAGACGCATGTGACACAGGCACATGATGGATGAGTAAGGTACAACACGTCCCAGACCAACCCCAGCATCTAAGAGGCTTTCTATTCAGCTTGTGCTGGCAGGCCTTTGTGTTGATGTGGGTTTCTAGGATCATTCATGAAGTGTATTTTATGTTAATTAGCCTTCAAGAGAATTCCATCCAGCTGGCCCCCTCCCTCCTTCTGAAACATGGCCTTCCCTTGGCTGTCCTGACACCCCACCCTCTCCTGGTCCTCCTTCTTCATCACTGGCTGCTCCTCAGACCCTGTTGACAAATGTCATGGAATGCAGGGCTCAGCCTGGATTGCATCTCATCTCCATTTATGCCCTCCCCAAATACACTCCCATCAAGGCTCTAAATAGCACCTGGATGATGTAGAGAAGATATTCAGTCCTATCCGAGGTCCCCACTTCACATGCCTACTCACTGCAAACCAAGTACTGCCCAACCAGGACTCTTGACTTCCTACCACCACTCCCTCTCCAACTTCCTTCTTCTCAGCACCCACCCAGTTTCTTAAGCCAAAAATCCAAGCCCTCCTCATTTCTGGTCCGCTCCTCGGCAACCATGTGCAATCAGCAGGCAGATCCAGAACATGTCTCAAATTCCTCCACCTCTTGTTATCTCCCCGCCACCACTTTATTTACTTCATAACACCTCTTGCCTGGCTGCCTGAATGTGTCTCCTGACTGATACCCCTGACTACATTCGATTCTCCATGCAGCAAGAAGAGTCATTTTTTAACACAGAAACCAGATTCCATCACCTCCAGTTTAAAACCTCCCAATGACTTCCCATCACATTTGGGCCAAAACCCAAACTCCATGGCCAGGCTCACAGGACTTCCGCCTGCTCCAGTCCTGCCGCCCTCTCCATGGCATCCCTTGCCCTCCCCTCTCCCCACACTCCCTGACTTGGGCCAGCTTGTTCATCCTGCACTGAGACACACTCAGTCCTAACCTGGAGCTTCTTTTGTCCACTATTCCCTCTGTCTGGCCCCCACCTTTATTCAGGTTGCACCTTGACTTTCTTCTCCTCTGGGACCCTTGCTGACTCCTCAGTCTGAGGCAGCCCTCAGTCTCTCTCGCAGCAGCCTGTTTCATTCTCTGCACAACAGTGACCACCACCAGATAAAATTCTTCTTTATGCATATGTGTGTTCTGCCATCCCCCACTGGCTTCTGAGCACAGTCCTCCACTGTGTGTTCACCTCTACGCCTCAGGAAACAGTGACTGGCCTCAGTGGGACCCAAGGGCTGGGTTGAGAGGCTGTCCTCAGGGAGCTCTTCTGTGCAGCCCCCAGGCCGGGAGGGATACAGGCTAGTGGCAGGCTGCCCTCCTGCCCGGCATGCCTGGGGATTCTAAGCAGTCCTGCCACACTGCCACACAGATGCTCATCCTCCTCACCGTCAGCCCCGGGAGGCACCACGTGCCTCACACCAAACACCAATTGACAGATGGCACGTGGGCACAGGAAATGAGCCCCAAACTGATTCGCCCCATGCCACCACTGCACACACAGCACTCAGGAGACTGTGCAGCCGTTCTTCTCCCTCCAGCTTCCCAACCCCCCATGCACCTCCCCCGGAAGCGGCAGGAATGTCCTTTCTGACAATGCAGTAAAACTTATTCTTCCTGCCCCTGCCTGCATCAGCATCAGGAGTCTCTGGCCTCTTCAGTTCCTACCCTCTGGGCTGATTCTGGCCTGGTAGTAACTGATGCCTTCCTGGGTTATCTGACTCCAGGTGAAGGAGAACCCCACACTGTGTCCAAGAGCATCACCCTTTTCCCTTCAGCCTCCATGGCTTCCCACTAGGCCAGAGGGGCACTTCCTGCCCCAACCTGGTCTCCCTGTGTCCTCTCTCCTCACAGAGTCCTCCATCCCTCCTCTACGGTCCATTGTTACCTTCTTCTTAGAAGGCATTCCTTCTGCTTATTTTGTATGTCTCCTCCTACAAACCAAAAATACATGTTTCCTTCTCATTCTCCGTCATCCTTAAATTACAATACTGGAAGAGGTACGAAGGTGCCATTTTCTTAAGTCCTCCTGGGTTTGTAGCTAGAGCCACCAGTGGAAGGCTTAATGGAAGGAGATGTCCCATTGTACTGTCATTCATAAAAGACCATTTGATTGCTTTCCATTGCACACTTTTCTGATTAAAAATGACTTGGAGCATCTTTTCTTTTGCTTTTTAGCCCTGCGGCTTTCCTGTTCTGTAAAATGCCTGATTATACACTTTGGCCATTTTTCCATGTAGGCTCTTCTTAGTTGCTGTTGATTTGAAGAGGTCCTTGTACATTGTGCCTTGGTATTCCAGAAATGGTCTCCCAAGCTGTCATCTGTCTGCTGAGGCTACCAAGAAAGCCTATGTTGATCAGAAATTCTTAATTTTGATGTGATCAAATTAATTATTTTTGCCTTATAATTTGTGCTTTTGAAGTTTAATTTTAAAAACCCTTCTACATCTAAGCCTTCTTTGATTAACATTATAGTTTTATCTTTCACATTTAAACCTCTATTTTTAACCTTCATGTGGTGTTTGGTATGGATCTAGGTTCATTTTTCTCTACATGGAAAATTTTCCCTAATAGAAGCTTACCCTGTGGATATGTGATTCTACCTTAACATGTATTAAACCTCAGTCACACAAATATCCGTCTCTAAGCTCCCTATTCTGTGCTATGGGCCCATTTGTCTGTATTTACATCAGGACCACCATTTTCAATCACTATAGATTTGCAGTATGCCTTAATATCTGGCAAAGTTTTCCTCTTTACATTGACGGTTATTTCTCAAAAGAGATTATTTAATGTTCCTATCACACGAAGCAGAAAAAAATGTGACAATCTCAATGATACATTCAAATATTCAAATATAAATTTGTCACTTCCTATTTTTGTTAAGTACCAAGCATCAAAGGTATAATACGGGGGAGGGAGGGTGGGAGAAAGCCACAAATTAGTAAATGTCTAATTGATTAATTCATTCAACTAATATTAATGAAGCACCTACAAGAGCTGGCTGGCCTTGTTCTAAAGGCCGGGAATAGAGTAGTGAAAAATCCTAACTTCATGGAACTTACATTTGAGTGACAGAAATCAGAGAATCGCTTCATCCACCTCACCTCCCAGCCCACCGTCTGGGGGATGCTCCTTCCCTACTGGGCCCGCTTGGACTCCTCCAGTGAGCACTTCATAAGAAGAGAGCCAATCTTAAGTTGCGAATAAATACAAAGTTACTGTTCTCCTGGGGTTTAAATCAACCCAGATATATGAATTAATTTACTCAAGATTTAATTTAAAAATAAAAGTCAATGTATTTAGCTTAAGTAAAATAACAGAGTGTAGTCATTGGTCTGATTTTGAATAGAGATCTATAAAAATGAAAATAAGATTATTGCGGCTATAAATCTTTTAAATAATAAAATCTAGTTATTCTCATTATGCTTTTAATATTACAAATGAGACTATCCTTTGAAGAAAGTAACTTGGGCCTTAAAGAAATCCAGACAATTCAGATCTGCCTGCTCATTCAAATCCTAGGATAAAAGGATAGTGGGTTACAGACTCAGTTCACACACACACAGGGGCCCACAGGTGAAATGCACAGACTTTTATGCAGGAAATTTCTCTGCAGCTGGCCTCTCTCCCAGTCAGTGGGAATCACAGTATGATTGAGGCTTTCATCTACTAGGCCCTTGTCTTCGGAAAGGTTGAACAGAGTTGCTAGCACCATCAGTGGCTGCACTTTCATTTTGCAGTCCCTAAAAACCTGGTTCACACCTCTTCATGGGTCTCAGCCATTGTGAATATTGGAGTGCTGACCTGGAGGAGTGGGTTTCTGAAACTCCAAAGAGGTTTGAGTTGAGAGAGAATTGGAGTTGGGGGATGAGAAAATCGGAGTGGTGTAGCTAGCAGTATGATTGGCTGATCTCTTCCATCTTTCTGGGAGGTGAGAACAGTGGGTTGGAGTGCCAGGGCAGGTGCCATGGAGTAAGCACACCTCCCCAAGGAGAGTGGGGCATGGGAGTATGAGGCACAGTGCAGTTACACACCCAGCCACTCTCCCGGGCCTGCAGGTTCCTGAAATGCAAATTTTGCTCTCTCTTTAAAGAACACTGGTGCTAGGAGCACAGCACCTGAGACAGGCAGGCTGCCACTCCACAGCTGGGTGACTAGAAGCATGCTTGGGCCTTTGTGGGCCTCATTTTCCTCTTTGTAAAGTGAGGAACAGGCCCACATGTATCCCTGTAGGGCACAGAAAGACAGCACAGGAATGTAGTCACACACACCACATGCCCTCCCAGAAGCATGGTGTTCAAGCTTCTTCTCTGAGCCTGGCCCCTAGGTAAACACTCTTAACTGCTTCATCTCCTGAAATGCTCATGCGGACCCTGCAAGGATGGTGCATCATCCTCGTTTCATAGAAGGCTCAGTTAAGGCTTGGGAAGATGCACTAGATGCAGAGAGTCACAGCAGGGATCACCACCATATGCAGTGAACTTGAGTCTCTATAACATTAGGGGTTCTCCAGAGAAGCAGAACCAGTAAGGGGTGCGTGTGTGTGTGTGTGTGTGTGTGTGTGTGTGTGTATGTATCTATGCATTATCTATCTATCTGTCTTCTGTCTTTCTAGAGAGATTTAAGGAATTGGCTCACATGATTGTGGGGATTAGCACATCCAAAATGTGCGGGGCAGACGGGCAGGCTGGAACCCCAGGGAAGAAATGATATTGCAGCTGGAGTCTGAAGGCTGTCTGAAGACTGATTTCCTTCTTCTTTGGGGAAGCTCAGTCTTTTTCATTGGGTGTTCAAATAATTGCATAAGGCTCACCCACATTAAGGAGGGCAATCAGTTTTATTCAGTCTTCTGATTCAAATATTAATCTCATCTAAAAATTACCTTCACAGCAACATTCAGATGTATTTGACCACATTTCTGGATATTATGGCTTAGCCAGATTGAAACAAAATTTAGTCACCGTGATTGTTACACAATTAATGTAAAAGAGCATAAGGAAAAAAGTAGCCACCAAGTCAACGATGACCCAATGCTCTTCTATTGCTTCAAGTTTTTATTTCATACTTATATTTAGACAGAGCTTTCAAATATTCCTCTTTTTTTGAGACAGAGTCTCGCTCTGTTGCCCAGTCTGGAGTGCAGTGGTGCAATCTCAGCTCACTGCAACCTCTGCCTCTGAGTTTTAAGTGATTTTCCTGCCTCAGCCTCCTGAGTAGCTGGGATTACAGGCATGCACCACCACACCCGGCTGATTTTTATATTTTAGTAGAGATGGGGTTTCACCATGTTGGCCAGGCTGGTTTCGAACTCCTGACCCCAAGTGATTCACCCACCTCGGCCTCCCAAAGTGCTGGGATTACAGGCATGAGAACGGCACCTGGCCTCAAACATTACTCTTGCACTTGCACAAGCATGGGGGGAAAGAAAAAAAAAAGCAAAATAAACCAGTTAAGATGTTCCAGGAGCTCCTCATTCTGAGCTGCCCTAGTGGGTAATGGCACCTCCCTGGTGTCATGCCCCTCGAACTCAGGAGCATGGGAGCCTACGCTGCCTCTGAGACGTGATTCTAAACTGCCAACCCTCCCCAAAAAGCTGGGCGGGTGGAGGTGTTTTCTCGCTTAAGATGGCTGAGTGATCTTTTTTTATGTATCTCGGTCACAAAACAGAACACAAACCCCTCTACTCATAGGGACCTTCCTTCTTTAGGTTCCATAAAGCAGCAAATTTTGATTGGCAGTGAAGGGAATGTAGACTGGCGGTCACCTCCCAACGACGAGTACCTGTTCCATTAATACCGAGTGTAAGCACAGCTGCTCTGTTTCTGGCTTTGCTCTCAGCACCCTCTCCCTGTGGCCTTTCTGTCTTTTCCCCCAGAGGATAAGCTCCAGAAGGCCAGGGCCTTGCCCTGTCCTTCTTCACTGAGGGCCCAGGCCCCACCATGCAGGCTGCCTGAAGGAACAGCCCCCATTCCTCAGGTGACACCTGCAAATCACATGCTTTCTACTCCAAAGGGAGTTGCCCGCCTTCACTCCCAAATTCTATCCTAAGCCTGGACGCATGCTTACAGAATTTTAAGTGCCCTTCCAAAAAGCAAAGACGTGTTCCTATTGCCACTGCCCCAACGAATGGTCCCTGTGTGTGCTGATTCTCCGGTGCTGTGATACTTTCTCCCAGCACGTCAGTTATGGAACGTTGTATTAGTGTCCTGGTGCTGCCACAAAAAATGCCCCAAAACAGCTGGGCTTAAACAGCAGGCATTCACTTCGCACCGTTCTGCAGGTATGAAGTTTAAGATCAGGGTGTCAGCAGGGTTGGTTTCTCCTGAGGCCTCTCTTCTTGGTTGGGAGACACCTGCCTTTTCACTGCGTCTTCACATGGGCATTGCTCTGTGTGTGGACATCCCCAGTGACTGATATCTTCTTATAAAGACATCAGTGATATAGGATTAGAGCTGGCCCACAGGGCCTCATTTAAACATTACCTCTTTAAAGACCATATCTCCAAATAACATCACATTCTAAGGTACTGGGGGTTAGGCCATCAACACAGGCATTTTGGGGGGGGTCCCAATTTAGTCCATAACAAATGTGATCTTCCCCAAAATTCTGAGAGAGGGTGGCCCCATTTGAAGCCAAAGTTACTGAGATAAATGCAGTGCCCGTGAGCTGCCTGCTGTCCTGCACACAGTTCAATCTTTCACTCAAGTGTTTGTGGCGTGCTCCCGATGCTCCCTCATGCTTGCTGTCCGTGTGTCCAGGTGTGGCCATGGACAAGTCAGAGCAGACACCCATGCTCATGGACAGGGGCATGAAGGCAAAAACACATAAAATGAACAAGGCAGCTCTGGCACTGACGAGTATTCTGAAGATGACCAGGCAGCATCAAGGAGGGAAGTGGAGTGCATGGGCCTGACAGTGAATTTCCCCTGCATGCTGCACCAACCTGCCAGGGAAGAACCAAAACCTCACTAAAGATAACCAGGAGTCAACTTGCTCCAACACCTTAAGTGCCAAAAGTAAACAGCGAGGCTCACTGGACCCCAGCAGGACAGCTGACCCTTATAACAGAGCAAACAGCAGGGCATCAGCTACATTGTTCTGGTTCCCAGCCCCCACGGCCCCAGAGGCCAGAAGGAAGCCAGGGGGAGGCTCTGCTTGGGGGGCTCCTGTCATGGCTGAGGAGCTCTGTACCTAGGGAACCCACTGCTTTGCTAGTGGGCAGAAAGCAGATGTCTCCTTTTTTTGCAGGCAGCTGTGATCTCACCTCTCAAGATCACCACTTGCATAAAGAACTCTGAGACACAGCCTACTGGAAGAGGGGTCACAGGCCTTCAAGGAGGGGCCAGGGTGGAGAGGGCCCCATGACCAGGAGGCAGCCACACTATCATCTGGAGACAGAGATTTCTGAGCAGAGCAAACAGCAAGTGTACAAGTTCTAAGCCAGGAGTGAGTCTGGGGTGGCTCCTTGAACAGAGAGAAGCCTGGAGTGGCTGGGGTGAATCCAGCAAAGACACAGGGGAGAGCAGGGTACCTGGACAGGAACAGTGGGCTGTGCAGGCCTGCAGGCCATGGAGATGGCTGTGTCTCCTTAATCCAGACAATAGCCCCAGAACAACAGTTTGCAGATGAGAAAACACTCTCAGAGAGGGAAGCAAGTATCTCCATTACACGGTTCCTAAGTGGTGGATCTGGGGCTATGCTGGGGGCTGAATGTTTCTGTCCAACCCATATCCCTGTGTTGAAGACATAACCTCGGATGTGCCTGTTATGTGGAGGCAGGGCTTTTGGAAGATAATTGTTTAGATGAGGTTATGAGGGTGGGGCCCCCATGATAGGATCAGTGCTCTTATAAGAAGAGATTCTGTCCCCTCTCTCTCTACGTGCATGCTTAGAAGAAAGGCCATGTGAGGACACAGGGAGAAGGCATCCACCTGCAGATCAAGAAGAGGGCCCTCATCAGACATGGAATCCACCAGCACCTTGACCTTGGACTTCCCAGCTTCCAGAACTGACTGTGAGAAATAAATGCCTCTTGCATATACCGCTCACTCTGTAGTACTTTGTTATGGCAGCCTGAGCTTACTAAGGCAGGCTGGAATCCAGATCTTTCTGGCTCATACCTAGTTGCTCTCAATGCCTGGCTGCTGCATGACCCAGGACATGGGGCTTCCCTTCAGTCAAGGTTCATAGGCTGTGGTGGGACAGAAGGCTGAAGATACGGGGGAAACACCACTGAGTTAAAGATCTCTTCACATGCAACCCAAACTTTTCTTCAGGTGAATGGGGGGAATCACACATTATGCTCTAATCACTGAAACCACACTTCAGACACAAAAACAAGAAGGGTGTTTATTACACCAGAAACTGCAGGAAGTGAAAAGGCTGGCATAAGGTTGTGACTCAGGCAGAAATCTGGCAGTGATATTAGGAGCACACATCCCATTTGTGGCCAGATGATTATTAATAACACAAGGTACTCAGTGTGCACTGAAAACTCATCCTGGAATATGAACACAGAAGTCCTCCCATGAACGTCAGCTCACCAAGTTAGGAGCTTCAGAGCCTGGAAACTAGCCCAGGCTGGCCTCACCTAGACGCGCAGCATGTTTCTGCTCCCAGGCAAAAAGCCCTGGGGGCCTGCACTCTTGTACCTGAGGCTCAGCCAGATATGCGCACCTTGGTCCAGCCAAGGAGAGGCCAGGCACCTGTGCCCAGGGTCCTGGTGGCCCACGGTCTCACCACCCCTATGCACTCTGCCAGCAGCCAATCAGGGACACTGAGCTTCAAGCTCATTGTGTGTTCCTGAAGGTCGGGACTCCCCAGGATGCTGTGGGGCCATCAGGATGCAGCCAGGAGGGACAGGGCAGCCGGCCTACCCAATGGCCTCTGTGGCTGGTTACTGTGGTGGGTGTCCCCTGGTCACTCCTGGAGGCCCCAAGTTCCCATGCTCTGCTGCACACAGCCAGGTCCGGGTCTCAT
The DNA here is from genome assembly GCF_009828535.3 of Hylobates moloch. NCBI lineage: Eukaryota > Metazoa > Chordata > Mammalia > Primates > Hylobatidae > Hylobates > Hylobates moloch. The sequence goes on along the minus strand of NW_026652289.1, from coordinate 83,519,564 downwards.
CCAGCCTCCCATTCTTAGGCCCCTCTGGGTTACAGAGCTTCTCACCACCAGAATGAGCAGAAGGAGAGGCAGGGAAGGTGATACTGCACCTAGTTCACAGTGGAGGAGAAGTAGCCCCAGCATTTTTTTTTTTTCTTATTTATTCAAAGACCCCTGACAAATGGATGGCTGTGCACTTTGCTGATTCTTGCTGACAGCAGCCATGGCAGCATCTACAAACAGGTCCCCCTTTGCTGCGGATTTCCTGCAGCCCCTGCTGTGCACATGGGCATCCCTCCATGGGTCTCAGAGGCATGCTCTCAGGGTCTCTGCATGCTGGGCCAGAAACAAACAAACAAAGCAGGAAACAACAACCTACAAAAAACACACATGCAGCTTAATGTATAGCATTATCCAGCAGCCTCAGAGAAAAAAAAAAAGCAGAATCAGGTTTCCACAGATCATTCTGGAAAGCAGATATTCCCAGAAACTCCACACTGCAACTAGTCCTCCTAATGAACAATCACTAGTGCATTCAACACTCAACACAGGCAGGACGGTGTGTGTCAGGGCCAGTGGGCAGAGCTGAGTCGGCCTCGAACCCCAGGCAGCTGGGAGGCCAGGTACAAGGGCAGAGAAAGGTGTACTACTCTCACAGGAGCTGGCCTGGCCTGGGGTCTAGCAGAACACCAGGAACCGCACTAACTCAACTCTCCCAGCCTGATGGCAGGTGGCCAGGGCTCTGACTGCCTCAGAAAACAATTTCCCAGAACCCAGCCCTTCTGGTTTGCAGAGGCTCTGGGCAAACTCTGGGCTGGTTCTGAGCTGCCACTATCTAGGCCAGCAGCGGGCGCATCACCTCAGATACAGAGGCATTTTCTCAAAATGCATAAAATTGCATTTTTGGTGCAATAATAACATTTTAAAGTATTGATTAATAAAACAAAAAAATGAAAAGAAACATCTACTTTGTGGGTGCTAAAGTAGCTTATTTCTGCTACATTTCTACATTGTGCTGTGTGTATGTGTGTATGCAAGAAATATGCGGTTTACTATTAAATTATTTTCAATCCATGACTAACAGCCAAGAGAAATCAGTATGGCTTTAAATCCTAAACCTATGATATGTGACTGATTTTTTACATAAATAAATAAAAATAAAATACTGTCATGATAAATAAATGTAAAATTATGTTTTTTATTTACATATTTTTATATAGACTGATCCAAAGAACCATCACTCACACAGCATAATTGACACACGTGGTGTACACGTCTACACATTACACTCAAGTGACACTACTTTAGCATCCTGCAAGCTCCATGTACCAGGAGTGCAGTTACCTCCCATTTTGTTACAGGTTTTACATGAAATCACAAAAAATAAGGTGTATTAGTCAGGGTTCTCTAGAGGGACAGAATCAATGGAATATATGTGTGTGTGTGTGTGTGTATGTGTGTGTGTGTGTGTGTGTGTGTATGTAAAGGGGAGTTTATTAAGTATTAACTCACGTGATCACAAGGTCCCACAATAGGCCGTCTGCAGGCTGTTGAGCAAGGAGAGCCAGTCTGAGTCCCAAAACTGAAGAACTTGGAGTGCAGTGGTCGAGGGCAGGAAGCATCCAGCATGGGAGAAAGATGTAGGCTGGGAGGCTAGGCCAGTCTCTCCTTTTCACATTTTTCTGCCTGCTTATATTCTAGCCACACTGGCAGCTGATTAGACGGTGCCCATCCAGATTAAGGGTGGGTCTGCCTTTCCCAGCCCACTGACTCAAATGTTAATCTCCTTTGGCAACACCCTCACAGACACACCAACGACCAATATTTTGCATCCTTCAATCCAATCAAGTTGACACTCAGTATTAACCATCACATAAGGTATAATAATATTCACTCTCACATCATACTTCATTATGCTGATATCCAGATTATAAGTAACTACTTATGGAGTCAATTTGATGTTATTAAAATTCAGTCCTGCAATAGCACATTTGAGATGTGGGATTAAGAATGCTTTGAGGTACATTTAACATCTCACATTGTAATAGACTGGCTTATTTTATAGAAAAAAATTAAGAAATAAAGTCATAGTCATTTTCCTTTTTTACTCAGTCTTTGAAAGGCAATTACCATCTCTTTGATATAAAAATACTACAAGGACTACTTCAGGTCAAATTCTTCAGGCCTGAATTGAACCCCAACTGAGTATTGGTGCAAACACTGCTGAGGTTTGTCAGGCTCCACAGTGACGTGGAAGGAGAGGAATCCCCAAATTCACCCAGTCAGGAGGTTCTCCCAGGCCTCTAGGCACCTCTAAGTGACCTTTTGGATGAGGGAGAGAAGGATCAAGGGGCAGGTCTGTCTGCCAACTTTTGTGGGTAAGACTTCACTTGAGCAGAGCATTCCCAGACAAATGAAAATAACACAGTTGAAAACCACTAAATCCACATAACCAATAATCATGCCCCAGAGAAGGGGACAGAAGCTCAGAGTGGCCCAGGTCACCAGGTCATTCAGCAGCAAACTCCAGACTAGGAACAGCATTTTCACATTTCCAGGACACACTGCCTGCTGCCCAGGGCACTAGAATAAAAACATCTTGCCGTATCAATCTATATCATTTCAACATCCTTAAAAAAAAGTTATTTGCTAAAATATCATCTTCCCTTCATTTCTTACCCATTCACAAAACATTCCTTAAAAATTGTATATTTTAAGCTTGCTTCTTATTGTCCCCAAGACACTGATGGCTCTGATTCTCCAGCATATACACCACCAACACACCACTCTGTGCACAGTGACCAAGCTGTCCAGGAAGGCTCAGGGGTGCCTCTGCCCTTCTCTTGCTGAGAACACTGGGGGGAAGCACCCTTTTCAAGGCCTCAGCTAGCAGGAGCTCCACAGGGAGCACAGACTCCACTTCTTTTCCATAAGTGCTGCTGAGTCCCACAGCTAAAGTCACAGTCTTTTCATTACGACTCGTAAGACTGGCTGGCTGAGGTGTGTCACCCTGTTCTCAGAAAGTTTCCATCGCTGCAGTGAGTCACATAAGTGCCTTCCACTGTGACCATTTGAGAGCAAAGCTTTAATGCAGTGACCCCCAGAGCAAACAAACAGCCCTGGTGGGGTAGGGGACAAGGTGAAAAGCCAGTGGAGGCCCCACCCACAAGTGCATCTTTCAGGATGCAAGATGGAATTCACAATAAGTTCTCATCCCAGCTGAGTATATCTGCTGCAAAGCCCAAAGCTTCCTTCCCCATGGTTTCAGATCAAGGTGATGATACCAGATGACAAGCTTAATCCCCTTATTGCTGGGTTCGTCAGATGCCTCCCTCCAGGGGAGCAGAGGATGACAGGGGGGATGAGACAAAACATATTTGGTCTTGCTTGAAGTTAATCGATTTAATCATTATGCAGTCCTCAGCCTTTACCTACTATTCACCCCTGACTCTTCAGGATGGCTTCCAAACCTTCAAGGAACAGACCCTTTCTTCAACTGAAATTGCACAAACATAATTTCAAGATATAAAATAGCTTGAAGAGAAAACGTGTGGGACAATGGGAAGAGGCAGCTCCCCCTGGCATTGCTACCAACATATGTCCAGGAAAGCTTCTTGGACGCAACCTTAAAACCACAGCTCTGATGGAGTGTCTACTTTTATGGTTCATTGGAAACACTCGGGTCCCCCTGACTCCCTGAATTAGAATGTCCTCAAAGGGACCCAGGAACCTCTCCCTGAAGTTCAGGGCTGGCTCCCTCCTCCTTTCTGGCCCAACTCCTCCCGAGGGACTAAGCCCCCTCCTCCCCTTTCTCCTCCATGGAGACCTCAGGATGTAGCGCTGTGAGGGGTCTGAGAATTTCTGCCTCATTCTCCTACTGCCCCTTGACTTCACAAGTCTGAAGGCTGGTGCAGTGAATGATGACAGATTTCAGAAACTGACACCTCTCTTGTGCTGGGGAGGGGTGGGGCAGGGATGCCCAATCCCAGCCATGCTAGATGGAACCGAAGAAACTCTCCTTCCCCAGAGGAGCTGTCATCATGGGGGTTCCACAAACACCATCTTACCTGGGCTGGAAATCACCTGCTGATGCGCCCATGACAAGTGATAAGTTTCAAACCAACCCACCTGGCACAAAGCTAAATCCTGTGTTTATATAGACCACTTTGGTTGAAGTGCCACTGAGCTATTTTTGTTGAGCTCTAGGAGAACTGCTCACAACATGTGCAGAAGCAATTGCTAAAGAAATAATGGGCACAGCACATAATAACATCAAAATTGTCCCAGGCACCGTGTTGAGAGGCAAGGAAGAAGACAGGCATCAGAAAGCAGCTGTGTGCAGAGGCTCCTCGGCTGGCCAGGCATCTTGAACAAAGAACTGCCAGGAGCCATCCTTGGCCTTTTCTTGCCCGACCTCCACATACACACAGCCCCTGCAGAGGCAACAGGTCCGGTGAGTTAGTTTCCCAGCAGGGTCCAGGATCTGTTGGAAGGCTGGAGGACAGCACTAAAGAGGCCCATCAGCCCAGAGGCTGCCAAGTGCTGAGGGAGGAGTAGTGAGCCTGATTTGTAATGAAACAGAAAAGGCAGATGTAAGCAACCTGGTAACCTAGAGAGCTGGACAATTTGGCAATGGCCTGCACTGGCAGGCTCCAGTGGATGCACCTTGGCAAAGCACAGGCCTGGGCTCCTCCTGACCCTCGCCTGGGCCCACTGAATGCCTGGGATGCCAGCCCACCTCACAGGGCCCCGTATGCAGGAAGGGCCTGATGCGTGAACCTTCTCTTCTATCCACCCCAAAAGATAACTTCCCTGTCTGCACAGGGCCAGAGAGAATATAACCAAATCACCACTAAAGGGAGGCCTGTGATTTATCAAAATGTGTCTGTCTTTAGAAAGAGGCATATTTGGAACTGACAGATTTGTAGTCGGCAAAATCTAAGACCCACTGACATCACATTCAGTGTCTTTCCTTCAATCCAGATGAATGTGAAGAGAGTTACAGGGCAGGAGGAGAAGGTGTGCTTCTCTGCACAGGGAGCTGCCTGAGGTCCCTGACTCCCGCTTCAAGGCGGACAGCTAAGAGACAGCCTGAGTTCTCTGGAGATCTTCCTCCTCCAAAACCCAACAATAAGAACACAAATATCTACATTTAATCAATTAACACAAACCAATTAAAATGTACTCTCAGCAACCAAGCAAGGGAGGAGACAAGAGTAATATAAATGTTTTTAAGGCACTGTGGTTTTGCAAAATATCCACAAGGCCATATTATTTAAAACATATTTTAAGGAGGTTTCTATATGGAACTATATCAAAATATATTTTAAAGATTTGTACATTTTCTACAAGTTTAGGAATTGCATTCCAACTAATCTATCATAATCTTAGCAATAAAATTCAAGAGTTTTATGCAAAACTCTTGTTAGCTTCCAATCCTGAAACCTCTGGAGGTTTATTCAGTCCAGAGAACTAAGATCATTTTCTACCGTTAAGCATTAGGGTAAGATTTTTGCTTCGGTTGATACTATTTTCTGGGTCTCATTCAATGCAAAAAGCACATGGCTTATCTTGCAATAATTGGTGCATCTCTGGACAGGACTTTTCCCTGGAGTATCATTTATGTGCCTTTCAGAAGTACATTTGCACTAATGAGAGATTCCTCATGAATCAGTAGGGCTACCAATGTTATTGGCAACACATTTAAGAAGAGATCATCCAAGCCAGCCTCTTATAATCACTGGAAAATGAGTCAAAGCAGAATGTAGTCTGTCTAGTATATTGAACCAGACATTCAAGACTTCTGTCATTAAAAAGACCTGTTATAATTTTTACTTAAACCCCATCCTTCCATGCAGACCCCTCGTGGAGAATCTAGTGGGTTGCTGCAAAGCCAACAAGGACCCCCAATGACCACTGCTGGTGGTGGTCAAAGGCTGATCATCCCATCCTTCAGCCACTGTCCCTCCATCAAGTAGCAGAGCCAAAGTCTCTTGTCCCAGGATTATGTATAGAAAACAGTTCCCTCTAGCTAAAAAGAGAAAATTTATCAAAATGTTATCAACAAAAGTGACCACAGAGCATTTCACAATCCAATATAAATGGTAAGCAGAAGAACTGAGTTTCTCACAGGAAAGGTATTCTGCCGTCCGTGCCCTACCTCTGGGGCATTCACTATGGACATGTGGTCTGCAACCCTGGGGACGAAGGCAGCAGGCACATAGTGCCCTGACACTGTCCCCATCCTAACCCATCGCCCAATGTCCTGGGGATGTGTACTCATTCACTTTTCCAAGAAGTGGGGTGGCCTTGGCCACATGTGCCATTCAACTCCTCTTCCCTCTCCCATCTGGAGATGTTGTAAGCCTCTGGGCTATTTCAATTCAATCTGTTCAATTCTCCTTTATTTGTCAGTTCCTATGTGTCTGGCAATGTACTAGTCTTTTTATAAACATGGCCTCATTGAATCCCCTTATAAGCTCAATAGAGTCAATAATACCGTTCCCATTTTGCAGGTGAAATCGAGCCTCGGAGAGGCTAACTTACTTGCCCACATTGTCTATGGTTCACACTGGATCTCCCCATTGCTGAGGCCCAAGCTCTTCACTGCCATCTCCCAAGGACAGAGTCTCACAGGGACATGCATGTCTTTCACACCTGTGAAAGGGCTCACACAGGTGAGTGCATGAGTTACAAGTCATTAAAGTTGATGAATGTGATCAATGACATTCTTAATTCTAAGTTCCTTTTATTAAACTCATACATGTTATTTTCTCTGACTGTCCCCAAAATTGGACACAAGACATGCCACAGGAAAGGCAGAAAAATTCCCAGTCTCCTATCTGGGGAGCTGGCAGTTAAGATCCCCAGCTCCAGTTTTGGCAGGATTATAGAGGGAGAGTTTGGGAAGTGCCTGTGGTGGATTTGGTGGGCTAGGGGTCCCTGCCTAACACTACGGCTATGCTCAGTAACACCTGTCTGCCTGAGATGGTTTAAAACCATCAGCAGAGCCCCCTGGAGCTGGTCTTCCAGGAATGAGTGTGCTGTATTTGATTAAGATGCTTTCATTCCTAAAGAAGTAAAATGGAAATCATATACCAACCACCTCCACTCCCCCATCCCCCCCCAAAAAAACCACAAATACACTGAAGCCTCACAGACTGTTGACCTGAACCTTTCCCAGGAATTTAGAGGAAACCATCCAATTGAGAGAGCCGCTGTTACCAATATGCTGTTTCTTGTATTTAATAACCTCAAGGAAGCTTCCCTGCTGCTGATAGGTGCCAGTTTCATTTGTCTGTTGAAGTTAGCGACACTTAGAGCATGTAGTACTTTTACACAGAGGAGGGGCCAGAAGAGACAAAACCCCAAAACATAATATTTTGTTACACAATTGAGCTAACAAATGCCAAACACACACACACACACACACACACACACACACACACACAAATCCTCACCAGGTTTTTCCTTCACAAGGTTTCAACTAAAACACAACTCAAGAGTTGACACTCCATCAGCAAGTGCCAGGATGAACTGTCAAAGCAAAGAAATAAAACAGCAAAACCATCTCCCTACTTGAGCAGCACGCCTTTCCATTACAGGAGCCCCTGTATGGAGCGCTGGGCTTCTTGAAACACAACCAAGCTTGAAAAGTGATACCCACTGCATTTCTCCAGCACAGACCTCATTCACAGGACCACTTTCAGAGCATGAGCCGCGACAAGCTTCTCGGAAAACAGGCTCTGGAAAGAGGAGAAGGTGCCTGACTCGGAGGTCCAGCATGAGCTTGAGTTGTACCGTTGCTCTTGACACCACCTCCTTTTGGGTCAGCCCCGGCCTCGGGGTCACTCTCCACATTTACCTAGGACCTTGTTTCACATATTTAGAAGTGTGAGTGTAAGAGACCCTGATGCACTTCCCTTTTAAGGATGCCAGAGCACGACATCAGTTCTGCTTCATATTCTTGACTGTTCCAGACAGCATGATCCAAGGCCTCGCCAGGCTCCATCCACAGCAGCACTCACATCAGTGTGAGAGTGGACAAAAGAGTGAAACAAGATGCACATTCCCTGCCCTGAGCCTCACATCTGCAGAGCCAAAGTGTGGACTTTATTTAGCAGACAAGCCTGGAGTAGGGAGCTATAGAGCTGGACTGAAGGAGTCTGACTTCAAGCTGCCCAGGCTCCACACAGGCTAGGTGAGGCTGGGCCTTGCTTCCTTTTACATTGTCTAATCGTGTGTGGCTCCTGCCTTTCCTTTTTAAACTTGCTGGGCAATTGTTCCAAGTGGAGACTGAAAAGCAAAATCACTGAGAAGCCAAGGGACCAAGAAGTGCCTGGGGGACTGTGAGACAGACTCTGACAGGAGAGGAAGCAGGCATAAGCACAGTGTAGACTGCATGGTCAGCTTCCAACACCTTCATTCTGACTAGAGATACACACTGACTTCAAACCAGCCGAAACTCTGCTCTCGATTTGCATCCCTGGTGCTACTATTTTTAAGGAACACTGAGGAACGTTCCTGTAATAGAATCTGGTATCCTTTCACCACTGGCAATTCTGAATTCCAGCTCTTAGGAAGTGAAGTGTATCCTGGGAGATACATGAACATCCTTTGCTGTCTACCCAATGCCAATCCCTTTCTTCTGCTTTCCCATCAGAATCTGGCTTGAGCAGTAATGGTGGGTTACTGCGTCTAGCGTTGGGCAATGGATATAGACTACTGTAAGACAATGGTGACAATATTGTTTCCTGCTTTCCCTGCCTCTCTTGCAGTTAGTGCTAGTGCAACAAAACCTAAGCAGAAACCCAGTTCCAGCCAAAAAAACTTAAGCATAAACCTGCCCAGCAGATTTCCAGTAAGTATTTGCAATCCTAATAAAATAGAATCAGAAGCAGCTGGTACTGACCAGCTTTTCTTCCCTTGAATTAGGGCATAATGGCTAGTGCTTCAGCAGCCACCTTGTGGCCATGTGGTCCACAGAATTAGAGGTCAGCCTAGATGGGTCAGGCCTTTATACCAAAGCCAGTAACCTTGAGACTCTTCCTTGCGAGTGAAAAGCAAGCCACACTCACTGGTCAGTTTTCTGTTACTCAAACCTGAACAGATTCCTAAATAATACACACACACAAGCTATTTATGCACATCAGTGATTCAGTGATAACAGCTACAGTTCATTTCCTGTGTATAACTATTTCTTAGTCCATTAAAGACTTCCACAAAATGTATCTAATTGGACCCAGTAACATCTTGTTACCAGGTGAGTGTGTTTTCCCCACTTCAGAGATAAGAAAACACACTTGGAGAGGTGAAGGGGTAAGCACAAGGCACTCACAGCCAGATCTTCTCCAGGGCTTCTATGGAACCACCTTCAGCCTGCAAGGTGGGGCAGATGGTGCAGTTCTTCAGGCAGCTGGAGAAGGGCAGCTTCGGGACGCCAGAGGGGTCCCTCCACATGGCAGCCCGGCACACTCATAGTTCTACGGAGCTGGGTCTACTTATACAGAGGGTGCAGGTGGGACAACAGGGATGCTAAGGTGGGCACGGGCCTACCTGAAGAACCAGTGGAGCCTCACTGAAAATTTCACCACTGTCATGAACAGAACTGTGTCCCTGTAAATTCCTATGTTGACGTCCTAGCCACCAACATGACTGCATTTGGAGATAGGGCATTTAAAGAGGTAATTAAGTTTAAATGAGGTCATAATGGTGGGGCCCTAAACCAATAGGGTTTGTGTCCATATAAGAAGAAAAAGAGACACCAGAGATCACTGGTTCTAGCTTCATGCATGCATAGAAAAGAGGCCATGTGTGGGCACAACAAGAAGGCGGCTGTCTGCAAGCTGAGAAGAGAGCCCTCACCAGAAACTAGCCCTGTCAGCACCTTCATCTGGGATTTTCAGGCTCCAGAATTGTGAGGAAATCAATGACTGCTGTTTAAGCCACCCAGTCTGTGGTATTTTGTATGGCAGTCCAAGCAGACTAAGGTAGCCACCTCAACTAATGCCACTGGCCTCTATGTCTGTTGCTCCAAAGAGCCATTTTAGTAATGGTTCTCCACTAACTGTTGGAGGCTAGGCACTACAAGGACTAGGTTGGCCCCTTCTGGAATTCTGTCCAAAAGTCAGTCTCTCCTAGCTCTGTGGTATCAGCCAGCTCAGGCCTCCATCCCCAGGAGGCTCTGAGCCCTAAAGGACACCCAGCAGGGCAACACAGGGTGCTCTCTGATGAGAAAGTCCCCAGTCCATGAGGTGCAAAGCCAAGCCACTGCAGCCTGTATTGTGTGCCTGTGAAGGAGTGTGCCTTGCATCGAAAGTCTCAAAGCAGGGTCCAGGATCTCCTATGGAGCAGGAGGGGCCGCAGTGAGAACAAACATTATACACAGGTGAGGCACTGCAGAGAAGGTGCATGGATTGAACCTCTGTCTCAGTCCCCACTTATTTAGTGGAAAATATAATAATATTTCTAGCTAGGGAGAGACAGTGATGGCTGCATCTAGTACAGCGGGAATGGAAAGAGGCAGAGAGGGAGAGATGTTTAGGAAATGAATTATTGAGACCTTTTGGTTGATTTGATGTGTGGCATGGTGTGTATGTGCATGGTATGTGTGTAAGTGTATGTGTGTGTGGTGTGTGTGGTATGTATCCATACTTGCATGTGTGTGGGGGTATGATGTGGGCTGTGTCTGTTTGTGTGTGGTATGTGTGAGTGTGTGCTTTGTATGTATGGTGTAGTGTCTGTCTGTAGATGTGCGTAGTGTGGTGTGTATGTAAGTGCATGGGTATGTGTATGACATCTCTGGGGTGTGTTTGCATATGTGCCTGTGGGTGTGCGTTTATGGGTATTTGGCATGTGTGGCTGGAAAAGGAGACAGTGAGAAGCCGCAGGAGTGAACAGGATCTCCGCCGCACTCCTGGGGCTCCGGGTGTTGGTTAAAGGGCAGTAGAGAGGTGCCTTCTCTTGGCCTCACAACTGCCTCACCATCCTCACTTTGTAGGGAGGATACAGAGCACAATGAGGGCTGCCAGCTGGCCAGGCCCTGCTGCGGGCAGTCCGCCTGGCCAGAACACCATGTTCCCTGGACTAGGGCAACCTGCTTTTTCCCATCAGCCTTTCAGAGCTGTACACAGAGCAACAGTGAGCATTCACTCACTCACTCACTCACTCCGCACAGCGGGAGGGGTCAGCTTCACTCTCGCTGGAGCCCACCCCTGAGGAGACCTGAGAGAGGACTGAGGCTGCTGGTCACTGCTGCCTTGCTTCCCCCAGCCTTCCCAGGGATGGGGCAGGTGGTGACCAGAGCGAGGCCTTCTGCATTGGTAGAAGCAGCAGGGGTTGAGGGAGCATTAACAAACAAGTGGGCTCTGCAAGTGGACCCCGGCTTCTGACAGTATCAGAGCCTCAACCCGCGCATCACATGGGCCTCGTCTCCCAAACATGTCCTGGACCCACTGCCATACTAATCAGAATGCCCCAGCTGACTCTGTTCAGGGAGCCCAACCAGGGCTTCTACACTCCTCCACAGGCCCCCAGCTCACCACACAGACCTGCAGGAATCGGGCAGTTACGGCATCAACTGCCCTTCAGCTACGCCTTCCAAGGGTGGCCACATCAGCCGCCCTGAGGTAATTTGAATGTGAAAGGGACAGAATTTAAATTACTCTGCCTCATTTACAGTTGTCCTTGCTGGAGGAGAGAAGAAACAGCCTTGGGAGAAATTTCAGGTGATGGTTAATAGCAGCTTCCAAGAAAATGCACGCCCTGAAGTCATTTCATGGGCCAGTAAAAAGAGCCAAATCTCCCTTTTTGGTGCCTGAACAAATTCCAGAAGACCTGCCTCATGGAATGCCTATTTCTGGACCTCAAGAACCCACCTACTAATGGCTGCAATGAAATGCATTCAAGAGACGGAACACTCCAACCATACCATAAAGCGTCCCTATCCCCTCCTCCCACTCCCTGCAGTCTCAAATAGTGTCACCCTTCAGAATGTCCCCGAGTAGATGGTATAACTGCAAGTGTGAAGGTTCAATCCATCCACCATGTGAGGAGCTTTGCTAGTCCAAGCCACACACCCTAAGCTGAGTCTCCCCTTGGTCCTCAGGACCCTTGATCTTAACATGCAAGTGATAAACATCTTCTAAAATATAAGGGTTTAGCTGTCATTTTTAAGGGCACTAAGCTCCGCACACACACACAAGTATGAGGTCATGCCACATCATCTATTCTCCCTCAGGATGGATTCTCAAGGCCAGGCCCTTCCCTGGCCACTTTCAGAACCCAACCCAAAACACAGAGAAGGCAGAAGCAAGACATCTGATGCGGCAGCTGTCAAACACTGGGGAGCCCGGAAATTGCTGGTAGCACAGGCTCAATAGAGATCCTCCGGCCTCATGTTAATAGAGTTCCATTCAGCAGGTAATGGTCCAGGCCAAGCACGTGCAGGTATACGCATGCCCTCCCCATGCCAATGCCGTTGCTGATGTGGATGCTGATACCTGGGTCCATGGATCAGGCACAGAGTGTTCCACTCACTACCATTCAGCATCGTTAGGCTTCTGTACACTACAAACTCAATAAATTTTGCTTAAAAGACTAGAAAAAGAAGTAATTATGTAAAGTGTCCTAGGTCACAATGACTTACTGCATGACACACCATATAGCTTTCTGACAGGAAGAACTATTCTACTGCTCCAAGATTCACCAAATGCCACATTCGTGTCTTACCCTCCCCATAAACACTGGGTCTGATAAATGTGTGGGGGAGGTCAGGGGTAAAGGAGGACACTCTTTGTTCAAATAAGTTTGAAGAATACTGGATTCCACTGAAATAAACAATTTCTATGTTGCAGGCCTTCTCAGAGCCTTTGACATGCTAATGGACAGTATGCATCTTTAAGAAAAAAATAGTACATAACATTTCCCAAGCTTATTGAGTCAAAGAACCTTTATTTTGTAATGGAAGATATTTTAACATCATGAAACATAACTTGGGAAACTTCCAGTTTCACCATTTCACAAAGCTTTCTAGTTTTCAAAATGTTTCTGTAAATATCAATCTCCTAGAATATCCAGGCCCAATTCCTGCCTCCACAGTGACACCTGGACAACAGTCAGGAGGCTCTGCTTATGTTTACCTGAGAGTGCTTGAAAAGATTCCTTAACTAGGAATTATGGAAAACCACCAGAGGAATTACTGTAATGGCTTGATTCTAAGACACATGATCAGCTTGATAAGAAATTGTAGAGAAAAAATAAAAAAAGAAATGGTGAGAGCATCAATCCGTGCAGACTAGGTCACACGTGTCTGTTTGCTAGACATGGGGTAGCAAACAGACCAGCCGATACCCTAGTAGCTCATACCCACAACAGCTTATTTCTCACTCATGCTAATTATGCATTATAATCAGCCCAGGGCTGTGCTCCACAAACCCTCTTTCTGGGTTTCAGGCTGATGGAGCAGACCACCCAACCACTGGCATCGGCCATGCAAGGGTGCTCTAAAGGATCATGTGCCAACAACTTACTCCAGCTGGAAGTGACACACAGCACTCCCATTCACAATTTACCAGGCAGAATCATCCCCCAGGCCTGCCCTGCTGCAAGAGGCCTAGGAGTCAGCCCAGCCGAGTGCCCTGAAGAACTGAGAATCCCACCAACAGCACTGATGATGACCATGGCAGGCTATGCCTGCCGCAATCCTGTTCATGTGACACGTCCTAATTCAGGGATACTACGACATAAACAAGAGCCTTAACATTTAAGAAAATGGAATTCAAAAACCATGCGTAAGTTCTTCTTTTTTTTTTTTTTTGAGACAGTGTCTCACTTTGTTGCCCAGGCTGGAGTGCGGCAGTGCAATCTTGGCTCACTGCAACCTCCGCCTCCTGGGTTCAAGCGATTCTCCTGCTTCAGTCTCCCAAGTAGCTGAGACTACAAGCACGCGCCACCACACCTGGCTAACTTTTGTACTTTTAGTAGAGATGAGGTTTCACCATGTTGGCCAGGCTGGTCTTGAACTCCTGACCTCTAGTGATACATTCACCTCAGCCTCCCAAAGTGCTGGGATTACAGGTGTGAGCTACTGGGCTCAGCCTAAAAATCATGCATAAGTTCTATTCATGTTTACTGGGCAGTTATTTTTTGCATAGATATGAATCTATGCAATATGGGCCAAGTATCTATTCATTACACAACAGCCCTGAGTAAATACCCTGCCATGCCATGGCTGGAATGAACTCCTAGGGCAGAGTCCTGAAGCTCCCGCATTGTCCCTGCCATGTTCCCTGACTCTCAAATCCCAGGCTTGCTGCAAAGGAGACAACTGGGTTTCTTCAACATTGGTTCCCTGTCTCTGAACAGAGGCACACAGAACTCCCCAGCCCTTCTGCTGCTTCCAGGGCCTTCTAAGGTGCTGTATCTAAATCTGCAATTGCACAAATCCATGCAATGTGGAAACTCCCCTCCAAACGCCCCCTGCCAGGACGTTTGTGCTGCTGTAGCCATAGGAGCAATTACATACAGACCTTTGATTTTAGCAGAGAAAGCAACATGCCCAAGTGGATACTGTGAATCAGAGGGCTCCCAGCAGAATGGCACTGCTGCAGAAACCAGATCTACTGTCAGCTCCTCAGTCCCAAAGGTGAGTGACCATTCACATCTGTTCTCCCATCTGATCATCACAGCCATCCCTCGAGGGTGGCTGGGGTGATGTACAATCATTCTGACTTACAGATGAGCAAACATCTACCCAGCAAGGAACGAGCTCAAGGTCACTTAGCTAATTTGTGTCTGAGTTCATTGAACATCCAGTGCTTCTGACCTCTCTGCCACTGGCCTTTCGCCAAAGCCGTGAGGGGCTGGAACTGTGTGAGTTCACTTTGCAAAGATCCTCTGGTCTATGGTTGGGTCCATTCCGGAAACAGAGCGCTAGGCTATGGAGCGGTGGGGGCAGGAGGGAGCCAGGCTGGGGGGCCTCTCCCACCATGGGCCATCTTCCTACCCAAAGCACAGCATTGGAATCCCACAGGGGTTGTTTTGTAAGTTATGTCCTGACACATAAATGTATGCATTTGGTAACAATAATGAATAGAAAGCTTCTCCAGAGATGAGGCACACTCTCTCACATGGACATTTATTGGCAGCTCTCTCTTTGCCCATAGGACAGATGTTCTGGGAGAAAGGTCCCCACCATGTTCCCAGCCAGCACAGCAGGTGGTGACTTATACCATCCGCCATGCTCCTCCCTCAGCCAACAGTGACCGACCAGAGGAGGCACATGCCCCAGTTTGGGCCACTGATGCGTGAGGAGATTCTGCTGGCCTCCAAAAAAAAAAGCCACTGAACGAGTGAAGCATTGCCTGCTCTGGGCACAGGTAAGGATGCTGCTTTGAGGGCTCTGGTCCCTTTCCAGTCCATATCAGAAGATGAAAAGTAGCATGCCCTGGAATGCTTTTCATCCAATCACTTTGTGGTAACATCAAACCTTGGGTAGAGGGCCCATAGGTACACATGCAATTCTAGCAAGTCCTTCCTGGAATAAACAAAGGAGATATTTGATTCCTTCTTCACAAAATCAGAAAAGGGAGGAAAAAGCTGTCTAAAATACTAGGCAGTTTCTTCCCCTTAACAACTAATCCCATTATATTAAGAAAAATCACTTTAAAAATTAGAATCACATGGCCGGGCACAGTGGCTCACATCTGTAATCCCAGCACTTTGGGAGGCTGCGGCGGGCAGATCATGAGGTCAGGAGATTGAGACCATCCTGGCTCACACGGTGAAACCCCATCTCTATTAATAATACAAAAAAAATAGCCTGGCTCGGTGGTGGGCATCTGTATTCCCAGCAACTCGGGAGGCTGAGGCAGGAGAATGGCATGAACCTGGGAAGTAGAGCTTGCAGTGAGCTGAGATCGTGCCACTGCACTCCAGCCTGGGTGACAGAGCAAGACTCCGTCTCAAAAAAAAAAAAAATTAGAATCACATGTTAAACACACACTGAGACATTTACTACTTAAAAGAATCCTAGGGTAAATCCTTTGTCAAACAAATTATTAATGCCAGAATTTAATTTATGTATATTAGATTTATAACTGTGTTACATTTTTCATATGCACGCATGCCTGCACGTCCCATGGAAGACCATTCTGAGCAAGGGCACTTGAGAGGGGATATGAACCGCAAGAAGGTGTCTGTCATGTGACAGTACATTAAGAAAGGCAAACTAATAAAGAAACCAAATAACCCCAAAACTTGCCTCAATTCACTTAATTCACAATGACAACAAAATTTCAGAATTACATGTTCAGAACCCAAATCAGCAGAAAATAATGAAGTGATGCAGCTCTTGGGCACGCCATCATGCTGAGGCCGTGAACTAGTTTCTGTCTATGAGCACCGTTTCCCTGGGTCCTCTGCTTGATAGGTTTTAAAGGTCCAAATATTTCAACCAGGTGGCTCCCATTGCTGTCCATGCTTTTCATCCAATTTAAGTCAGTTATTCACATTCAGTTTCTCCTGTTTGTATTACACCACCCTAGATCATTTCCCCATCACTCATGGCTTATTAGTGAGATTTTGCTGAAAGTCTAGAGAAGCATCCTGTGGTCAGGACTGATTAAAAATAACTCCGTTCTAAGGAAGGAGATGCCCTTCTGCAATTGAGAAATCAAACACCAGGAGATTAGGTGCCTTTTAGTGACATTTTTCTGTTTTGTTGTGCTCCATCCAGAAATTCAATATAATTTACGGACTAGAATGAATTCTATAGAATAAATATCTCTCCTTTGGGTCTTTCCTTTGCTGATCTTTGAAAAACCCAAGGCTTTTGTTCTCCTGTGGGCTCCAAAAGTCAGGACATGTTGGCAATATCTGAAAGCATGGATTGACTCTAGATGGGAACCTAAGCTTCCTGGGTTTTGGTAAGTCCTGCCCATAACTAAGGTGATGTCCTGCGTCACCTCTCAGGCTGAGGGCCAGCAGAGCCTGAAATCTAGCCACCACCCATGCCCTTGGCCTGGGCTGCAAAGGGGCAGCACCTTATTCATACCAACCTGCTGCCCACCTGCCTTTCTCCAAGTTGTACACAGAGGAACTGCTGCGGCTTAATGGTATGTGTCCTTCGAACATTTGTAGATAGAACTTAAGCCTCAAGGTGGTGGTATTAAAAGCTGAGGCCTCTGTGGGTGATTAAGCCATGAGGGCCTCCCACTCCTGAATGGGATTCATGCCCTTACAAGAGAGCTGTCAGAGAGCTGCCCCCTCTTCCATCTCTTCTGCCATGTGAGGATGCCACGTTCATCCCGTTTGCCCTTCCATCTCCCCCCAACTGAGGAAACAGCAACAAGGCACCATCTATGGAGCAGACAGCAAGGGTGCATCAGACAATGAATATGCCAGTGCCTTCTGGACTTCTCGGACTCCCCAACTGTGAGAAATACATTTCTATTATTTACAATTACCCAGTCTAAGTGATTTTGTTATAGCAGTGAGGATAGACTAGGCAGGTACCACGTATGCTAGCAACAGCCTTGATGCCAAACATTTTAACACAGTCCTTCCAAGTCTCTAACTGTATCTTTAAAAAATAAAAGGACAGGAACAAACAGGTACAGAGAAAAGATGATGTTCATTGCATCTCTCTTTATAGGGAGAAAAAAATAGAAACCACTAATATTTTCAACAAAAGGGTATAATGGTAGTCACAGGTGCTACTAACCAAGTGTGTCTGGCTTCCCCGCTTCCAAGTGAAGGGAGACGGCGGCCTCCCTGTCTTTGAGAGGGGTTAGACTGTGGGCCTGGCTTTGACCGATAAAGAGTGGGCAGAGAGCTGATGTGCCTCTTCCAGGTGGAAGCCCGAGAGCCATGGCCTAACGTCCCACACTCCTATCTCCATCAGCCACTATGCAGTGGCTGCTCTTTGGATCTGCACTGGGGATGGACAACGGATGGTAGTAAGACATAAGCTTTTCTAAACCACGGAGATTCTGAAGCTGTTTATTACTGAAGCATTACAGAACTCATGGTGATTGATACAGAAATGAGCATCTGCTAGTGGTCTGCTGCTGTAAAAAATTTAAAAATAATTTATATAGTCCTGGTATCATGGGATGGGTGGAGAGTTTGGTAAAACTACTTCCTATGAGCATCTTGAGGACAGTTTCTCTACTTGATGAGAATAAGTGGAGGACAAAAGGTCAGTCCTGTGGGACAGAGGGACACTGATGGCTGGGTTTGGCAAGGTGATACAAGAAAGAGATGAGCTCAGAAAAGAGATGAGCTCAGAAAAGAACTGGCCAGTTTGTAAGCAGAAATGAATGGAGTGGTCCATGCATGTAGAGATTTATCAGGCTGGAAGATGAAAAAGCTTCTCTTCTCCAAATAATAAGAGATTAAGGATGGAACTTTGAGCTAGAAAACCACATTTTAAAAGCAAGGATCTAATGAAGGGCAGAACCCTTGAATTGTTGTTATAAATTACGAATGGAATAAAAGCCCAGTAATTTCTTTTTGTTGGATAAATGGCTTAGGGGGAAAAGTATAACCTAAAAACTAAGAATATGACACTTCTGGGGAAGCCTAATGAGCTCAAGAAGGCTGCAAATAAGTTGGGTGCTAGAGAGAGGAAAGTAAGCATGCTTTCTGCAACTCTTCTGTAAGTCTAAAATTATCTAAAAACCAAAAAGTAAAAAAAATGTAGACCTGCATTTATTAATGCACATGGATGTTTAGTAAATATTCGGAGAGAAAAGAATATGACTAGTGTGATCTATATATTTGTAGAGCCAAATAAATAAAATCTGGAAGAACAGATACCAGCATTGGTTGTTTGGGAATATGGAATTTTGAAATTCCAATGTATTTTATTTTGTCTATCTGTGTAGTCTATTTTTTTCTAACGTAATCGTATGTGTATAATCAAAACCACTTCATTTCTATACAAACATATATGCCTCTATAGTTACATATACATACTTATATATTATACAGGTAACATAAATATGCTACATTATATATAACATATAAGTAACATATAACAAGTAGTTATATATTATGTCATATATAATGTATCAGTATACATGTTATTTTTATACATAACATCAAATATATTCGATACATGTAATTATCAAAATTATAATTACAGTATTTATGGTTTTGTGATTATGGCCTAGGTATACAGGCGTTTTAAATATCTAGTCCCTCACCTCCACACTGTGAAGTGGTATCATTCACATGGCAACTAAGAAGTTGAATACAACTCACATGCTGAGTGTCAGATGCAAAGGCTGATTAAAGAAAGTCCACTCCTGCCCCACTCCACCCTTAAACATTCTTATTATTTGCTTCTGCTGGCAACCACTTAATACTTCGTATCACAGGAAGCAACAATGGAAAGCTAATAATAGCAAAACACAGAAATCAGTAAATTATCTTGCAAGCAGGCAATGGAGCATATAAATTACTACTGAAAAGTAATTGAGACTGTCTATAAGATGACTTCAAGTCTACATATTTAAAAATATAAGGTACAGATGTATCCCACTTAAACAATCAACCACACACCATTTGCCTTCAAAGTTTCAAGTAATAAAGTCAGAGTTAAATCCCGTTTTATCCTGGCACTTCTCTTCAGGTTCCTTCAGGTTGAGATCATCACTTGACTAATTTTTGAGCTATATTTTCTATGAGATATCACACGATTCTTCCCCATGTAAACTGACATTGATGCAATCATTATAGTCAACATATACAGTGTGTCAGGCACAGTACTAAATGCTTCCCATGCATTTATTTATTTTAATCCTAGTAACAAGACACTATTGCTATCCTCATGCATGGACACCTATTGCTCTCTCTGCCTGCCTGCTTCATAGAAAACTGGCTCCACCATTTTCTGGTAGCTGTGCTCTTATAACAGGTCCCAACACTGGATCCAGTGGTTGGCTGCCCACAAGCTAGACCAGAGTACTTCTCCAGGAATTTGAAATCAGGGCTGAAAGATTTTTTTTTTTTAATTTGTAAATTTTCATTTTTTAACCAGCTTTATTAAAATATAATTCATTTACCACAGAATTCACCCATTTAATGTGTACAGTTCAATGGTTTTTAGTATATTCACAGAGTTGTGCAACCATCGGCACAATCTAATTCTAGAGCATTTTCATCACCCTGAAAGAAACCCTGCACCCACCAGCCGTCACTTACCATTCCCTCTGAGGCCCCCAGCCCTAGGCAACCACGAGACTACTTTCTGTCTCCATTGGTTTGCCTATTCTGGGCATTATATAAATGCAATGATGGGGTCTTTTGTGACTGGCTCCTTTTGTGTAGCATATTTTCCAGGGTCAATCATGTTGTGGCATAAATCAGTTTTTCATTTCTTTTCTTTTTTCTTTTTTTTTGAGATGGAGTCTCGCTCTGTCACCAGGCTGGAGTGCAGTGGTGAGATCTCAGCTCACTGCAACCGCCACCTCCCAGGTTCAAGTGATTCTCCTGCTTCAGCCTCCCGAGTAGCTGGAACTACAGGCGTGCGCCACCATGCCCAGCTATTTCTTTTTTTTTTTTTTAGTAGAGATGGAGTTTCACCATGTTGGCCAGGATGGTCTCAATCTCCTGACCTCATGATCTGCCCGCCTCGGCCTCCCAAAGTGCTGAGATTACAGGTGTGAGCCACTGAGCCCAGCCCAGTTTTTCATTTCTTTATGTTGCTGAATAATAACACAATATACAAAATGCCATTGTATATTACATTTTATTTAGCCATTCATCAGTTGATGGGCTTTGGGTTGGTTCTAGTTTTTGGTTATTATAAATAATGATAAACATTCGTGTACAAGTTTTTGTGTGAACATGTTTTCATTTCTCTTCCCTAGAAGTGGAATTACTGGGTCATATGGAAATTCTATGTTTAATTTTTTGAGTAACTACCAAACTGTTTCTCAAAGAGCTGTACCATTTTATATTCCCACCAGAAACATACATATGATAGTTCCAATTTATCTACCTCCTTGTCAACACTTGTCTGTGTTTTTGATTCTACACATCCTAGTGGATGTAAAGTGCTGTCTCATTCTGCTTTTGGTTTTTGTGTCGTAATGACTGATGATGTTGACTATCTTTTCATGTGTTTACTGGCCATTTGTATATCAACTTTGGAGAAATGTCTGGTCAAGTGTCTTTTCTATTTGTTATTGGGCTTTTTATTATTGGGTTCTAAGAGTTCTTTATATATTCTGGATATGAGTTCCTTATCAGACATGATTTACAAATATTTTCTCCCATTCTATGGGCTGTCTTTTTGCTTCCTTAAAGGTAGTATTTGCAGCACAGAAGTTTTTAATTTTGATGTGGTCTAATGTATTTATTTCTTCTCTTGTTCCTGGTCTTTTGGTGTCGTACAGTGGTAGCTCTCTGAAGTGAGGAAGCTACTGGTGGTCATCTGCTCCCATGTGTATGAGGAACTCAGTAGGGAGAGAGAAAATGGCATAGTCACACAGTGAGAAACGGGGCCATGTAGGCAGACACAGGCATGGGCTTCCCAAAGCACTGCTCTCTGGGAGCAGGCACACCCTAGACCCAGCTGCACCTGACTGGGAATCCTTGGGCATCACGGACCCCATACCCCAGCTCCCTCCAGTTTCTGTTATTTATTAGGAAACGATAAAGAAGCAACAAAGAAAACAAGAAATTCGACCAGCGTACCTAGTTTACAGATGAGAAAACAGGTTCCAAGAAGGTCCAGTCACAAAGCGGGTGCTGTGGAGGGACTGCGATTAAACGCAGGCCTGCACCCCCAGCCTGGCCACCCTGCCTCTTCGTGGGCAGAGAAGAAACATCACAAATAACCAGACAAGCTTCTCTTCATTTGCAAAGAGATTCACAGAAAACTTTCTTTAAATAGCACACTGCAAGTGTCAGTTGCCGGGACTTTCTTACATAAGAGAGATCAGCAATTGTAGAGCCTGAAGAGACTTCATCTCTAATCCAGGCAGACCCCTCAGGACCAAGAGGGCAAATTGCTTGGGAAATGCACTGTAACACACGTTTCTGGGAATATCTTTGTATAGACTTGACCTCAAAGTGGAGGGGAAGGCTGCGTACCCTAACGGAGGACTCTAAGATCTCCATAGACAATAACTAGTTAAAAAGACACTCTTAATTTTATAAATTCTCAGAATAAAATTCTACAAGATGTATGGTTCCATGTAAAAACTACAGAGAGTAAAATGGGGCAAAAAAAATTTGGCCTGCGGGGCATGCATTTCAAGGGGTTGGAGAACAATGTT
Organism: Hylobates moloch; assembly: GCF_009828535.3. Lineage (NCBI taxonomy): Eukaryota > Metazoa > Chordata > Mammalia > Primates > Hylobatidae > Hylobates > Hylobates moloch. The sequence goes on along the minus strand of NW_026652289.1, from coordinate 83,497,296 downwards.
CAAAGGATGCTCCAGCTACATGCTGAAAACTTTGTCAGCCTCTCTGCAGCCTGTGTTTCAAAGACAAAAAATACCATACACATAAAGCTCTGCTCCTCAATGTCTCCCCAGGACACCTCTTTCGAACACAAAGCGGGTGCTGTGGAGGGACTGTGATTCAAACTCAGGCCTGCAACCCCAGCAGAAATCAAGAAATTCACCAGGCAGGTAGGAGCATCAGTGACCTCCCACCAATCTTACTAAGCTGGGCTTCGAGGGAGGAAGATGAGTGTCTTTGCTCCATCCCCAGGGGTGTGGCCTTAAGAGGGAGCATTCCACATGTTAGCCAGTAAATCACAGCTGCTTAAACAAAATAGCGAACTTATATATTTGATTGTCAAAATGCAGACTCCCACACCAAACAATCTTTGCCAACAAAGAGGATACATTTATTTTAAAAGAGCTAAAATTACTCATTAAGCTGTTTTTGAGAGTCGCCATGTCTGTTACATAAATATCCTTACAGCAAAGAATAGGTAAGCGTAAAGTTAGCAAAATCATTACACTCAAGGTTTTCAAAGGGCACGTCTCCTGAACCTACCTGACGTAAAATATCTCAGCTTATTTTTTCAAGCAAATATAGACAAGGATCTTGGCTGTGAACTTCATTTCTCTGATTGCGCGTGTACCTTAAAACCTAAAACTCAGAAGAGAAATTCATGTGGTTCACAGGAGGACGCCAGAATATCAAACTAGAACTGCCTGGTCACGAGCCCTCAGCAGCAGCCTAAATCCCATGCTGGAAAATGTGGATTTCACTGTGTTTCCAAAAGGAGGTCTACTTCAACAATGTCAAACTTAAAAATAAGAAACAGCTCACGGCATAAACTGTCATATGTCATTAACCTGACACCCTGAAAGAATCTATTCATTCATTCATGGGTTATTTCATTCATACATGCATCTTTATACATTCACTGAACATCTACCAGACAATCTTACAGGCTGATTAGGTAGGCGAAAAGACGAAGACACAGTCCAAGGCATGAAGAGCATAGTAGGGGCAGCACTAGCCACTAGGCAGGTCACCTGTTAGAGCACCAGCAAAGTAGGGACACTGAACCAAGGCCTTTGTTCAGTTTCTGGAACAGATTCCTTCATGCTCAGGACACTGAAGCCTGCGCCTTCTGCTAGGCTGGCTCCAGCTCAGCATCTGGGTCTTATCCAAGCTCTCCTCAGAGAGGCCTTCCTGAGCCACATCTCACCCCCGACCCTCCATCACTTCACCTGTTTTATTTCCATAGCAACACCTCCCACTTTGCAAGGATGCTCCATGCATGAATGCCAGCTCACCAGGTATTCTCCATGCCCACAACACACTGAGCATTTGGCAAGTTGTATTTTTCACTACAAAGATAATGAAAGGAAAGGAAAGACAAGACAGCCAAACAGAAAGAGCTGCTAAATTTCAGAGAAATGCTTCTTTACTATAAGAGATGTCTTCCTAAATGATTGTTCTAAAGATAACAAAAACATTATGAAAAGTCTTGAAGTTATCACCCTCATTTTTTAAAATAGCCTCTTCAACGTAGTGATTGTCAACTGTTTTGCTAAGAAAGATGAGGGCATTAGATACTCACACATCCACTCCCTTCACCTAGCCAAAGACTTTCCTAAGTTATAATATTATTTGCAAGGTTCACGTCATTTACATCACATACTCTCACTGTAATTCATGCAGATGGCCTGTCTGTCTTATTTTTATGTTTGTACATATCCAAGGTTTGCCACCCATTTATACTAAGCTCTGTATTTTTATTCACTTCTATTTTGGCTGGATTTTGATATTCAATCATTTTATTCAAAACCCTTATTCAAAAGAGCTCATAGCAGCTAAGCTCTCTGATTTATGGCATGCTTGAAAAAAATCTATCTATTATCTCTGTCTTTATACTTGGGACAATTTGGCTAAATAGGAAATCATTGAGGGCCCCATTGTTCCACTCAGAATTTCTCAGAAACCAGTATCTTTCAGAAAGTGTTGCTTGACAGATGCTGACCCAGTGTGATTCTACCTACCTATGTTCCTAACCTTTTCTGCTTTTGTGCCAGGTAAGAATCACCATGGAAATCAAGAAATTCACCAGGATGTCAGTCAGTCTTGTTCAGTCTTTTTAATGCTTACTTTACTAGTCCATTTTCACACTGCTGATAGAGACATACCTGAGACTGGGTAATTTACAAAAGAAAGAGGTTTAATTGGACTTGCAGTTCCACATGGCTGGGGAAGCCCCACTATCATGGCGGAAGGCAAAGAGGAGCAAGTCACATCTTACGTGGATGGAAGCAGGCAAGGAGAGAATAAGGAAGACACAAAAGTGGAAACCTCTGATAAAACTATCAGATCTTATGAGACTTATTCACTACCATGATGACAGTATGGGGGAAACTGCCCCCAGGATTCAATTATCTCCCACCGGGTCCCTCCCACAACATGTAGGAATTCTGGGAGTATAATTCAAGATGAGATTTGGGTGGGGACACAGAGCCAAACCATATCATTCCACCCCTAGGCCCTGCCAAATCTCATGTCCTCACATTTCAAAACCAATCACGCCTTCCCAACAGTCCCCCAAAGTCTTAACTCATTTCAGCATTAACTCAAAAGTCCACAATCCAAAGTCTCATCTGAAACAAGGCAAGTCCCTTCCACCTATGAGCCTGTAAAATCAAAAGCAAGCTACTTATTTCCTAGATACAATGGGGGTACAGACATTGGGTAAATACTACTGTTTCAAAGGTGAGACATTGGCCAAAACAAAGGGGCTACAGGCCCCATGCAAGTCCAAAATCCATTGGGGCAGTCAAATCTTAAAGCTCCAAAATGATCTCCTTTGACTCCATGTCTCACATCCAGGTCATGATGATGCTAGAGGTGGGTTCCCATGGTCTTGGGCAGCTCCGCCCCTGTGGCTTTGCAGGGTACAGCCTCCCTCCCAGCTGCTTTTGTGGGCTGGCATTTAGTGTCTGTGGCTTCTCCAGGCCCACAGTACAAGCTGTCAGTGGATCTACCATTCTGGGGTCTGGAAGATGGTGGCTCTCTTCCCACAGCTCCACTAGGCAGTGCCCCAGTAAGGACTCTGTGTGGGGCTCCAACCCCATATTTCCCTCTGCACTGCCCTAGCAGAGGTTCTCCATGACAGCCTTGCCCCTGCAGCAAACTTCTGCCTGGGCATCCAGGCATTTCCATACATCTTCTGAAATCTGGGTGGAGGTTCTCAAACCTCAATTAATAATTTCTGTGTACCCAAAGACTCAGCACCATGTGGATGTTGCCAGAGCTTGGGGCTTGCATCATCCGAAGCCACAGCCTGAGCTCTGTGTTGGCACCTTTCAACCATGGCTGGAGCAGCTGGGACACAGGGCACAAAGTCGCTAGGCTGGACACAGCTTGGGGACCCTGGGCCCAGCCCATGAAACCACTTTTTTTCCCTTGGCCTCCAGGCCTGTGAAAGGAGTGGCTGCTGTGAAGACCTCTGACATGCCCTGGAAACATTTTCCCCATTGTCTTGGGGATTAACATTTGGTTCCTTGTTACTTATGTAAATTTCTGCAGCTGGCTTGAATTTCTCCTAGGAAAATAGGATTTTCTTTTCTATCACACTGTCAGGCTGCAAATTTTTCAAACTTTTAAGCTGTTTCCCTTTTAAAACTGAATGCTTTTAACAGCACCCAAGTCACCTCTTGAATGCTTTGCTGCTCATAAACTTCTTCCACCAAGTACCCTAAATCATCTCTCTCAAGTTCAAAGTTCCACAGATCTCTAGGGCTGGGGCAAAATGCTGCTGGTCTCTTCGCTAAAACATAACAAGTCATCTTTGCTTCAGTTCTCAAGAAGTTCCTTATCTCCATCTGAGACCACCTCAGCCTGGACCTTATTGTCCATATCACTATCAGCATTTTGGGCAAAGCCATTCAACAAGTCTCTAGGAGGTTCCAAACTTCCCCACATTTTCCTGTCTTCTGAGCCCTCCAAACTGTTCCAACCCCTGCCTGTTACCCAGTTCCAAAGTTGCTTTCACATTTTCATGTATCTTTTCAGCAACACCCCACTGTACTGGTACCAATTTATTGCATTAGTCCATTTTCACACTGCTAATAAAGACATACCTGAGACTGGGCAGTTTACAAAAGAAAGAAGTTTAATGTGAGTTACAGTTCCATGTGGCTGGGGAAGCCTCACAATCATGGCAGAAGGCAGGGAGGAGCAAGTCTGGTCTTACATGGATGGCAGGAGGCAAAGAGAGAATGAGGAAGATGCAAAAGCAGAAACCCTGGATAAACCCATCAGATTTCGTGAGATGTATTCACTACCATGTGAACAGTATGAGGGAAACCACCCCATGATTCAATTATCTCCCACCAGGTCCCTCCCACAACACGTGGGAATTATGGGAGTATGATTCAAGATGACATTTGGGTGGGGACACAGAGCTAAACTGTATCATTTACCAAAATGCAATTGTTCCTTTTGAATGACAGAGCCAAGTCTGGCCTGTATATTTACACAGTTTTCTTTTTATTGTATACTTTAATGTTCTCCTTCTTTTCTAAAACTCTGTTAGAAAATCAGGCCGGGTATGAAAGCTCATGCCTGTAATCCCAGCACTTTGGGAGGCTGAGATGGGTGGATCACTTGAGGCCAGGAGTTTGGGACCAGCCCGGCCAACATGGTAAAACCCTGTCTCTACTAAAAATACAAAAATTGGCCGGGCAGGGTGGCGTGAATCTATAATCCCAGCTACTCAGGAGACTGAGGTAGGAGAATTGCTTGAACCTGGAGGGGGCGGGGGTTAGAGGTTGCAGTGAGCCGAGGTCACACCACTGCACTCCAGCCTGGGTGACAGAACAAGATTCCATCTCAAAACAAAACAAAACAAAAAACACATAAAATCAAATTATGGTGAGGCTTTGTTCCTTTTGTGTGGTCCTATCCTGCCCATGGTGCTTGCATTGTCAAGGAGGCTTCCTACTTTGTGGCTTCCTGGTTAATCTCTGTGATGGCATCACTTTGGTTTTTTCTTTTCCACTTTCCATCCTGAATTCTGCCAGCTTGGGCCCTATTTTCCTCCATCTCACTCGCTCCTCTGAATCTTCCTCCTATGCTTAAATTCTGCTTTAGAGATCAGCAGTTTCTTTTTCAGTATGGAAATTTATTTTTTTGAACTCTTGAGCCAGTCACTGAATCATTCAGTTCTTCCTCAGACATTTGCTTATGTCTTATTTTACGGTTTTGTTAGTATTTTCTTTTTTAATTTTTAAAAGCTTTTAATGGACACATAACTATGTTTATTTCTGGAGTGCAATGTAATGTTTCAATAGATGTTCACATCGTGTAATGTTTAAATTGGGTAATTAGCATATGCATCAAACATTTACCATTTCTTTGTGGTGGGAACACACAAGATCCTCTCTTCTCATAGTATATTGTACAGTAGGATGACTATAGTCAATGACAAGTAATTATATAACCTCTTTCTTTTTTATGTTCAGGTTTTTCTGCCTGCTTGTCCTTTTGCAGGCCTTAGTCATCTTTGAGATCAGCTACTCATTGAAGGACAGTATGGAGAAAACGGGGGAAATAAGGTGAGAGAGTGTATGGTTCTGATTCAAATTTGCCTGGAATATTTTCTCACCAATCTGTACTTTTTTCTGTCCTGGGAACCCATCTCCCTGAGCTTTTGGCCTTCAAGGGTTGCACTAGCTAATACAAAGCGTTTATTGTCCCTGTCCTCTGGGCAGGGATTTGTCACAGCTGCCTCCCGCATCTCCCTCTCCCGCTTTACCCTGGGCAGGTCCCTAAGCCAGGGGCCAGAAGATGTACACTGTGATTGGAGGAGGGCATGGTCCTTTCTTCATTGCTGTGCCTCTGAGTGTCCATGCATTGAACTGGCTCTATCCAAGCAGGGAAAAGTGCTCATGTTCATTTCCTTTTGCATTTGATGCCCCTGGTCCATTGTACATGCTCCATAAACATGTTAAATGAGTGCATGATCGTGCCAACAAATGAAGCAGACAAAACCAAAGAGACCAACAGAAAGGTGAGCACAGACAGCAGGCAAAGCAAACTATGGGGCAGTGGCGGGAGCGCCCGCAGGTCAAGACTAGAGACATGAAGACACCCTCCCTCTCCTTGGAGGACGGAGGTGGCACTGGACCTGGGACGGGGTCTGTTGAGGCACTGTATTATTTTCTGTGGCTCCAACAAATTCTCTGATTCAAGCGTGGCCTGGCACCATCAACGTGGTAAGGAACAGGTTCCAGACAGGGAGGCCTCCCACATTTGATCTTTCATCCATGCTGGTTTTGTTCTGGAAGTCACACCCTGTGCAGATCAAAGAAGGCTTCTGCCATCTTCCCTCTTGGTTCCATAGGCTTCTGCCCACTACTGGGTGAAAGCTCCAGGAAGTGGAGACCACCTTGGCATGATATGAGGATACTAGACATTGGGTTGTTCCAATAAAGATGTCAAACGTTCCCAACCTTCACCATGTGCAGATACCTGTAACGCGAGGCAAGTAAATGCATAGACACTGCAGAGCGTGTCTGTGTAGACCAATGCCCACCGGCCTCAGGGTGGCCATTCCCTCTTGGGGACCTCTGCCTTTCAGTTCTGAAGAAAGATCCTACCTCCGACACAACCCAGGGAGACAGAAAACACCCAAAATGATTCTGGCACAGGCTGTGTTGAATGGGAGCTCAGAATCTAAGCAGACTCACAGAGAAGGAAAAGGCTGTTCCTTACACCTGAGTCTGTTACCTGAGACCCAGACACACTTAACCTAAGAGTTGGAAACACTTCCAAACAAGCCTCAAAGCCACTGCTCAGGGCTCAAAGTGAACACGGCAATCTCTGCTGCCATGGTAGCCTCTTCTTGCCCTTCTCTTTGTCTTTCTCATGCCCACCTGTTCCTTGTCTGGGGCACTCACCCTTCCTCTGGGTTAAGGGACTTTGGGGCATTCCAAACATACCTCAAGAGGCATGAGGCTGGTGGCTGTACAGTCTCATCATCACCATCTGCTGCTTGCTTGAGTCCAAGTATCTGTGTCCCACAGTTGCTATTTCTTGTTCAAACTTGCCCGGGTTTATGTCTTAAATCAAAACCTTCAAGAAGGCAACAGCTGGCTCTTTAAGTCTGTAAACACTCTTAATCAATGATTTTAAACGTTCTGTTCATCAATGCCAAATCAATACCAAATCAATGAAGTGAGACCTCATATCTGAGTCAGACACAAAAAATGGAAATGAAACATCTGTCCTTCCCTCTGAATATTTGCAATCCCAATGGGGAGAGAAAGGTCAAGACAGCATTTCAGGATGTTACAATGTTTTAGGTCCTACAAAGTGCTTTCACATGCCTGAACAGATCTGTGTCTGACAATGACCTTGAGGAGTACTGTCTTCATTTTACATATGACAAAAGTGAGGCTCAGACTGGTCAATTTTGAAAGATTAGAGAACGCTGCAAAATAAAATGGCCAAGGTCAACACTGGAACTAAGTAATTGGGGCTACATCTTTTTCCTCTGCCACAGAATGAAAGATCTTAATTAAAATTATTTCACCCTGTTGTTTCTGAATTGACCTCCCACCTATACCACAATGATGTGGTGATAGTACACAAAGATGTGAGCTCACTTTCCAGAATCCAATATGAGAGACACATTTACTGAAGATGTCCTATGTGTATGCTGTGCCTGATGTCATTGTCAGAATTTTCTTAGTCATCACCATCACTCAGTGACATCATTGCCATGTTATGCACAAGGAAAGTGAGTGTGAGCCAACAGGTTAATATTACATACTCAATCACACTGGAGCACAGCCAAGAACATGGGATGACCAGAAGTTTGGGATGTTAGTATAAGGGCATGGTAATCAAGGAAGTGTGGTAATGGCAGGACCAACAATGGAACAGAATAAAGGGCCCAGTAATAGACCCTCACTTACGTGACCATTTGATTTTTGACAAAGGCACCACTATAATTCATCATGGATAAGATGGTCTTTTCAACAAATGATGCTGAAAAAATTGGGTATCCACATAGAAAAAAGAAACCTCAATCCCTACCTCACACTATACACAAAAATTAGAGATGAATCGCAACGCTCAATGTAAAAGCTAAACTATAAAGCTTTAATAAAGATAACAATATCTTCATGGCTTAGTGTAGGCAAAAGTTTCTTAGGACACAGAAACAACAACCACAAATAAAAAAAAATGATAAATTAGACTTCATAAAAATTTAAAAATTTTACTTCCCCAAAAAACTAGCTGCAAGTCAACAAGTACAACAAACCTAGTAAAAATCAGTAAAAGAGATGGATAGGTAGTTCACAAATGAAGAGTATGCGAATGATCAGTAAATGTCTTCAGCATTGTCAGATAACCGGGAAATGCAAATGAGAACTGTGACGAAACCACTACTCACCCACAGCAATGCCCTAAGAAAGCAGGCTGCCAGTGCCAAACGCTGGTGAGGATGCCCAGCAACCAGAACTCTCGGACCTTGTGGGCAGGAGAAGAAAACAGTTTTGTAAACTTCTCTGTGACCCGATACCATTCCTAGGCATTAACCCAAGAGAAACCAAAGAATCCGTTCACAGAAAGCCTTGTACAAGAACGTTCATAGCAGCCTTATTCCAGCAAGCCCCAAACTGGGAAGAGCCCAGGAGTCTAGCCACAGGAAAGTAGCCAAGCAACCCCTGGCACGGTGAGGCAATGGAATGCAGACAGTGACGAAAAGGAGCAGGACACTGATAAAGCAGTGGCACAGATGGATCACAGGGGCATTCTGCCGAGCAATGACTGCCCACTGTGGATCCCTTTCATGTGAAGTTCTAGAATAGGCAAAATTAATCTGTGATGGAGAAATTAGACAGGTTGCTTGGCAGAAGGGCTGGGGCAGGGCATGAGGGAGATTTCTGGTATGATGTGAATGTGAGTGTTCTGTATCTTGATATGGACTTGGATTACACAGGTGCATGGATTTGTCAAGGCTCATCTCATTTGTGCATTTCATTTTACCTCAAAAGAAAAAGAAAAAGTTAGGCTGGTAGGTTGAGAACCTGGCCAGTGTGGCGGGGAGCCCTTCCTCCAAGCTTGACCCAGAGGTATCTCAGGCATCCTGCCTCCTCTGCTGGGGCTCTCTTGGCCAAACCTATGTCAGATGATGGGGAGCCAGAGAAAACCTACAGGGGTTCTTGGCATGGCAACCTGAAAGGGAACCTCATGTGCTCGAGAGTGTCATGTGACAGGGAGAGCACAGGCCCATCGCAACACTACACCACAATACAGAAACATTTACATGGGCACAGGAAGGAATGAGTGGTCTTTCCATCTCCAGACAGACACAAATCATTGATACTTTAAAAAAAAATAGTGGTATATTACACATAACATAAAATTTACCATCTTCAACATTTTTAAGTGTACACTTCTAAGGCATTAAGTATATTCACATTGTCATACAACCATCAACAGAACTGTTTTCATCTTACTGAAACTCTGTCCCCATTAAACAACAGCTCCATATTACCCCCTCATCCCTCGTCGCCCACAATTGTACCTTCTGTCTCTATGAATTTGACTACTCTAGGTACCTCATATAAGTGGAATCATTTAGTATCTGTTTTTTATGACTGGCTTATTTCACTTAGCATAATGCCCTTGAGGTTCATGCATGTTGTAGCATATGTCAGAATTTCCTTTCTTTCAAAGGCTGAATAATATTCCATTGTATGAATATGCCAGATTTTGCTTATCCATTCATAGATTGAAGGACACTTGGGTTGCTCCCACCTTTTTGCTACTGCTGCTATAAACATGGATGTACAGATTTCTGTCCAAGTCTTCATGTTCAATTCTTTTGGATATATACCCAGAAGCAGGACTGCTGGATCCTATGGTAATTTTATGTTTAATATTTTGGGGAACCACCATTCCTATCAACAATGAGCAAGGGCTCCAACTTCCCCAATTCCTTACCAGCACTTATTTTCTGTTTTTATTTTTGATAGTGGCCATCCTAATGGGTGTGCAGTGATGTTCCTGATTCTTTTTAAAGGAGGATACAAGCCTATGCTCCTTTCCCAGAGAAAAAATGAAGAGGCTTTTATTTCCAAGATGATTTCCCAGCAGAGGGCTGAGCTCCACAACTGAGAATTGAGGCAGAGAAGGCCCAGGGATGGCAGTGGAGGCTCTTTCTCCTCAAAATGCCCAACTCAAGTGATTTCCCTACACATTTGCCCACGAGGTTTGGCCAATACACATTTGATGCAAGCATGTGTATAATTTCTGGTTATTAGAAACTAAATAGATGTCTTTATGCTCGAATGTAGAAGGTAAGAAGCAGAGAATATTTACCAAATAAACGATTTCCATTTAGAAAAATCTGTATCCAGGCTTGAAGGCTGCAGAAAGATTCTCACAAATGGCAATAGCCTTGCAGCAAGTGGTATTTCTTTGCTTCCTATAACATCAAAATTGTAGGAAAATATCCATTATGACCACTGAAAGACCAATGCTTAGCAAATATGTATTTATGCAGTTTAACCAATAGAACATATTTGTCAACATAAAAGTGTTGTAGTTACTATTTATTGACACTCTTTTAGAACCAGACTAGATTTAAATATCTTAGAATTCCAGATATTAGCAGTTATCAAATTTCTCACTTCATCATTCTGAGTGAATAGATCATTACAAACAAGATTTTAAACTTTCTTGTAAGTGAATTTAGCTGAAAATGGTAGAAATCTGAGAATCCATCATAAACTTGGGAATACTGGACTCAGTTTTCACAGGCCATAGAGAAGATGGCCCTGGAGGCCCCTCTCTGCTTTTTGGGGGGTCCTCCCCTACTCATCTCTTTGCAGAGCCCACATTCTTCAGAGCCTTTCAAATGAAACAGGGAGGCCATGGAGGGCCTTCAGTTTAGCTGCTGTAAAGCTTCCTATGATGTTTTTTCTAACTTTACATTAAGGACATCTGTCCTGAAAAGAGTAATATTCTTTAGCTTTTGCTTTGGGCAGAGTCGTAATTTGAATGGCCTCAGGTGCCCTAAAACCAGCCAAAAGTGCAAACAAGAGTCACAGGCATTTCCTTCCTCTGGGTTGAAACAAATCAAACAGATAAAAAAATACATTCATAGCAACAAGGCTGGAGTTCACGGTGCAATTCTGCCAACTGCCTGGAACAGAACAAAGCAGAAAGGAACAGAACAGGAAGCTCCAGGGACCAGTGTTGCTGTTAAGAGAGATGGCAGGATGACCACCAACAGCTCTTTCCCCAGTCAGTCTTCCTCTTGCTGGTATATGGTTGTTTTTGTTTTTGTTTTTTTAATTGATCAATCATGTTTATTTAAAGTTTTCTTAACATTAGACATTTTTAATGGGAGTAAAAATATTAGTAAACATTTTATTTCTTCTCTCCTCCTATTCTAGCCACATAAGCCAGTTTAATGGATGGTACAGATTTCAGATGTAATTTGTAAAATATTCCAGGAACTGTCTCTTGCTGGATCTGGTGTCGCAAGGTGTTGACAGAGAAGTTCTATTATGTATGTATTCTTTAGGCCAATCGTCGAATCCAAGCACTACACATGACTCAAGACAATGCTTATGATGGTTGACAACTTAAGTGAAGCACGCAATAGATAAACGCTGTGTCTGCTTCTATATCTGACCCAGGAAGTATGTAAAAGTGGTTATCTGCAGTGTATGAACACTAATTCAGGCAGCATCCTAAAAGGGTAATTGCAAATAGAACTGAGGTGCAGATGTGTGGATGAGTAAGAATCTTTCTGAATAATTAGATGCTGGCAAGACAAATGAAGTGAGATCACTGTGAAGAGTAAGTGTGAGTGAGCAACATGGTGCAGGACACAAACTATTTTGGGGAGGGGTGTAACACCCCATCCCCTAGCCCAGGGCTAAATATCTTGCCACAAGCACCAGTGGAAAAAATTAAATACATATTACACAAGGTCTGCCAAGCCTGCTCATCTGCCAGGAAAAGATGACTGTCTCAGTCTATTGCTACAGATTTTGACGCTCTCCCTTTAACTTATTTTGCTTTTACCTTGGATGAAAGTGAACAAGGTTCAAACGCAGAAAAAACATGGAGAAAAGCTAGGTTTACCAGATAAAACAGGATGTCCAATTCATCTTGAACTTCAGATGAACAACGAATATTTTAGTATAAACACGTCCCATGTAATATTTGAGACAAGCATATGTTAAACCATTATTCATTATTCATCTGAAATTCAAATTTAACTAGGCATCCCGTATTATTATCACCTTACAGCTGGCAACTAAAAGGAGCACAAACTTGTTTGACCTTCCAAAAACCATCTTTCAGCTGAGCACCACAGAGAATGGTGAGGCCATGTGCAGCAAATCTCCGTGATTTTTCACCACAAATAATAAGTACAAGGCAGACAGGGTTGGTCTTCACTGACAAGAAATGCAAGTATGCTGTTTTATTCCCTTTTAAAATTATATATTCCCCTTTGTTCTCCAAACTGCCCTATTTTTTGGACCTAAATATAGATATTTCATGTATGCACACACACATATACACACATACACATACATACAAACACACATACACATACTACCCACATACAAATAGATACCTATACACATGTACACACATATGTATACATACACACATACATATATCTGTATACACATACACATGCATGCATACACACATACACATATGTAAACATACACACACAGACACACACACGGGTTGAGTATCCCTTATCCAAAATGACAAAATGCTTGGGACAAGAGGTGTCTGGGATTTGGGAATATTTGCAGTATACTTACTAGATGAGGATCCCTAATCTGAAAATCTGAAATCCAAAATACCCCAATGAGCATTTCCTTTGAGCACCATGTCAGCACTCAAAAAGTTTTGGATTTTGGAACATTTCAGATTTCAGATCTTTGGATTAGGGGTGCTCAACCTGTATATACACAAGTTGAGGAGACTAACAATATTTAAAGCATATACCCTGTGATAACACCACTGAGAAACCAAAACCTTTTTTCTGAAACACAGCACTGTTTTATAATTCGCCTCTGATTCAAGGCACATTTTCAAGCAAACTCCAAAAGTGATGTTTGGTGGTAACATTTTAAAATGCTCTCTCTAATGCAGAATTGTGGTGCAGAAGTAGTCTTTCACAATTATCCCCAGGGCAGGCCATTTTAGAATCTAAAAAAAGGGTACTTGTATAACTTAATCACTTTTCAGTTCTTCTGAAGTACTCTCCTTTTTTACTCTCTTTGCACTTTTCATGAACTTATATCATTTTTGATTCAGAAGATCTAAACAAAATTTACAGTATGGAATTTAACTCAAAATTCCTTTCTCAGAAATCCTTGCTAAGGATAATATTTTCCCAACTAACTTTATGAGGCTCATTTTACCATGCCAAAGAGAGTACAGAAAGAGTACCAAGATGCCTCATGAAGACAGACACAACAAACCTCCACAAAATATTAGCCACTAGAATCTAGCAATATGTAAAAAGAATTATGTACCATGACCAAGTAGGCTTGATTCCAGGGATGCAAGGCTAGTTTGATATTTTTAAAAATCAAGCCATATAATCCACAATATTAACAGGCTAAATCTAAAAACCACCAGATCATATCAAATGTCTCAGAAAAAGCATTTGACAAGATCCAACATATGTGCATGATATAAAAACACTCAGCAAACTAGAAAAGAACTTTCTCAAACTGATCAAGGCCATCTATAAAACACAGATAGCTATATCATAATGAATGCACAAAGACTGGATGCTTTTTCCTTAAGATCAGAAACCAGAAAAGAATGTCCATTCTCACCATTGCTATTCCACATAGTACTAGAAGCTCTAGCCCATGCAAAAAGGCCTGAGGAGGAAATAAAACACATAATGATTCATAAAGAAGAAATAAAGCTATCACGATTTACAGATAACAGAGAAAATCATAAGGAATCTACAGAAAATCTGCTAGTACTAAACAAATTCAGCAAGGTCACAAGATACAACATAAACAGACAAAATAAATTGTGTTTCTATATACTAGCAATGCACATATGAAACAAATTAAAACAATATGATTCATGATCATTCAAAACAAAATGCTGGGCCGGGTGCAGTGGCTCACACCTGTAATCTCAGCACTTTGGGAGGCTGAGGTGGGCGGATCATGAGGTCAGGAGTTCGAGACCAGCTTGGCCAACATGGTGAAACCCCATCTCTACCAAAAATACAAAAAAAAAAAAAAAAAATTAGCCAGGCGTAGTGGTGTGCGCCTGTAATCCCAGCTACTCAGGAGGCTGAGGCAGGAGAATCGCCTGAACCCAGAAGGCAGAGGTTGCAGTGGGGCAAGATTGTGCCACTGCACTCCAGCCTGGGTGACAGAGCAAGACTCCGTCTAAAAAAATAAAATAAAATAAAATAAAATACAATGTTTAGGTATAAACGGAACAAAACATGTATTGGACTTGTATATTGAAAATCACAAAGCAATGATGAAAGATATAGAAGCATAAATGAATGGAGAAACGTACCATATTCATAGATTAGATGACTCAACATAATAAAGATGTCAATTATTTCCAAAATCTTATCAAAATCCCAGCAAGGTGTTTTTGTAAATATGGACAAGAGTAATCTAAAATATTTCTGGAAAGGCAAAGAAGCTGGAATAGCTAAAACAACTTTGAAAAAGAGGAATTAAATGAGACAAATCATTATACCTGATTTTAAGGCTTATTAAGTAACTATAGTAATCAAGACAGTGTGGTATTGGTGGAGGAACAGACACATAGATCAATGGAACAGAATTAAACAACAGAAATAGATCCATACAAGTACAGCCAACTGATACTTGACAAAGTAGAAGAAGTAATTCAATGGAAGAATCACCTTTTCAAAAATAGTGCTGGAGCAATTGGACATCCATATGCAAAAAAGTGAACTTTGACCTAAATATCATGTCTTATAAAAAATAATCAAAAATGGATCACAGCTTTACATAAAACGCAAAACTACAAAAGTTTAGAAGAAACTGTAGGAGAATACCTTTTGTACCTAGCAGTACACAAAAAGGTCTTAGATGTGACGCTAGTCACTTTTTTTAAAAGTATGTTAAAAGTAATAAATTGGACTTCAGCAACATTTAAAAACAAACAATAACAACTTTTGGTCTGCAAAAATTTATTTAGCAGAGGCTAAAGGTTAGTCATCTCTACCTCAACCACCAGCACTGCCATCCCCCAGGGACCAAGCCAGAGACCATGGCCCCATCCTCCACATCACCCTCTACCTCTCCACATTCAATCCACCCAAACCCACAAAGACCAGGTCTCCAAGCCAGGCCTCTCGTCCCATCTGCACCCACTGGTCTAAGCTGCCACATCTCTCTCCAGGAAGCCCGCAGAACCACCACTCCCAACTAATCTCAGGCTACCCCCTACTAATAATCTTAAGGACACCCACCACTGCTCACTGATTTTGAGGATGCTACACTATTCCTAACTGATCTCAAGGACCCCCCACTACTCCTAAGTGATCTTGAGGGACCCCCATTATTCCTAAGTGATCTTGAGGGACCCCCATTACTCCTAAGTGATCTTGAGGGGCCCCCACTACTCCTAACTCATTTTGAGGGCCCCCTACTACTCCTAACTCATTTTGAGGGCCTGCACTACTCCTAACTGATCTTGAACCCCACCTCCCTTATAATCCACTCAACAGTCAGAGAGATCTTTGCCAAATGCATGTTGGGTCATGACTGAGCCCTTTTCTTTTGAGATCCACAAATATCATAACAGATCTGATGGACTGGAGGACCCAGACAGATAGCTGGGTGGGGGTGGGGAGTTCATGACACCGGTGTGCTGCTCTCCCAGCCCCTGCTCCATGGCACTCCATGGGGACAGCTGGTGGGAGAACCAGCAGAGTGGCTGGCAAGGAGAGCCCTGGCCTCAGGGCCAGGTTCCTCTGGCTTGGAGCACCGTTTGAAACACCACGCTGGGGAAAGGGGCACCCTTGTCCTGGCCAGCAGTGGCCCCAGGCTCCAGCGACTGGATTGCTTCCTACAGTGGGCAGGCGCTGGTCTCAATACTGGATGTCACCACTATGCAGTGACAAACCCACAAGGCAGTGACTACTTTGGGGAACAGGACACATGTTCACATTCCCATTTCTTCTTCTGTTTGCTCGTCAGCAGGATGGTATCCATGGGGCCAGGTAAGCACCTTGAGGGCCCTTGGACCAAATAAAAGAGTGGACTGGCTGTGACCAACAGGATGAGGGCTCACAACAATCTTATTTTAAACTCTAAAGGAAATGTAACCTAATTTGAGGCGGTAAAACAGTAGAGCCAGGCATATCCTGCCAAAGACACACCCCTTGCTGCAGCCTGTCCTGGTGTCCACTCAGTACCTACACAGAAGCACGTGTGAGAGCCCTGCTCTCCTCTTCTATAAACTTCTATGGCTCCATATTCCAGGGACATCCCGGCTCCATTGAACCAAAAAGTGGGTTGAGAAACTAACTTGTGTGTGTGTGAGGGGATTCGGACAAGCTCTAAGGAGGGTGTCACTGCACCATGGTCAGGTATAAATAACAGCATTGGTCACCATGTGTAAAGCCTCTTGGGACTAAGTTGGGGTATAAACTCTTACATCGAGGCTGGGATTCTTAAAACAACATTAAACATCTTGTGATAACTTCCCTGGGAGATACTGTGGGTACTCACTTACATAGATAAAAATATAAATGATATTTTGGAAGTTGTATTATTTACTTAAAAAAAAACTTTTTTTTTGTTTATGTTATTTTGTCTTGCTAGCTCTTTAACTTCACCAGACTCTAACTACACAAAATAAAATCTCTTTTTAAAATAAAAATGACCTATAGTGACTGGTAATCCCCATTAAAATTTCAAGACACAGGCAACAGTTTCTGAAATAATTGTATAGACTATTATAAAATTGAAGCTTAAGCCAGGCATGGTGGCTCACACCTGTAATCCCAGCACCTTGGGAGGCCAAGGTGGGTGGATCACCTGAGGTCAGGAGTTCAAGACCAGCCTGGGCAACATGGTGAAACCCCATCCCTACTAAAAATACAAAAAAAAAAAAAAAAATTAGCTGGGTATGGTGGCACGCGCCTGTGATCTCAGCTACTCAGGAGGCTGAGGCATGAGAATCATTTGAACCCGGGAGGTGGAGGTTGCATTGAGCCAAGATCGCACCATTACACTCCAGCCTGGGCAACAGAGCAAGACTCTGTCTCAAAAATAAAAAAATAATAATAAAAATTAAAAATAAAATTGAAGCTTAAAGCTCACTCTCTAAATGATAGTAGTCTATTCTATTAGAATGATGAAAGGTAACATTACACTCTAGAGGTTATCAAGCGTCCTTTAATGTTACATATAGCATGAAGTTAACTGGACTGTTTTTCGGTCATTTTTTTCCCCCTTTAATAGACATTGGTAGTTGTGGAAAATATGCTTTTAAGGTAAATGCTCAGGTTTCAGAAAATACCACACACAAACAGGAAATATTAAAATGGACAATAATGCCCAAATATTTCTCTTGAGGATTTAGATTTCACATTACTCGATCTAGTACATCCCATTATGAGAGTTTCCTAAAATAACTTTATAGAATTTGTTATCTACCACGGAAAAGAAATAGAATCTACTATCTACCACTATCCATCTACTACTGAGGATACAATCTACTATCTGCCACGGCAAAGGAATAACCAAAGTCACAGGCTTGTCACAGTACCACGCTGGGAGGGCTTCTGACAGACCACGACACCCTGCTGCTGAGGAATGCCGTCACCTGTGCAATATGGAGAACAGAAAGTTGAATCTCCGCCAAGCAACAGAAAAGCCTGTGGTCTAGGTGGACCTATTAATCATCACTACAAAATAAAGCACCACCTCCAATATATCTGCTTGGTACAGAGAGGAGGGGGCTGTGGTGTGGCAGAATTGCCTGGGGTGTGTGGTCAGAAGACTCAGGCTAAGCTCCAGCCCCTTTTTCTTCGTCACAGAGTCCCTTGGCAAGGCACTCAACTTGGACTTCAACCCAGGACCAGAAGATACTGTTGGCCTCAGAGAGAGTGAGGGGTGATTCTGACAGAAGACAGAGCCTGGGTCAAACCATGAACTGCCTCAGAAATGAGGCTGCTGAATGGTGGATGTCCTCAGCGTCCAAGGCACGCTCTGAAACACAGCCTTGAGGATGCAGGACACAAGGAAGCCTCGAGAACACATGCAACAGGTGGAAAGTGACAATGTGGCGGCTCTACTCTGCCTCTGCCCCTCTACATAGTCACTTCCCTTACTACCCACCGAGTCAGTGTATCAGGGACAGGATGTGCTCCGTTGGTGGATGACACTGGCTGAGCATAGCAAGAAAAAGTTAACAAACACTGAACTAAAATGTCTTCATTTAAATACAGAATCTGCCTCTGTCATGACCAGTACTCCTCTCTCAGATTTCTAAGAATAATTGCTTACTAAAATGCCACTGTATTCCTGCTTGACCCAAAATTAATCCAAAATATACTCCAGGGCCATCAGAAAACATGTACTCCACCTGGAAACCTTATTCTGGCTTCTACCTGCTGGAAAGAGTGTATCTTTGGAGAGATGGAATATGTCCTATGCTGAAGACCTGCATACCTGCCACCCAGCAATTCTACTCCTAGGTCCACCCAACAGAAATGCATCCAGATGTTTGGCAAAACATGCTTTAGAATGTCTCTCTTCCCATCTCCACCCATGTTCTAGAATGTAAGCCATACTGTTCATAATAGCCCAAACTGGCAACCACCTGCATGCCCATCAACAGTAAATGCTGTATATTTGCACTGCACTGAGAATTAATGAGCTACGACTACACACAAGGCCCTACATGAATCTCACACACATAATATTGAGTGACAGGAGCAAAATGGAAAACATGCATCCTGCATGGTCCCACATACATAAAGCACAACACAGGCAAATGTATGCTGTTAGAAGTGAGGGCAGTGGTGACCCCAGGGGGATATGAGGGGCTCCTGCAGTGTGGGTGTGTTCTGTGTCCTGATCTAGGTGTGGATTATGAGGTGAGTTCAGTTATTTGGCTGCATTTATTAAGCTGCAAACTTCTGACGTGCCCTTTGCGCATGAGATTCTATTGCCATAAAAAGTGGTGCAGCCAAGGACTAAGGGAAAGAGAGGCTAGCAAGAGGGGGTGACTCTCATGCCCTGCTCCCAGGACTTGTTTTTTCCCATCAGTTAAGCCAGCAAGAGATCAGATTTTCACAGCCGGGAGTCAGGTTGAATCCCTCTGATGTCTGGTTTCAATGGAGACTTTATCTACTCCGGGGAATGGGGGCTGGGGGGGACAGAGAGGACACTGCACAGGCCAGTAATTAAGGTATGTTATTTAACGATATCACAAACGCACTCTGAATTCTGACAAGATTCGTGACTCCAAATTTACTGTGACTCACCTGTGATCTCCTCAAAACTGTGACAAAACCCTGACCTACTTAGGGCTGGGAAAGAGCCTGTAGATGACATCGCTGCCTCCCTATTTAAAGCATGTCTCTCATGACATAAGCCATAGTAGAACAGAAGAAAATCCCAAATCCACTGCTGGGCCTAGCATTCCAAAAGATGGGCTTACATTTGCTACCTGCTCCAAAAACCCCAAATGCCAGTGCAACATGCATCCTAATTAATGCTCTCGGTTCCAGGAAGCCAAGGGCTGAGGGAATGGATGAGAAACTGCTGTGCACAAGCCTCCCATAAGCACTGCTCCCTTCCTGCACACACGCAGGCTCTCACCACTGCTATGCAGACCCTAGTCCCCATCCCACAGTGGAAATGAGAAGGAGGAGAGCCAGGCCTGGCTGCCCTTGTGCTCTGTCCTCACAGCGTATGTGAGGAGTTGGGAAGTCTATCCCACTGGATTGCTTTCCTGAGGTCCAAGGGGCAAAATTCCCTAGGAAGGTGGCCTAGACGCTGGGAACAGTTACCTCCCCAACTTCTGGGGGAATTTCCCTTAGAAGGTTTAGTCTTCCCAGTGACAAGACTTTTTTTTTTTTTTCTGATCATAGCATTATAACCCAAGACAATTTTTAAAATTTTTTTTTAAAAAAAAAAAAAAAAAAAAAAAACCCAAAACCCAACCATCAAGCCTTAATACAGTCAGCCTATTGAAAGCATATTCTGGCAGTGATCCTTATTTCTTTTGACAGTGATTTTTCCACACCTATGCTATTTTTCCAGCTCTTCCTTTAAAAATGTACCATTTTGAAATGACAATCTGTACAATTTCCATTTAACACAATTACAGCTGCCTTCTAGGCCCTGGCACAGAAGCAAGGCAATGTCCACAGCTTCTGCAAACATCTGTAACAACATCACAGATGAGCCCTTGCTTGGCAGAACCCCTGCTAAGCTGGGTGACAATAAACAAACTCTGGCTGTGTCACAGTCATTGTTTTTGGCCTGTTTTGTTTTTTGTTTCATTTTTTCTGCTACGCCCAACTCACACTTAACAGGTTAAGGACTAGCAGGGCCACCTGCATCACATAATGATGTGAAGTCCAGGAGCACATGTCTGTTCCCTATGGGCAGGTTCCAAGCTCTGCACCAAAGCACTCTTTGATGGTCCCCGATACACTGGAGTCACGTTTACTCCCTGCTAAACCACACGGTTTACATTGTGAGGTTCACGGTTTACACGGTTCGCACTGTGAGGACCACCCAGCCAGGCAGGAGGGCCATGACCTCAGGGGAGCAGGGCCATGCCTTCAAGTTTTCCAATCAATCAGACCCCATTAATTCTCTCTGCAAAGCCCATCCAAAGTTCTAAGGACATATTCACTTCGACGGAAAATTTGAAAATCAGGGAGAAAGTGGGAACTTTAATCATCTTATCATTTAAAGACACTTTCCACCTTTGCTCTGTGCCTTTTGACCTCTAGCATCCCAGGCACCCACACTGAGGCAGCACAGGATATGACAGAGAGAATCAAGAATTGCACACTGCGCTGGGTGCGGTGGCTCATGCCTGTAATCCCAGCACTTTGGCAGGCTGAGGCGGGTGGATCATGAGGTCAGGGGTTCGAGACCAGCCTGACCAGCATGGGGAAACCCCGTTTCTACTAAAAATACAAAAATTAGCCAGGCACACACCTGTAATCCCAGCTACTCAGGAGACTGAGGCAGGAGAATCACTTGAACCCAGGAGGCGGAGGTAAGCCGAGATCGCACCACTGCACTCCAGCCTGGGTGACAGAGTGAGACTCCGCCTCATAAAATAAAATAAAATAAAATAAAATAAAATAAAATAAAATAAGAATTGTACACTGGTTCCATGAGACCCCTTCCTGATGACACTGGAGATGCCTTCTTGTCCCTGGCCTCCTAACAGCCTGCCGTGAAGGTACCTGCCTGTGTCTCCTGGTTCCTCATATACAACTCCCAGAACTCCTGATTCCATAGCCAGTAACATGTCCCTCAAAAGGTGGAGGTTCCTATACACAGTTTACCTTACTAAGCAGAAAACATCAATTACAAAAGCAAAGCCAACAGTCCCAACCTTCCATAATGGAAAAGACCTGATGCCACACAGGTGGATGGGTCCCACAGGAGGCCAGGAGAGGCAATGCCCTGCCAGGAACAGTGCAAATCCTTTCTTCCTGTCACTCAGGGCCCTGCTCACTGACTCGGGGACCATTCCGAGGACTTGGTGTCCCCATCTGTGATCTGGAGACATGGCTACCACTGGCAGAGCTCCCATAAGAATTCATGTGGGACACAAGGAAGATCCTGCTACCCCCAGCAAACAGAAAGCCTCCTGTATGAGCTCTTCTCTCCTTCACAGTCCTATGGGAGGCACCCTCCATGGTGGGCTCCTGAGAGAGCCCCAAAATAGGCTGCCTTCTTGCCATTCAAACCCCTTCTGGTTCCCATGTTACAGCTGGTTTAAAATAATAATTAAAAAGCAGGATTCTTCAGCATGCCAGCCATCCCTCCTCCCCAGGCACTGGGCATCCTCTCACCTGCACTAGGCGACATAAACCTGTTTCCCTGATGGCTCTGAACACACCTTGTTCCATGTCCTGTACCTCTCCATCTCAAGGGGAGGAGAACTGAAAAGGCTGCGGAGCCACACTCAGTGAAGATTCTGGCCCCTACTCCTGTCCTGATTCTGCGTCACGTTTCAGGTAGATGGGGCGCACACTCACGCACATCAGAAACCACGCGGGTAAGCCACAGGAGTAGCCAATATTTACATGTACCCACCATCTCTCTCATCCTCTGTGAAGCTGGCCTCATGCCGGCTCCAACCACACGATGCACCCAGGGCCACAGAGGATCCGGCTCTGGGCAGGGGAATCATGCTCAGCACTTGGCCATGTTTTACAGATCCCCAGCCCCCAACCAGCATGTTGAGGCCCCCTCAGGAAGGGCTGGCCTGGGGACTCTGCGACCTCCCAGTGCTCTTCGTACTAGGCCCCTCCTAGTACCTCTGCAATGCCACCTTCCGCCCTGCACCCTCTACCCACTCTGGCAGACGTGCCAGGACCCAGTGGTATTCTAACCTGGCCTAAGCACCTGCCAGGGAGGGCCTGAGTAAGCATGGAGCACAAAGCGCTTGGAGTGCAACCACAGATAATCCACAGACCCATTGGGGGTTGGTGGCTCCCCCATGCAGGAGGAGGTCTGGGGACTCTACGGGATGCCATGCACAAGAGATCCCACAGGCCTGGGGTCTGATAGGAGGCAGCTCTAAGGATGGCGGCCTTAGAGTGTGGGATGCCAGGGACTCAGCTGTTCCAGGGGCTGCTTCCACCTACTCCTTGCCCGCCCTTGGCTGGCTCTGCCCCTCTGCTGGAGAGGCTCTCGGGCCTCAAGCCCCTGCAACTCCACAGCCCTGCTCTGCTCACCTTTGTCCTTCAGACTCTCTCTACCTCCTGTCTTCTGAGACTCTGCTCTTATTTCCAGTTATCTGATTTCTCCCATATTTCCCAATTCAGATCCCCAAGGAATCCCACTTTCAGATATGATCAACATGACTCTTTCCTGGTGGGCTGAGCACTTTCCACCAGATGGGTAAGTTGGCCCACTGGCCAGTCTAGAGCCTGTGGCCCAAACTGTCTTTTTCTTTTTTGGGTAGAGGTTTGTGGAGGAAGGGTATGGGATTACATATAAACTCTTTGGGTATGTTGCCAAGGACTAAGTTAAGAAAGCTGGAAGGAGCACATATTGCAAAGATCAGAGTAAAATTGTGAAGGGAGCCCACTGAGAACCCTAAAGAACAGGAAAAAGGGGAGAACTCTGACAATGGAATAAGAGTGGGCAGGAACTGGTATGGCTCACTCGTCTCCAATGACCTGCCAGGCTGCACTGGCAAGATTCATCTACTCAATCTGGAGCACCTCCGCAGCAAAGCCATGGCGCCCAGCCCCCGGTGAGCCCCCATCAATATCCAGTTCAACAACCACCGCACACTCAACACAGTGTCACATGGCCACTGAAACCTCGGTTTAAGAAGAATATTTATAACACGGAAAAGGCTCAAGAAATGATGTCCGTGACAAGAAAAACCAAACTAGATAAAACATTTTTTTGCATATATGATTATTTACTTTTTTTGCATATATGATTATTTACGTCTTCTCCAACGAGTAGGTATTTTTCTAAAGAGTACTTGCTACTTTCACGAGTTTAGACAAAAAGTCTGTTGAAAGAATGAGCAGATGACACAATGCCAAGGGCAGCAAGATTTAGGATAGACTAAATTTAGAGATAGAGACAATGAAAAGCCAAGGGTCGCCTTGTTGTTCCCTACTAGGCAGGGCAGGGAAGGACTGTCCTCCTCCTCTCCCAGGCTATGCCAAGAGGGCAGGGCACCCTGCAGGCCTGGTGTAGCCTGGGCATCCTTGTGAGTGAATGGGCCTGCAAGGGGTTAGCACAGTATGTCAGGGCACACAGAGGGTGTGATGGGGCTGCAGAGGACCCTTTCCATAAACATGTGTCCCAGGTGTAAATACAGTTCATACATGCTGCACGCTCCTGAAACAATTCCACCCATTCCCAACATGCAGGAGAACAGTGCCTAGGGCCAGGCCATTGTGCACACATGCCTGATGCTGAGTTGGTGCCAAGTACACGATAGAAATGAAAAAAGGGTGTGATCGTGGTCAAAGAACAAGACAGGCGCTCTCTTCCACTAAGGACTAGTGATGTTCCTTCCCTTTACTACTATGAGAAGGAGGCTATTTGTAAAGATCCCAGGTCACAGGGACTTGGTAATACATACCTTACTCCAGGGAAGCAGTAAAATGAACTCTTGACTCCCACATCTACTGGGGTTGGTTACTGCAGGGCTCTGTGGGGGCACTGAAGGCATAAGGGCTTGCAACACAGGGAAGACCTTGCTTTGGAGATCTGAAGAGCTCTGATAATGTTGTGACCATGAAAATCACTATTACCACGGGTAAGATTCACAAAGCCATGCGGACCTGTGTCTGAGTCCATTCTCGCACTGGTATAAAGAAATACCTGAGACTGGGTAACTTATGAAGAAAAGAGGTTTAATTGACTCACAGTTCCACAGGCTTAACAGGAAGCATGGCTGAGAGGACTCAGGAAATTTACAATCATGCCGAAAGACCAAGGATAAGCAAGCACGTCTTACCACATTGAAGCAGGAGAGAAAGCGAAGGGGGAAGGAAGTGCCACACATTTTTAAATGATCAGATCTTGTGAGAACCCACTCACTAACATAAGAACAGCAAGAGAGAAGTCTGCCCCCATGATCCAATCACCTCCCAGCAGCCCACACCTTCAACATGTGCGGATTACAGTTCCCACATGAGATTTGGGAGGGGACACAGAGCCAAACCATATCAACCTGCAACTTGCCCTTCAGGAGTGAGGCCCCTAACTGCAGAGTCCGTTGAAGAACACACATTCAGTGAGGCAGGGTCATGGCTTACAGGAGCGGCCTCACTGCCTGCAGGTGCTGAGCAAGGGAAGGCAGGGAAAGGCTTTGGGAAGGGAAACCAAAGGTGTCACACCAGAGGCAGGGGCTAGGGTCTTGAAAAGAAGGCCCTGCTGGGCACGCAGGGAGGGGCAATAGCAAAAATGGGGGTAAGGCAGCCATGACTGCTGTGGGATTGAGATGAGGGGGACGTGAAGACCAGTCTGCCTGGGGAAGCGTCAAATCCTGAACTTTAAGTAATGGTTCCCCAATTTTAGGTAATACTCTAAAAAACTGTGCTTTTTGTTTTTAAAAAAAACCGTTTTCTCTCATTGAGCTTGCAGAATTTAAGAAATTTCAGTCAGAAGTCCACAAATAGGCTCCAGAACATCCCGGCCATCAACCTCTAAGTGGACTCTCTCCTTTCTCTGCCTTCCAGCCTTCCCAAAGCCTTTCCCTGCCTTCCCCTCGTCTGATTTAGCAGTCATCTCTTGAGATCATGTGCTCTTCCATATCCAATGCTTTGTATTTTTTAATCTCATTGATAGCAAACAAATAGACTTCTGAAAAATATGGTATGCTCAGTTGTGAAAGGCTGGTAAGTTCTTTGCCTCTGCCCAGCTGAGAGTTCCTGGAGGGGCCCACATTGCTCCAACAGTAGCTGAGCACTCAAAGTCAGAGAGCACGCACTGGGCACTCTCAGGCCTTGGCGTACAAATGTACCAGTTGCTGCCCTGTCCTTTTATGGATCCACTCCCAAGCTATTTCCAACTTCAGAGTTGGAAACAGGCCTGCAGTTGGTTGTCTGTAAAGGATTTTATTTCTCCTTCACTTATGAAGCTTAGTTTGGCTGGATATGAAATTCTGGGTTGAAAATTATTTTAAGAATGCTGAATATTGGCCCCCACTCTCTTCTGGCTTGTAGAGCTTCTGCTGAGAGATCCACTATTAGTCTGATGGGCTTCCCTTTGTGGGTAATCCGACCCTTCTCTCTGGCTGCTACCTGACTTTGAACTATACTACAAGGCTACAGTAACCAAAACAGCATGGTACTGGTACCAAAACAGAGATATAGACCAATGGAACAGAACAGAGCCCTCAGAAATAATACCAAACATCTACAACCATCTGCTCTTTGACAAACCTGACAAAAACAAGAAATAGGGAAAGGATTCTCTATTTAATAAATGGTGCTAGGAAAACTGGCTAGCCACATGTAGAAAGCTGAAACTGGACAACTTCCTTACACCTTGAACAAGAATTAATTCAAGATGGATTAAAGACTTAAATGTTAGACCTAAAACCATAAAAACCCTAGAAGAAAACCTAGGCAATACCATTCAGGACATAGGCAACTGGCAAGGACTTCATGACTAAAACACCAAAAGCAATGGCAACAAAAGCCAAAATAGACAAATGGGATCTAATTAAACTAATGAGCTTCTGCACAGCAGAAGAAACTACTATCAGAGTGAACAGGCAACCTACAGAGTGGAAGAAACTGTTTGCAATCTACCCATCTGACAAAGGGCTAATATTCAGAAGCTACAAAGAACTTAAACAAATTTACAAGAAAACAATCGACCCCATCAAAAAGTGGGCAAAGGATATTAACAGACACTTGTCAAAAGAAGACATTTATGCAGCCAACAGACATGTGAAAAAATGCTCATCATCACTGGCCATCAGAGAAATGCAAACCAAAACCACAATGAGATACCATCTCACACCAGTTAGAATGGTGATCATTAAAGTCAGGAAACAACAGGTCCTGGAGAAGATGTGGAGAAATACGAACACTTTTAAACACTTTTACACTGTTGGTGGGAGTGTAAACTAGTTCAACCATTGTGGAAGACAGTGTGGTGATTCCTCAAGGACCTAGAACTAGAAATACCATTCAACCCAGAGATCCCATTACTGCATATAAACCCAAAGGATTATAAATCATGCTACTATAAAGACACATGCACACGTATGTTTATTGCAGCACTAATCACAATAGCAAAGACTTGGAATTAACCCAAATGTCCATCAATCATAGATTGGATTAAGAAAATGTGGCACATATACATCATGGAATACTATGCAGCCATAAAAAAGGATGAGTTCTTGTCCTTTGTAGGGACAGAGATGAAGCTGGAAACCATCATTCTGAGCAAACTATTGCAAGGACAGAAAACCAAACACTGCACATTCTCACTCATAGGTGGGAACCAAACAATGAGAACACTTGGACACAGGGTGGGGAACATCACACACTGGGGCCTGCAGTGGGGTGGGGGGAGTGGGGAGGAATAGCATTAGGAGAAATATCTAATATAAACGATGAGTTAATGGGTGCAGCACACCAACATGGCACACATATACATATGTAACAAACCTGCACGTTGTGCACATGTACCCTCGAACTTAAAGTATAATAATAATAAAAAAAAAAGAAAGAAAAAGAAATAGGCCTGCAGGCTCTCTGGTTTGTGGCTGGCCCCATCCTTCTGCTCACACCCACCACATCCTTGACACATACAAAGCACTTTTACAACCTTACTGCAGGCAGGACAATGCACCAATAAAGGGCACAGCTTCAGAAGGTTCTCACCTCAGAGAGCCACTTAAGGGTCCAAAACCAACAACCCAAAGAGTTAACATGCAAAGAGGCCCATGGTACCCTTGGAGGCCTGACAGAAGCAAATACAACCTCATTGGCCAGGCAAATCCTGAAGCCAAGCCAAAAATGAGGCTGCAATCCAGTGACAAAACAAAAGCAGCAGTAATTCCCCAAGAATAAGAGCCAACAGACACAGAAACAGCAGAACCAGACAACAGCTCCCACCCACCATCACCACCACCACCAAGCTCAGGTAATAAATGATTACTTGGAGACCAAAATAATGCTTTCAAGGTTGATTCAAGCATTTTTAAACATGATTAAAACACTAAGTAAACAGTATGGCAATATTAAAAAGACCAGGGTGGTGAGAAATGAAGAGAATTTGTGTAAATGAGTACTATAATCACAAAATCAAAGACCAAGAGGCTGGTTTTTAAAGTGGATTTGACATGGATTAGGTAGAAGGTAGATTCATGAAGTGGAAGGATGCATTGAGGGAATTATCCAGAATGTACCATAGAGAGCTGGAAGAATGCATAATGTGAGAGAATGGCTAAGATATTAGAAGATGTAATGAAAAGGATCAACAAATGACTAATTGGAGATGGAAAGAAAAGAGAGAAAAGGTGGCAGGCAACCTATGAAGAGTTAGTGGCTAGTAATGTCATAGAATCAATGTCATACATGGATTCTCTACTTAGGAAAGGCCAGAGAAGCTGATGGTTCATTCTCTAATCTTCTCAAGTAACCCAAAAAGATCAAGACGGCTAATTTTCCAAGATATCACACATTCTGGTTGTACAGGTGACCCCAGGATGTAGTGTTTTCCAAACACCAGGTTTATTTTGTCTTTTCTCCACATTTGCAATAGTATCATGATGGAACTGGATGGCGTTGATCATTTGAACTAATCCTTTGGGTCCTGCTGACCTCCTGTTTACAGGGATGCTAGGGCTTGGCCCTTCTGGCTTCTCTAAAGCCACAGTTCACCAGTTACACATCCCCATGATTGACAATCCCATGTGAACTCTACAAACTTGGAGGCAGGCAGAGAAAGAAAAGCATTTAGATACTTCAGCTGATTGCTGTTTTGTTTTGTTTTGTTTTGTTTTGTTTTGTTTTGTTTTGAGACAGGGTGTCGCTCTGTCGCCCAGACTGGAATGCAGTGGCACAATCTCAGCTCATTGCAACCTCTGCCTCCTGGGTTCAAGTGATTCTCCTGCCTCAGCCTCCCTAGTAGCTGAGATTACAGGCGCGTGCCACCATGCCCAGCTAATTTTTGTATTTTTAGTAGAGACGGGGTTTCACCATGTTGGTCAGGCTGGTCTTGAACTCCTGACCTCTTGATCCGCCCTCCTTGGCCTCCCAAAGTGCTGGGATTACAGGCATGAGCCACTGCGCCCAGCCCTGATTGCCTTTTAACTCAAGGTAGACTTTTTGCCAGCAATTGGAGACAGTAAATGTAGGTGCCCTCTCCCTTTCACACCACTTGCTGGCAGGAGCCCCAGGGGCAACAGACTGAAGGAGGTGCCCACAGGACATTCTACAGTAGGCCAGGCTGAGGGGAAATCATCAACTCTTGTTCCTTGGAATTTAGGATTTCTCACTTTTAAGTCACCATGGCCTTTGAAACTAAGTTTTGCAGATGGAGAAACTCTAAAAAAATAAGGGTTGTTAACATATAACTATTTTAAACTGAGAATTTAAAACAAACAAATCTCAAATTATTGCAATAAACTATTCCAAAATACAGTTTGGGTCCACAGATTTGTAGCTACAAATAGCTTATAAGAGAATACACAAAGTTCATAACCTTCAACTCGATCTGATAAAGTACCTACATGCCTCCTCCATACAAAGGACCAAGTCAGATGTTTACAAAGACAGCTTGTGCCATGTGAGTGGCCAACTGGCCAATTCTGTGCTCCTCAATGGGCTCATCTGTGAAGTGGGCTTGAACACTGATACCTGCCTGGCAGGGCAGCTGTGAAATCTAAACCAGATAATATAGGCAAAGCACTTGGCAATCAATGATTGCTACTCTTATCACTTAGAAATTACAGCGCTAATTTAATATTCATTACATCAATGATTTAAATTACTAAAGCAGTAAGAATTCATTCAAGGTTATACTAATGAATACCCAAAAGGTCACAGACTTCCAAGAGACAGGTGGTCACTCCAAGGCCACCAGGACCAGGCAGTATACAGGGACAGGCTGAAGAGGTGGGGAAGAGTGGGGACAGACGTCCAGGGTGGTACCTGACACCTCCCTTCCCCCCAGGCTGCTCTGCAAGGAAGGGCCTGGGTGGCCCTCGCTGGGATGCCAAATCTCTAATACAATAGCTTGTCTAATCTAACAAAAGAGCCTTTGTGA
The DNA here is from genome assembly GCF_009828535.3 of Hylobates moloch. Classification (NCBI taxonomy): domain Eukaryota; kingdom Metazoa; phylum Chordata; class Mammalia; order Primates; family Hylobatidae; genus Hylobates; species Hylobates moloch. Next base: position 83,467,239 of record NW_026652289.1, on the reverse strand, counting down.
AGAATTGTTCCGGAGTCAAACAAAAACTCTTCTTGGAAAAGGAGCCCCAAAGTTACTACACAATGCTCAGCATCCGTGCAAAACAGTGACCTATTTCTCAAAGCACAAGAAGTCCCCAAAGATTACAAGCAAAACCCCTCAGCATCCACACAATCATTCAGCAGACAGCAGCTTCTCAGCTTCCAGCAAACAATCTACTCCTCCACACTTTCTTTGAAAGCCCCAGAAACAATGAAAAAGGAAAGGGAGAGAGAAAACTAGAAAGAGAAATATATTCCACCCCCAACAAATCAAGGAGACAGACACAACCACAAACCACAAACCACTGAGTGTACCAGAATCAATGCAATCAGGAACGGACACAGAGAGCCAGCATCCACCTCCTGAACCTGGGGAGGCACATGGGCGCCGCCAGGAGAAATGGCCTAGCCCCGATGTGGTTGGTCATGAAAGGGCTGTGTGGACACAGAAGCATGGCCGCTGAGCGGGCCTCAGCTTGTGGACTCAGCCTTGTACAGAGAGAAAGGCAGCAAATGTAGGACAGAAACACGAGAGGTCTGCTATGAACAACACCCAACTTAAACCCTGAAATCTAGGGAACATAGCCTGCTTTAGACAAAGGGAATTCATGTGGAGTAAATGTATTTCAGACCACAAACTTGAATCCAGTGTGCACCCCGCCCTAGCTTCACCCTCATCCTCATTCTTCAACAAAGACCTGACCCCATTCAAAAGTGACTAAAATCACAAAGCAACCAGCATGGGAATCAGGCACAGAAGAGAGGGTAGGGAAGGAGAAGAGCAAATGCAGATGCCTGAGAAAATACCCATAAAGACACAGATAAAGTGACTTTATAAAAATATTTTCCATTTTTTCTGTTAGTTTTTTATTACTACTGTAACAAATTACCACAAACTGAGTTGCTTCAAGCAATATAAATTTATTTTCTTATAGTTTTGAAAGTCAGAAATCTAAAATCGGGTTAAAATCTAGGTGTTGGCAGGGCTGCGTTCCTTCTGGATGCTCCAGGGAGGATCTGCTCCTTGTCTTTTATGCTTTTTAGAGGCTGCCCTCATTCTTTGGCTTGTGGACCCCTTCCAGGAAACACATCACTCTGACCTCTGCTCTCACTGCCACAATCCTATGCCTCCCTGTGATGACCTGGGGCCCACCTGGGGCCCACCTGGGTTGTCCAGGATCATCTCCGTGTCTCAAAGACCTTCACTTAATCACACCTGAAAACTCCCTCTTGCCACATAAGGTGACATATGCAGACGTTCTGAGAATTAGGACAGGAACACCTCTGGGGGTCATTATTCTGCCCACCATAAAGAGAAACGTTTCACTCTTCTTTTCCAGCTTCTGAAGACTCCCATATGCTTCAGCTCTTGGTCCCCCACCTCAAATGATGTCAGGCAAAGTCCTGAAGCTGCCATCACTCTGGTTCTCATCTTTCTGCCTCCCTCCTTCCATTTTTAAGAAAGACCCTACTGATTATATCATGCCTATGCAGACAATCCAGGAATTGTCTCCCTATTTTAAAGTCAGCTGACTAGCAACCTTAATTCCATGCTCTATTTCATTTTTCAGTTCTAATTTCCTGCCATGCATGGTAACATATTCACAGGTTTTGGGGATTAGGATACTGACATCTTTGAGGGGTTGTCTTCCTGCCTACCACACTCTCCTAAAAAGGAAAAAACAACAACAACAACAACAACAAAGAAGAGATCATAAACCAACAGAAAGAGAATCAGAGCATGGAAAAGAAATGAAGAAATAAAAATTAAAATAAATGGAATAGGGATGAAAACCACATTAGATGCAACTAAATAATAGAATAAAGGCAATCAACCCAAGAGATAAGCAAATGAAATGGAGAATAATATGAAATATCAACTTTATCAAAGAGATGACAAATGTAATTCAAAAGAAACAATGCGCATATAATTAACATTCTTGAATTGTTAACAGAAAAAAGGTCATAGATATAATACAAGAAAACTTCTGAAATAAACTGACATATCTCTGTCAATTACAAGGGTTTTACTGTGCTTAGTTTAAAAGAAAGTGATACAGCAATACCAGCATCCAGAAACATTCAAGTAAATTAACTGAATTAAAAGAATCATGTGAACATCTAGGCAAAAACAGGCTGACTTCAAATTTCTCCATAATAACTCTATGCTAAAAGACAGGAGAAATATCTCTATATAGTTTTAAGGAAATTATGCAACTCAAGACCTTTATAATCAGGCAAGAGTTATTTTCAAGCTTGCAAGAATTCTTCAAGTGTGAGTGTGCCATGAGCCATGTGAGAAGAGAACAAGAAACGAGGAAAACAGAGCCAGGGATTAAACAAACTATACAATGAACTCCAGACAACCGAAAAACAAATTAAAAAAAAAAAATCCTCAAGAATGTATCCATTGGAACTACTGATAAAAAGACTGATACTGTGTGATCCTGGAATCTATTTAAACAGAGCACTAAGAATAAGTAACTGTGAAAACAAATTACCTAAGAGATGACCAATGTTATGTGCCTTGACAATGTAAAAAGTTATAGGGTGGGTAACAAAATAGGGAAATGGGTGGGAGGAAAAGGAAGCACTGATATGCAAATTTAGTAACCTTTCAACCCGAGTGAGCGGATGCCAACCCTAAACACACAGTAGTTCGCAAATAGCAAATGCAACATTAATAAACAGCAACAACAGGCAAACAGGTATTTCATAGTTTTCCCCTAATTTTACAGGGATTGAATGGAGGCTATACCTGCTCCCCAAATCCGTCTCCTGTTCCTGGGCACTCAGCTAACCTACAGGACTATAAGTTGAGTGGCCGGGAGACATTACTTCCTGCACATCAGTCAGCTCTGCTATAGGAGCCATGCCTGGGAGGGGCTGCTACGTCAATGGTAACTCCAGGCTGGTCTACCTAAACCAAGAAAGGGAACTTTTAGAAACTTTTATGCTCTAAGAAATAAGACATGTAACTTAAATTCAGCAAGTCTTTAACCACTAAATAAAAATATAATTTAACTGAGTACTTTTTTAGTTAAAATAGCATGTATTGTAGACTAAAAATGTAATCATCTCCAATAAGTATTCTATGTATGTTCCTATGTGTTTAATAGTCTTAGATATCCACAGACCATTTCTAGAAAGATGCACAAGGAGCAATTGGGAAAGGTATGGGGATTGAGGGAAGAAAATGACTCCCATTTTACCATATGCTCTTGTTTTGTTTTGCTGAACTTATTCTTTTAACCTGTGCAAATATTAGATTTTTTTCATGAAAAATAAATAACTAAGCAAAGGAAAGAGTAAAAACTAGTATGACTTGATTTTTACAGAACAATGTATACCCACTGCCTTGCTGTATGCACAGAGAGGAGCAAAATGCTGAGAGTGTGAGGTTTGAAAAGCTCTGTATTAGTTTTATCTTTGTAGATGTCACTATTTTTTATGGAACATGTTTCACAAAGTTTCCCCCAAATAGATGGTTACACTCAAAACGCCACGAGCAAAATGGAGCTCACTCAGGACGAGCTTCTTCTCAAGCCTTCCTTGCCACACATGTTAATTAAACTCGTCTACAATCTATGTAAAAATTAAAGCGATGACGCACAGCGGACAAAGGTTTGAACAATCCTTTGGTATGCTCCCTAAAAAGGAAAGAACACAAGGAAATTCTGACATTTGCCCAACGGGTCCAGATTGTCATTTCTGGCTCTGAGCTCTTTCGCAGCCAGGAGCATCACAGAAGTCGGTGGAGAAGGGGCTTGCTGGACAGAGCGCTGTCACTGGTACAGCCCCTGACCACTGAGCCCCTCTCTTTTTCCAGGTGACCTTTCTCTAATAGTTGGCGGCCGGAAAACGCCAACCATCCCTCTGTTGTCCTGACAACAATAATCCTATAAGAACAATCCTGAAAGGTACCTAGTCTTACCCTCATTCCACAACATGGAAATAGAGGCTCAAAGAAGTGAGACGCTTCCTTGAGACCCCTCAGCTCCCAGGCAATGGATAGAACAGATTTTAGACCCAGCTCCTGGCCCAAACTTGCCCCAGCCCTGAAGAAAAAATAAATGCACGTGGACAGTTTGTGCTCTGTCCTGTAGGAAGAGGGGCTAGGAAAATAGCCAACCAGAGCCCACGGTAGCACCTAGGGCCTGCTGTCACCTGTAAGGCAGATGTCACATACAGAGACACTGGAGCTGGTAGCTGAACTGCCTTAGCCAGGAGCCGGGCCTCCCAGCAGGAGGCAGCACAAATGGAAAGCAAACCCAGTGTGGGGGCCGGGGCTGAGAGTATCTCACTCTCACCCAGGCCTGGCCTGGGCACTCGCAGTCCCCTCTGCTGGCACTTGGGTTCCCACGCCCTCCCCCTTACACACACTCGGGAAAGGAAATCACATAGGGATGGCAAGCTGTCCTGGGAGAAGCCTGGGACCCAGGGGGAGTGTACAGATAGAGTAAATGCAAGCCACAGGGCAGTCAGCATGGCCTGAGCTGGGCCCCTCGGTGTTAGGAAAATTGTGACATAAACAGCACATGCTCTGGGGCGGACGACGTGTGACTCCAGACTGCCCCCAACGTCCTTTAACACTCAGCTTTCCCTTGCTCTGCTGTCCTGGGCATCTCCTGGACCATGAAGGGTATTACCACTTGATTGCTCACTTTTTCTTAGCAATGTCTACTTTGGACTTTCAATTCTGAAAAAGGGCTTTTCTGCTGAGACTGCAGCACTGAACCACAAGCCCTCTCTATTATAATGTGTGCAGTAGTTCAGTTCCTTCTTGGGCAACTTTTGCAACAGAAAGAACATTGAAAGGGAAAAAGAAAATCAGCAAGGGAAGGTTAATTTCTTAAAATAAAAAATTCCCAGTAGTACTTTATGCAGAAAGCATGGTTTCCCACTCAACACCTTGGGGACAAATGCATGTATATCACTGTGTCGTGGCACTGTTGTCTTCCCAGAAAGGGCAGAACTTATTCTCCTGCCAAGATAAAATAACAAGGGGGCAGGTGATAAGGAGTATTGTTCAGGGGCAGAAAGGTGAAGTCAAAAGGCCCCAGCAGCCCGCTGAGGACCTCTTGGAGCAGGGAGAGAGCCCATAAGACAGGTGTGGCAGGTAGCCAGAGGGCAAGGGTGGCAAGCAGACTGAGGCGGACCATAGCCACTGACCAGAGTAGTCATAGTCAAGATGTTCAGGGAGGCCTGAATGCCTTAGCCCCGAGGTCCAATGCCTCTTGCTGCGCAGCGTGGCTAGCATGGAAGGCTTCGTTCAAAGACCCCTCTACAAAGGGGAAATCTCAGACAGAAAATTGGGACCAGAGGAAGAGGCAGCAGCTCAGCCATGTGCATCTGCCAAATGCCCAAGTGCAGAGGGATGGGACCCCAACCTTGCAGGACAGGGCAGCAGGAATAGTTAAGGGCACAAAGACTTGTCCAAGGAAAACACTATTAAGGAGGGAAAGCAGGTATTTGCTCTCACGGATGTACAATGCTATACAGATGCTGCTGCCACAGAAGACAGCAAGCCTAGAGACGCAGGAGAATGTGGCAAACATAACAAGAACAACAGCCAGGATCCCCGTCTTGGCTCACATCCCCATCCCACTGCACACCACCAACCCGGCCAGCCCCACCATTCACTGGGCTAGCCGCTGAGTTAGTCTCAGGCAGAGTAAGCCTCACAGTCTTCGTTTTAGCCTCCCACAGACGTCACTAAAATGTCAGGGAGGCAGTGGTGGAGTCCACCAGACCAACTATCACCAGGTGAGGGGCAGTCACATGGGGCCTGAAGACAGGGCAACCCAAGTGTGCCGGTCACTCTCACCACTGCGGAAAACCACAGACTGCCATCCTCAGTCTACTCATCTGTAGAATGGGAACAACTTCCCTCCTGACAACAGAGTTATTGGGAAGATCAAATTAGATAATCTACACAAAAGTATTTTGCAAACTGCAAAGCACTATAAAACTGCAAAGACATGATGATATGCTGTATGCAAGTTAACAAACCTGGCAAACAGTTTGATTTCCTTCTGCATGGCTGTACATCTTACCATTGTTTGTTTTAATAACAAAACTGTATTTTTTTGTTGTTATTTTATTTTTCAACTTGACAAAACTATGTTTTTGTTGTTTATATTTTGGTGTACAATACATCATGTTGTACATGGAAGGGCTAAATAGAGCTAATTAATGTATGCATTACCTCACATGCTTATTACTTTTTATGGTAAAAACACTTCAACTCTTAGCAAATGTCAAGTCTATAATACATTGTTATTAATTTAGCCACCACATTATACAACAGATCTCGTGAACATAAACATTTGTAAGCCAGCTATATATTCAGTTAAGTGATATAAAATTATCATTTCATCAAATAGTAAACGTTCTACCAGTTCATTGTACAGATGTCTTTCAATTTTCTGCTTTAAGGAGACCGACTTTCTTTGCCCCTTGTGGGATAATATATAAGAAGAGAAGAGGAACTCATGGTCCTCCCTGTTTCTCCTGGAACTGTCTCCCTGCATTTCTAAAGTTACAAGAACTTCCTTGAAGCTAGTGGTTCTCAAACCCAGATTCAATAGGGGCTTTTATAAAAGTCCCAATGGGTTCCAAGGCTGTGGCTTGGTTGCTGATATCAGAACCTCTAGAGGAAGCGCCCAGACATTAAGATTAAAGTACCCATATCGTTTCAATAGGAAGTGGAGGACCTCTGGCCTGGGCCCTTCAGAGAGCCAGGACAGCCGCAACTCTGAGCACGTACCCAGCAGTGACACAGGCCTGGCAGTGGTATCTTCCTTTCTGGGGAGATATTAAGAGATTTTGAGGTTTAGGATTTGCCACCATTTTTTAATACAGGAAGGTAATGTAATCAATCATCTTAATCGATCACGTCTTTTCTTCCATTATGAATTTTCTTTTTTCCTTAAAGATTGTTTCAAATATGACATATTCATGTGACCTTCCATTTTCTCTTTTCTATCACTAACATTTTCAAGGTAGTACAACTAATTTATTTCATTCTTAAAAATCTATGGAATGGAAAATCTGAAACTATAATTCTTCTTTGAACTCACACTCTGCTGTATGACAAGCAAGTCCCATTACAACTAATCAGTAAATTATCTGGTTTTTGTTTATCTGCAACCCAAGTAAACACAATTTTGCATGCCACTGAACTGCAAGCTTAAGTATGAAATGTTTCAAATTTTATATAAGCAACTTTCTCAACTGCAATGCTTCTGAACTCATGGGAGCTAAGTAATTCGAGAAAGAATAATTAAATTTCTAATTTTAATTCCCATAGGGCTATTAAATGCATTTAACAAACATGAATGGAGAGACTGTTCTGAACAAGGTGCCTCAGAGATGTAATAAGAAATAATGCACGAGCTTCTCCTCAAGGGCTTAAGAGTCAAAGGGAGGAACGATGTCCACACAACTCATTTCTAATTATAAATACTTGTTCAAATGCTCAGTATTCTCCTCAACCCCAGAAGTGGAGATATATATATATATATATTTTTTTTTTTTTTTTTTTTGCAGGGGGACAGAGTCTCGCTCTGTCACCCAGGCTGAAAGTGCAGTGGTGCAACCTCGGCTCATTGCAAGCTCCACCTCCTGGGTTCACACCATTCTCTTGCCTCAGCCTCCCAAGTAGCTGGGACTACAGGCCCCCACCACCACACCCAGCGAAATTTTTAGTAGAGACAGGGTTTCACTGTGTTAGGCAGGATGGGCTCGATCTCCTGACCTCGTGATCTGCCTGCCTCAGCCCACCAAACTGCTGGGATTACAGGCATGAGCCACTGCACCCGGCCAGAGATAAATATTTTTAAAAGACACCTAATTTTTCCTATCTGTTCTCTCACAGCATTGAGCAGGGCTTCCCTTCCCCTTGATCAGTCAGCACTTTGGGAGAACTAGGGAATTAATTTTGCACAGAATCATGGAGTTGAAAGGGGTATCAGAGTAGGCAGCTATGGTTCTTCATTTCACATGTTCAGTTAAGACCTAGAGAATATCCCCAGAGTGGGGACCCAAGCCAGAAGGAGGCGTCCTCTAGGCTGGGGGCACTCTCTTTCTCCAGCCTGGACCAGGTTCTCTAGTCACTAGTCAACGGGCATGGAAAGAGTCTAATGTGAATGCAACCACACACCGATCTTCTAATAAACCATACATGCTAAGCAGTGGGCTGGCTCACCTGTATCCTCTCCTCTTCTAGAGCCCCTGAAGCACCTTTTCTGATGATGCATTTCTGAACATACTGCTTGCCAGATTGTAAATGGGATAAGTCAGCTTTGGTAGAAGAAACCTTGTCTACCTCTTCCAGAACAGGCAGAGGACCCTGGAGGGATGTCCCAACTGGCTGCATGTGCTGTGTCTGAGAACCCAGAGTCAATGGGCACTTACAACCACGTGGACCCAAGAGCTGAGTTCACATTCAATACCTCGACAAGGTAAACAGAATAATCAAGAGATTTGGGGATGAACTGCAACCCACCCTTGCAATTCTAGGACATATTTCCAAGGGATTAAGTACAACCTTTCAATGTGCCTACCCAATAGCTGCAGACCCTCAATGCCAAGTTAAACAGACAATCAGAGAGTTTTCACTCAATCTAATAATCTAACGCTGTACTTGCAAAGGACCCACATCCTTCCTTGGGGGCCCATGTCATCGCACAGATGGCACAGACACCCGTGTCCTTCACCATGGCAGTCAACATCAATGGCAAGAGATGGCCAGTGGTCTCAGAACCAAGGACATGCTCTGGGAGCAGCTCTAGGCTCTGCAAGGGAATATACTTAGGGTGGGGGTGACAGTGCAGACCCTAGCCTGGCATCATGCCTCCCCCAGGGGAAAATGCCAAGACCACCTTCTCTGGCAGTACCTCAGGTCACAGTCACTGCCCACTCTCCTCCCTGAAATCTACTCCGAGGACTCTACCTTTGGAATGCTATTCTTTTCTTCTCTCCCACCCCCTAGTTTTTCATGTAAAGGACTAATCTTTCATCATCCCCAAGGATAAGGAAGTACGTTCTGTAATGATCCTGCCCAATGAGCCCTTGTGTGCCTGTTATTCTCATGCAAAGCAGCACCTGAGATACAGGGGACATAACTGGCTTCCCAGGAGCTCAGTATCTACTCTGAGTGAGAGGAACTTCACTTAGCATTGCTTAACAGAGCTGGCTTGTATTAGTTCATTTTCACACCACTGATAAAGACATACCCGAAACTGGGAACAAAAGGAGGTTTAATTGGACTTACAGTTCCACATGGCTGGGGAGGCCTCACAATCATGGCAGGAGGTGAAAGGCACTTCTTACATGGTGGTGGCAAGAGAAAAATAAGGAAAAAGCAAAAGCGGAAACCCCTGATAAACCCATCAGATCTCATGAGACTTACTCATTACCACAAGAATAGCACAAGAAAGACCAGCCCCCATGATTCAATTACCTCCCCCTGGGTCCCTCCCACAACATGTGGGAATTCTGGGAGACACAATTCAAGTTGAGATTTGGGTGAGGACACAGCCAAACCATATCATTACGCCCCTGGCCCCTCCAAATTTCATGTCTTCACATTTCAAAACCAATTGTGCCTTCCCAACAGTCCCTGAAAGTCTTAACTCATTTCAGAATTAACTTAAAAGTCCACAGTCCAAAGTCTCATCTGAGACAAGGCAATTCCCTTCTTCCTATGAGCCTGTAAAATCAAAAGCGAGCTACTTACTTTCTAGACCCAATGGGGGTACAGATATTGGGTAATACAGCCACTCCAAATGGGAGAAATTGGCCAAAACAAAGGGGTTACAAGGCCCAGGCAAGTCCAAAATCCAGCAGGGGAGTCAAATCTTAAAGCTCCAAAATGATCTCCTTTGACTCCATGTCTCACATCCAGGTCACGCTGATGCTAGAGATGGATGCCCATGGTCTTGGGCAGCTCCACCCCTGTGGCTTTGCAGGGTACAACCTCCCTCCTGGCTGCTTTCAGGGGCTGGTATTGAGTGTCTATGGCTTTTCCAGGTGCACAGTGCAAACTGTTGGTGGATCTCCATTCTGTGGTCTGGAAGATGGTGGCCCTCTTCTCATAGCTCCACTAGGCAGTGCCCCAGTAAGGACTCTGTGTGGGGGCTCTGATCCCACATTTCCCTTCTGCACTGCCATAACAGAGGTTCTCCATGAGGGCCCCGCCCTTGCAGCAAACTTTCACCTGGGCATCCAGGTATTTCCATACATCTTCTGAAATCTAGGTGGAGGTTCCCAAACCTTAATTCTTGACTTCTGTGTACCCACAGGCTCAACAGCACCTGGAAGCTGCTAAGGTTTGAGGCTTCCACCCTCTGAAGCCACAGCCTGAGCTCTACGTAGGCCCCTGTTGGCCACGGGTGGAGTGGCTCAGACACAGGGCACCAAGTCTCTAGGCTGCACACAGCTCGGGGACCCTGGGCCCAGTCCATGAAACCACTTTTTCCTCCTGGGCCTCCAGACCTGTTCTCCAGAGGGGCTGCCATGAAGGTCTCTGATGTGGCCTGGAGACATTTTCCCCATGGTCTTGGTGTTTAACGTTAGGATCCTTGCTACTTACGCACATTTCTGAAGCTGGCTTGAATTTCTCCTCAAAAAATGGGGTTTTCTTTTCTACTGCATTGTCAGGCTGCAAATTTCTGAACTTTTATGCTCTCTTTCCCTTTTAAAATGGAATGCTTTTAACAGCACCTAAGTCATCTTTTGAATGTTTTGCTGCTTAGACGTTTCCTCTGCCAGATACCCTAAATTATCTCTCTCAAGTTCAAAGTTCCACAAATCTCTAGGGCAGAGGCAAAATGCCACCAGTCTCTTTGCTAAAACATAACAAGAGTCACCTTTGCTCCCGTTCCCAACAAGTTCCTCATCTCCATCTGAGACCACCTTGGCCTGGACCTTATTGTCCATATTGCTATTAGCATTTTTGTCAAAGCCATTCAACAAGTCTCTAGGAGATTCCAAACTTTCCCACATTTTCCTGTCTTATTCTGAGCCCTCCAAACCGTTCCAACCTCTGCCTGTTAACCCAGTTCCAAAGTCACTTCCACATTTTCAGCAACGCCCCACTCTACTGGTACCAATTTACTGTATTAGTTTGTTTTCACCCTGCTGATAAAGACATACCCGAAACTGGGAACGAAAAGAGGTTTAATTGGACTTACAGTTCCACACGGCTGAGGAGACCCCAGAATTATGGCAGGGAGCGAAAGGCACTTCTTGCATGGTGGCGGCAAGAGAAAAATGAAGAGGAAGCAAAAGCAGAAACCCCTGATAAATGCATCAGATCTTGTGAGGCTTATTCACTATCATGAGAATAGCATGAGAAAGATCAGCCCCATGATTCAATTACCTCCCTCTGGGTCCCTCCCACAACACATGGGAATTCTGGGAGATACAATTCAAGTTGAGATTTGGGTGGGGATACAGCCAAACTATATCATGGCTAATGACTTTTAACTCCAAGAATCCCCAAGCCATAGAAGCCCCTCCATTCTTTTTACCCACACCTCCTCTTCCTACACACACACACACACACACACACACACACACATCAAAGCAAGTTCATCTAAGCAACGCCTTGGTTACAAGTGCAAACTATAACTACATCAACTGTCAAAGGATAGAAACTGGGCTAATGGTGAGACAAATACTGTCTCCAGTTTCTTTTACTGAACAACTTATCAATCTAGAACTTAAGAACCCATGGCATACACTCACTCATCTGCTCTACCCTAAAGCCTACAGGATGGCCCAAGAGATATTCTGCCCTTGCGACCCCCCCGGGGCTGTGCCCAAGGTCACACAACTGGTCATCAAGTCCAAGTGAGCTGGAAGCATGTATCATTTATTTTTACTGTTCAGTGATGATCTTTCAAGAGATGGTATATTTTTTAAAAGACAGTCGAAACAAATACTCCAATTCATACATTTTACAAAGAAAAAGTTAACTATGTACCTCTTGGATGTCAAACAATTTTTGTAAAAGGCATGAAAAATTATACATGCAAATGTGTTGCCCACACTACAATAACACACGTTGTCTTGAAACCTCAAATCATCATTAGAGGAATTGTGAGGAAATGGGCTGCAACCATGGTATGGTTTTTAGACCCCCAAGATAAAAGGGTATTGCATGGACTTCAGGGATGATGTAAGGTGATCTGGGGGAGGAGGACGTGCTGAGTCCAGGACACTGTGCATTGTGTGGTCTCTTCTGCAACGAAGACATGACAGGCTAACATGCTAACCCTGAGCTTACTGTAAAAACTCGGAGAACTTAATTCATAGAAAGTTCCTAAAATGTGGGCACAGAAATTATTTGGGTAAATTATTTGAAGATGGGTGTGTTAGCCCTGGGGGCATGAAAACTGGGGTCTTCTAAGAGGTAGCAAGGTTCAACCTGCCTGCACCACAGACAGATGTCTGCTCTCACTCCAGGCAGCCACCTCCTCTTGAGTGAGCTCCTAAACCTTTGTCTCAGTAACTGAGAAACTTAATCTAATCTCACAGAGGGATGGGTGTATGGTCTGTTCACACCAACCCCCAGCACCATGTGAAACTTAACAGTAATCTAATAAAACAAATGAAACGCTGAACAGACAAGGAAATGAATTTCAAAGGTCTAATTTTATATTTCATAAAAGTCAATACTGCATCTTACTCATGTATATTCATTCAAACATCAAATTTCCATTATATTTATAAGGAAAATGAGATTAAGAATAAAATATGCTCGAATAGAAAATATTTCCTTGGAAGGAGAAACTCAAAATCCTTCAATCCTACAAAATGAGTTTACTTTAGACTTATCTACTTAACTAAGAGAGATGTATTTAAAACTTGTATTAGCATTAATGTGTATTTGACTTCCCAGAACGTGAGATGCTGTGGAGCAGAAATTGGTAATAGCAAGGACTGGGGTTTTGTGGAATCATGCAATTTTACCGAACAAGGCTTTAGATGCATGGGAGACTAACTCTTTCCCTTTGCCGCGAGGAACCTAGAGCATGACAGGCCAGGCCTTGGCCAGCTGTAGCTGCTGCATGGCCCACTCCCTCCCAATCCTAGTCTATACACCCCCACTTCCCGGTCCAGAAATGCTGTGTGCAAACCAGCCAGCTAAACACGCCTCCACAACACAGGCAAGCAATAAGGCGGCGTCCGGCCCTTCTCTCCATTTCAGCTTTTTAAAGACTTATTTTTAACCCACTTCTCTCGTCTGTTACTATGAATGATGAAGAACGCCATTCCAAAAGTGTGACGAAGGCGGTTCCCCACTTGTGGCATCTTGTTAAGGCCATCTTATTCTTGGTCTCACACACAAACTTTTTGGGAGACATGGCAGTCTACCAATGGGCAAATAAAATTCTTTTTCCAAGGTTCAAGGGTAAAATATTTTCACATTAAATACGTTACAAAAAATAACCAGCATATCTTATTCCCATTTTGTCCTCAAGGATGAACAGCTTCTAAAGGGATTTGGCATCACCTATTTTACATCTAGTGGCACTTCCCCTTTAACCATTTACAGTGTTCAATCAAGGTGAAGAGCCTGATTCACTAAACCTGAAAAACATGTTATTCCCACTTGCCCCCTTGAAATCAGTAGTTCAGTTTTCCACGCAATTTAAGTGGAATGAGAAGCATAAAAAAATGCCCAGTCATAGTACTGGGCTAGTTCTCTAGTAGGGCATCTGTGAAACTTCTTTCCTTTTAAAGTGTGATGTTCCCTTTTGCACAGGGCCTCCATGAGGAACCTCAGTAGGAGAGAGCAGTTTTTGGTCTTCAGCAACACACCCAGATGCTGCAATGACCATCTAAGCATGGGAAACACCTATCCCAACTCACCAAGATGGCCCTGGAGCACAAGCTGGCCTCTCTGAGCTCAGACCCTGCAAGGAAAAGCCTCCCAGGGAACATGTGGTTGAATAACCTGGCACACACTTAAAATCAAATAAAGCACATTTTAAGTGAAAAAGCACAGTTGCCTTTTTTGTTGTTGTTTTCATTTTCTAGGGAAAAATAAAAGCACAGTAATGAAACGTTTTTCATCAGAGAAATTTTGAGGCCAAGAGCCCTTCCCATCTCTTTTAGACACGTCATGGAAATAAATGTGGCACCATCAGGAGGTCAGAGGCCATGACTTGCACACAGCTTGCTCAGAGCAAAGTGCCCCTTCCCTCCTCCACCAGGCTTGGGGGCCACAGGAGTTACTTCCTAAGTGGACACCTGCCACCTATAATCCAGTGCAAGGGGTCAAATAGGCCCCTCTGGGAAGTACCACCACACAGGGTCCCAGGGCCTAAGTCAATCGGGAGTCAAAGCCAGGAGCAAACATCAAGGATGTGCAGGAGAGGATTTCCACGGGGTTGCCCCGGCGGGCACATTCACGCCCTGACCAGGACACCGGCCAGTAGTTCACTGAAGTCAACTTTCTCCTCTCCAAACTAACATTCTCACTTCCGCAGTCTGAGAAGGCACTCAATCCTGAGACTCAAAGTGTGCTAAGAGCCACCTTCTAAAGACATGGAGCCACTGAAGCAATCTCTGCTAGGGAGGCCTGCATTCCAGACTCCACAACCTCTGGTCATTCAAGTATTGCCCCCAACCCTCCTTAAGTTTCCATCTCTTGGAAGACAGGCATGCGGGAGCGGAGGGGGAGGGGCGGGGGGAATCGGGGACGGAGCACACCGGCGCACACATATGAACCCGCCTCAACTTGACGATCCACTCCCAAGGTGGCTCTGACACAGGCCCGCCAAGCCGCGTTTAGCACGCCCCCTGCTGGCCCACAAGAGCTGATTCAACCTTTCTTCTGTGGGCCTAAGGCATGAATAAATGACCTTAAGATCCCAGAGGGAACAGAAAGAAAATCAGGGCAATTTTGACTTCTTAGAAACGGAAAATGTGACAGTGATCTCTTTTGGGAGATCACTGATAACTCCCAAATTTAAGCACTCTAAACATACAAGGCGGATGAAGAGGCTTTAAAGTGGTTGTTTTAAAATGTTTTAGGGAAATGTGACCCATACCTAAAGATTTAGTGGAAACACTTGCATTTGAAGTTTTACAAGCACTACAGTGAGTTAAACCATAAACGTGGTGAATATTTTCACGAGTCTACAGGTGAAAAAAAAAAGACGGATATGGGGCCAGACTGATTTCACAGACTCCATTTTCAAAGAGTTTGGAATCCAGACCCTTAAAAACCAATCTTTATACTATTGAGGACATGTTGTAAAGAAGAATCTCTGCCACAACTCAAGAGTTGAGTTCTAAAGCAACTACACACAGCGGGAGCAGTGTCATCCAAAAGCAGCTCATTTGGAGCCAGTTTCTCATCTCACTTAGGCACACCATTGGGAATAAATGCGGCACCATCAGGAGGTCAGAGGCCAAGAATTACACACACTTGCTCAGAGAAAGGTGTTCCCTCTCCTTCTCCACCAAGCTTGGGGGCCTCAGGAGTTACTTTCTAAGGGAAAACCCCTGCCACCTATGATCCAGGCCCAGGTGAGACCCGCACGTGGCAATACTTCGTAAAGCGGTGATTTCCACCCATTATCAGCCTGAACACTACAGGCCTAAGTAACCACTGTTTTCCCATTCTTTTCACACCAATACAGGGTTCAAAAGATTGAAGTTCCTAACCAGGTTCCAACTTTTGAGTGGCATATGGTATTAAATTCCTTACAGACCCAATACAATCACACTAATAATTTAAGTCATGCTTATTTTAACCAATTAGGAGGTGTCATTAATTATTAAATACAAAAATGTCAATACTTTTGTCCCTTATTGGATATCCTTTCGATATGATAGGCTTAAGTAGATACTCAGATTGTCTTGAGAACTTGCTTAGTTTTGTTCCCATAAGAATTGGTGCTAATGGCACACGCACAATAAAATAATGGAGTGTTGATCCCATTTAGCAGGGAATGTTTACCCAGAACTGAATGTGCCGTGCAGATCTACCTCTGTTCTCCTGAACCCTCTTTGGGTCTTGAAGAGGCCTTTGAAGCTGGTGGGACACACAGCTGCTGGGAGGACCCTAGTGAACCTGCCTCCCCGCCTTCGCCCATGGCAGGCTTCTCCCGGGCACACCCTGGAGGAGGAGAATGGTGAAGAAGGACACCTGCAGATTTTCCTGAAGCAATTAAGACCTGTAAAGATTTAGGCCCCGCTGTCAACCTTTTCCTGGAAACATTATCTGCCCCATAATATTTTTAAAAACTGTTCCTCTTACAGCCCACTTCCATTTACAAAGCTATCACCCGGCGGTAACCATGTGCATGTCATACATGACTTTCCCCTGGATCCTTGTGCTGTGGATGAAGCATTTCCCTGATCGGGGTCTCACAAGTTTCCCTTCAGCTACTCTTAAATCTATACATTCTCAAGCCAACAGACAGAAATAAAAGTCATTTGCACTTGTGTGAGGTAGCTGAGTTTACAGAGCAGAGGCAAATCCATTTTATTACAGAGATTCTCAAAGGGCTGCAATAGCTTCACCGGGAGGGAGGAGGGTACACTTGAGCGGTTGTGTCCAATGAAGGAAAGTTTTAGTTAATGATGACATCACTGACATCTCCCAAATTTAAAGGAGCACTTAAAGCACCGCAGATGCAATTTTTTCCCCTCCAGTGAGGAGATACTAGGGAAGGCCTCTGGGTTCACAGCCAAATTGCATTAATGGTTTGCCTGCTGTCCAGCGAGACCCAGCAGAGCGAGCGGGACGGTGGTGCGCGGGGCCGCGGAGACCCACGCAGCCACAGCTCCGGTGCCCGGCAAGCGGCCTCGCTCGCGGCTCGGCGCCGGGCCCTGCCCGGCCGTCTGCCAGAGCCGCGGGACCCCCGACGCGCGCGCACGGACCGAGGGGCCGGTAGCCCCACGCCTGGCATCACGTTCCAGTGCGGACAGCCAAAGGGCTGAGCGGAGGCAGCAGCCCCGACCCAGCGGGAGCGCCGCGCCCTGCCCGAGAGAGGCGCGCCACGCCGGGCCGGAGCCGGTGGCCCCCGAGCCCGCGGGGTCCGGAGCGGAGCCCGCAATGCAGACGCGCCGGCAAGCCCAGCCGGGGTCCGCGCCCCCCGCGTCCCCGCGCCCTGGCCCCGCGCTTGCCCGGCCTCAACGCCCACCTGCCTCGCCACGGAGCTCGGGAAGGAGCCGGTGCCGGCCCCGCGCCCCGACAGCGCACCTGCCTGGTCCGCGGGCCCGGCCCCGCCGCCCGCCGGCAGCACCGCGGCCAGCGCCGTCTTACCTGCCGCGCCGCGCCGCTCCGCTCCGCCAGCCCGCAGCGCCGCAGTCGCCGCTACCCGACTTCCATTTTCTCTCGCTTTAAAGGAAAACCAGATCAGCTGTTTTGCTCCCGCTCGGGCTCCGCGGCCCCCTCCCCAGCTGCCGCTCGCGGTCCCGGTGGCCTCTCCTCCCCCGCCTCCTCCCGCGCTCCGCTCCGCCCCTCCCGCCCCTCCGCTCCGCCCGCGGCCGCGCGCAGCGCCCGCCTCCCGGCTCCGCCTGCTGCCTCCCGGCGCGCGCCCTTCTCTGGCGTCACCGGTCGCGTTCGCGCCCCGCCCCCGCCCCGCGCGAACGTGCGCGCGCCGCGCCCTGTGCCCCGCCCCCGCACCGCCGGGGCCGGGCACGGAGAGCGCGTGCTCGCGGCCGCGAGCTGAGGTAGGGGGGACGCACAGCGCCCTCGCGCCCGCGCGCCCGCTCCGGCTCTCCCACGCTTGCCCCTCAGGGTGCCCCCTTCTGCGCTGTCTGCCTGGACTGCAGGAAACGTTGCTTAAACAGCCTGCCTTTTCCTGCTGCCTGACTCGCGCCATCTGCGGCCACCTATCTCGTTTCTTCCCCCTGGCTGGCGCACCCTTCCTTCCTAAACATCCCAAACTTTCTCCCACCCAGGCTGTCCAGGCTGCAGTTTCTACGCCCTGCGCTGGGGCCTGTGCATTACACCTAATCCAAAGCTGGTCCTTTTACCTCCCAAAGAGGTTCTGTGACCTTTTCCCATGTTTTGCCTTCCTCTAAAGACTTTTTCACGCCACCCCTTCAGATGGTTCCCCTCCCTGATGGCAAGACCTGCTCGCTGCTCTGGGCCCTTCTCACGTCACCCTGTAGATGTAGCCACGCTTCCTTATCCCAAACAGGACGTTACATTGCAGATGACCCATACCATCCTGGTGTACTTCTAAACAATCATTATTTTACTTTTAGTTTAGGACTTTTTGCTTGACTTTAAACATTGTATGTGTTTAATAGTGTTTAATAATTTGACTTTTAAAATTAATATTCAGTAAAATTGGTTATTTGATATATAATCCTGTGATCTTGAACCCTTGTTTGGATTCATGTAATCACTAGCGCAATAAAGAGCTCCCTAGTTCTGCCCTTTTATAACAACGCCCCTCCCATCCCTAACTTTTGGTAACCACTGATAGGTTCTCCATTGCTACGGTTTTGTCTTTGTGTGTCGTATACTTGGAATTACGCAATATGTAACATTTTGAAATTGACTTTATTCCCTCATCATTATACCTTGGAGATTCATCCATGTTATTGTGTATAGTAATAGTCCTTTTTATTGTTGAAGGGAGTCTCATTATTTGTACCACATTTTGTTTAGTCACCCACTGGAGAATATTTGGGTGGTTTCCAGTTTTTGGCGACTGTGAATAAACATTCTATAAACATTTGCATGCAGCGTTTTGTATGGACAAAAGTTTTTAAATTAGTTGGCTAAATATCTAGGAGTGCAATTGCTAGATCTTATGGTAAATTTGTTTAACTTTATAAGAAGCAAACAGTTTTCTAGAGTGGCTATAGCATGTTTATAACTATCAGCAAATATGAATCCCTTTCCTTCATCCTCGCCAGCACTTGATATTAGCTATCTCTATCTGTCCATCCATCCATCCATCCATCCATCCATCCATCCATCTGTCTATCATCTACAATTTTAGGCATTCTAGTAGGCATATAGTGCTATATCATTGTTAATTTTCAATTTTCTAATGAAAAATTATGTGGAGCAACTTTTCATATGCATCTGTATATCTTCTTTGGTGAGATGTTTGTTCACATCTTTTGCCCATTAAAAAAATAGGTTGTTTTCTTATGGTTGAGTTTTAAGAGTTCTTTGTGTATTTTGGATAGAAGTACTTTATCTGATACGTGTTTTGCAAGTATTTTCTGCCAGTGGAAGCTTGTCTTTTCATTCTCTTAACAGTCCTGTCCTGAATTTAGGGGAAGTATCCAGTTTCTTACCACTAAATATGATGTTAGCAGTAGGATTTTTTTAGTTCTTCTTTATCAAGATTAAGCAGTTCTCTCTATTCCTTGTTTGCAGAGTTTTTTTATCATGAATGGATGTTGGATTTTGCCAAATTCTTTTTCTGCATCTATTGATATGGTCATGTGATTTTATTTTCTTTAGCTTCTTGATATGATGGGTTACACTGCTTGATTTTCAATTGATTTTCAAAGAACCAGTCTTGCATACTTGGATCAAATTCTACTTGGGCATGCTATATAATTGTTTTCATACACCATTGTATTCAATATGCTAATATTTTGTTGATGACTTTTGCATCTATGTTCATGAGAAATATTTGGCTATAGTTTTCTTTTTTGTAATGTCTTTATTTTGGTATGCGGGTAATGCTGGCCTCATAAAATGAGTTAAGAAGTAATATTTAGTTGTATTTTCTGTAAGAAATTGTAAAGAACCTGTATCATTTCTTCCACAAATGTTTGGTAAAATTCCCTGGTGAAACCATCTGAATCTGGTGATTTTTTTGAAACTTCATTGATTTTTGATTCTTGGTCTTTGCAGATACAGAGCTATTAGGTGATCTGTTTGCTTTTGTGTAAAATGTAGTTGTATCGTTCAAGGAATCGGTCCTTTTTATCTAAATATTCAAACTTGTGGGTGTAAAGTTGTTCATCATAAACCTTTATGATTCTTTTAATATCTATGAAATTAGTATAGATGACTCCTCTTCCATTTTTTGATATTGGCAAACTATGCCCAATGTCTTTTTTTCTTGGTTAACCTGGATAGGTTTATTAATTTTAATCATCTTTTCAGCTTTTTCTTTGTTTTGTTGATTTTTTTCTATTGTTTTCTATTTTCAATTTTATTCTCTAATTTTTATTATTCCTCTTTGTTCTGCTTGTCTTAGGCTTAAATTGCTCTTCTTTCTCTATTATCCAAGGTGACAATTTAGGTTGTTGGTTTTAGATTTTTCTTCTTTCAAATGTATACATTTACTGCTATAAATATCCCCGCTTTTACTGCATCCCACAAATTTAGAAAAGTTGTACTTTAATTTTTATTTAGATCAATGTTTTTAGTTATTCTTGAGATTCCTCTTTGACCCAAATGTTATTTAAAAATGTGTTGTTTAGTTTCCAATAATTTGGGATTTTCCAGCTATCATTCTGTTCTTGATTTCTAGGTTACTTCCATTGTGGTGTGAAGACATACCTTGTATAATTTGTTTTTCTTTAATTTGATAAGGTGTATTTTATAGATCAGAATGTGGCCAATGTTGGTGATTATTCCATGCCAACTTGAGAAGAATGTGTATTGTGCTATTGCTAGATCTACAAATATCAATTAAATAAAGTTGATAATGCTGTTTAGGTCAATTATATCCTTACTGATTTTTTGCCTATCTGATCTTATCAATCATGGATAGAGAAATGTTGAAGTATCTTATGATAGTGGATTGGACCACTTTTTCTTTCAGGTTTATCATTTTTTCCTCACATATTTTGACATTTTATTGTTAGGCACATGCATATTTAGGGTTATTATGTATTCTTGGAGAATTAGCCCCTTTATGATTACTAGTTTCTTACCTATCCCTCCCCCCACATCCCTGATAATTTTCCTTTTTCTCAAGTCCCTTTTATCTGAAATTAATGTAGCTACTCCAGTTTTCCTTTGATCAGGGTTAACATGGTATATCTTTCTGCATCCCTTTACTTTTAACCAAACAGCTACTTTGTACTTAATGTCAGCAAGATATAGTGGGGTCTTGTTTTGTTATCTACTCTAGCAATCTCTGTCTTTTAATTGGTGTATTTAGACCATTCACATTTAACACAATTGTTGATCTATTTGGATGAATATCAATCATATTTGTAACTGTTTCCTACTGGTTGCCAGTGGCGGCTTTTTCTGCCTTCTCTGATTTTAATTGAGCATTTCGTGTGGTTCCATTTTATCTTCTCTTAAAGAATATCAATTATACTTTTTAAAGAATTTTTTAGTGGCCATTCTAGAGTTTCTTTTTTCTTTTCTTTGCTTTTTTTTTAAGACAAAGTCTGGCTCTATTGCCTAGGCTGGAGTGCAGTGGTGCCATCTCGGCTCACTGCATCCTCTGCCTCCTAGGTTCAAGCCATCCTCCCAGCTCAGCCCCCTGAGTAGCTTACCATGCCCAGCTAATTTTTGCAATTTTTGTAGAGACGGGATTTCACCATGTTGTCCAGGCTGGTCTCAAACTCGTTAGCTCAAGCAATCTGCCTGCCTTGGCCTCCCAAAGTGCTGGGATTACAGGTCTGAGCCATCGTGCCCAGCCTAGAGTTTCTAATATAGATTTTCTTCTTTTACTAATGTGTGTCCACCTTCAAATCATGGTATTGTTTCACATGTAACGTAGATATCTTATAAGAGTGTGTTCCCAATCCTCCCTCCCATTCCTCATAGCATTGCTGTTAGTCTTTTCTCTTATCCATATGCTACAATGACCTGTTACTATTGTTGCTTTAAATAAGAAGTTATCCTTTAAATTATTAATGAAAATAAAAATAAAAGATTTCATTTTACCTCCATTTATTACTTCTCCAACACTTCCTTTCTTAATGTAGATCCAAGTTTCTGACCTACATCATCTTCCTTCTGTCTGGAGAAAATCTTTTAACATTTCTTGAAGGATAGGTCTGATGGTGAATTACCTCAGCAAGTAAGTCCTTATTTTTCCTTTTTTTTTTTTTTTTTTTGAGACGGAGTCTCGCTCTGTCGCCCAGGCTGGAGTGCAGTGGCGCGACCTCGGCTCACTGCAAGCTCTGCCTCCCAGGTTCATGCCATTCTCCTCAGCCTCTCAAGTAGCTGGGACTACAGGCGCCTGCCACCACGCCCGGCTAATTTTTTCGTATTTTTAGTAGAGACGGGGTTTCACCGTGTTAGCCAGGATGGTCTCAATCTCCTGACCTCGTAATGCGCTTGCCTCAGCCTCCCAAAGTGCTGGGATTGCAGGCGTGAGCCCCCGTGCCCGGCCTCTCCTTCATTTTTTAAGAATTTTTCTAGATATAGATTCTTAGTTGGTTATTTTTTGTCTTTCAAACCTTTAAATATCTCACTCCACTCTTTTCTTGCTTGTATGGTTTCTGATGAGAAATCCCCTGTGTTTCTTGTCCTATTTTTCCATAGGCAAGCCACTGCACCCATACCCCGAATTCAGCTTTTTTCAAGATTTTCACTTTTTCTGTCCTTTTTTTGTTTGTTTTTTGCTTTGGTATTCTGCAGTTTGAAAATTGTATGCCTAGTTTCATTTTTTGTTTCTTTAATCCTGTTTGTTTTTGTCTGACCGACACAGATTTATAGCTTGGTGTCTGTCATTCATGTTGGAACATTCTCAGCTATTATTACTTCAAACATTTATTCTATTATGTTCTCTCTTCTATTTTGGTCAAAGAATTACACATATGTTAAAACTGTTGAAGTTATCCATAGATCTTGGATGTCTGTAGTTCTTTTTCCATTTATTATTATTTTCCCATTTCAGTTTGGGAAGTTTCTGTGGACCTGTATTCAAGCTCACTGATTCTTTTCCTCAGCTATGTCAAGCTGTGCGACGAGCCCATCAAAGGCATCCTTCTTTGTCTGTCACAGTGCTTTTGATTTTTAGCATTTTTTTCTTAGAATTTACATCTTTCTCCTTACATTACCCATGTATTCTTGCAGGTTGTCTACTTTTTTAAAAAAATTATTTATTTTTATTTATTCATTTATTTTTTATTTTATTTTATTTTTTTTTTTTTTGGAGACAGAGTCTGGCTCTGTCACCCAGGCTGGAGTGCAGTGGCACAATCTCAGCTCACTGCAACCTCCGCCTCCCAGGTTCACGCCATTCTCTTGCCTCAGCCTCTCCGAGTAGCTGGGACTACAGGCGCCCACCACCACGCCCGGCTAATTGTTTTGTATTTTTAGTAGAGACGGGGTTTCACCGTGGTCTCGATCTCCTGACCTCGTGATCCGCTCGCCTCGGCCTCCCAAAGTGCTGGGATTACAAGCGTGAGCCACCGCGCCCGGCTATTTTTTATTTTTTTGAGATGGAGTCTTGCTCTGTCGTGCAGGCGGGAGTGCGATGGCATGATCCTGGCTCACTGCGACCTCTGCCTCCTGGGTTCAAGCCATTCTCCTGTCAGCCTCTTGAGTAGCTAGGATTACAGGTGCACACCACTAAGCCCAGTTAAGTTTTATATTTTTAGTAGAGATGGGATTTTGCCATGTTGGCCAGGCTTGTTTCAAACTCCTGACCTCAGGCGATCCGCCCACCTCAGCCTCCTAAAGCGCTGAGATTACAAGCATGAGCCATCGTGCCCAGCTACGGGTTGTCTACTTTTTTCCATTACAGCCTGTATCAGCCAGTGTTCACCAAAGAGGTATATATAATACACACATACATATATACACATACACACACATACACACACACACATATATATACACACATATATTAATATTTAAACATAGGTATGTATGTTTAAGGTCTGGTGTGGCTGTAAGGATCAGAGGCTTCACATTGCTCTAGTGTCCTTGTTTCTGTCTCCTCTCTTGAATTTGGGCCTCCCTGTGTACTCCTCCTTAGAGACAGTCTGTGTTGTATAGTTCTTTATTTGTAAGCCATTGTGATTACAGTAGGGCCCTGTTGGTGTGGTGGTAAGGTATGGGCAAGGGGAAGTGTTATATAATCTTCCAGTGAAATCTCAATCTGTTAGTGAGCCTGTGTCCCTGTCTCAGCCTGTTAGTGGGC
The DNA here is from genome assembly GCF_009828535.3 of Hylobates moloch. Taxonomy (NCBI): domain Eukaryota; kingdom Metazoa; phylum Chordata; class Mammalia; order Primates; family Hylobatidae; genus Hylobates; species Hylobates moloch. Next base: position 83,443,148 of record NW_026652289.1, on the reverse strand, counting down.
CTGTGACTCTCATAAGTGTTTCTTCTGGCCCAACATTCCTCCTCCCCACTGCCCCCTTAGGTGAGACAGAGACATGCAGTCTGTGGGGCTGGGTTGAGAGGAATTTCCTTTTCCACAGCTCTGGGAAAAGACTCTGATAAAGGTTTTTTCCCATTAAGAGTAACCCTGTCACATGGAGAATGCTCTGGATACACTTCACAAGGACTGTTTTTTTCCTCTTTCTTCCAGAGCCAGGAAGGACTCTTCTTTGGCTTGTCACTGTGAAACCTGGTGAGGTTGATGGAGGTCATGTTCCTGAAGGTATGAGGGGCCTCCCAAGACTGAGCCACCAGGCGTTTCTCACTCTCAAGCTAGTCCATGCCCAGACTCCAGTAATTTGTCAAAATTACCATTTAAGTGTTCCTGTCAGTTTATAGCCCTAGCAGCTTCTTCAGGTGAGCAGATCTCAGCTGTGACTCTCTGGTTTCACCTGTCTCTTCAGATTTCTGGATGACAATTTGTCCTACAACTCAATTCTCTGATGGGTCCAAGAAAAGTCATTGTTTTCCCATTTTTCCAGTTTCTCTGATTGTAAAGACAGCTGCAACAGCATCCAAGCTCTTTACAGTCAGAGCCCAAACCATAACTCTCACTTTTCTTGTGGTTTTAATATGCAATTTCCTAATAGCTTATGATATAGAGCCTCTTTTTATGGAAGGATTCACCATTCTTGTATTTTTTTCATGAACTTTCTGTTCAAGTATTTTTTTTTTCCATTTTGATGGGATTTTAAAATGTTCTTACTGTTGAGTTTTGGGGTTCTTTACACATATTCTGGATATAAGTCAGTTATCAGATATGTGATTTACAAACATTTTCTTCAGCTCTTTAGCTTGACTTTTCATCATATTAAGAGAAGTTTTCTTTCACAGCAAACATTTTGCATTTTTATGAAGTCCAATTTAGAATTTAAAAAAATTATGTGGCTTATGCTTTTGGTGACACATCTAAGTACTCTTTGCTTAATTCCAGGCAACAAACATCTTCTGTGTTTTCTTTGAAAAATTTTACAGTTTTGCAATTTACATTTATATCTCTAACCCATTTTGAGTTAATTTTTATATTAGGTGTGAGGATTGGGTCCAGGCACATTTTTGGGGTCATGTAGATATCTAGATTTCTAGCACCATTTGTTGAAAAGGCCATCCTTTGTGCATTTAGTAATATTTGCCTTTGTTCAGTTGTCAAAAATCAATCATGTGGGTCTGTTGGGTCTGTTGCTGGATTTTGTGTTGTGTTGTGTTGATGTATTTGTCTATCCCTTTAGCAACTGCATGCTGTCTTGACTACTGTGGTTTTTATTGATTTTTTTAATCAGATATTGTGAGTACTCCAGTTTGTTCCTTTTCAAAAAAATGTGGCTGGGCTAGTTCCTTTGCCTTTCTGAATAACTTAGAATCAAGCCTATGTGTACCTATAACAACTCTTTCCAGGGTTTTGATGAAAATAGATTTAGATCTGTGGCTCACTTTGGGGAAAATGAAGACTTTTTTTTTTTTTTTTTTTTTGAGAGGGAGGCTCACTCTGTCTTCCAGGCTGGAGTGTAGTGGTGTGATCTTGGCTCACTGCAACTTCCACCTCCCGGGTTCAAGCCATTCTCCTGCCTCAGCCTCCCGAGTAGCTGAGATTACAGGTGTGCACCACTATACCTGGCTAATTTTTGTATTTTTTGTAGAGTTGGGGTTTTACCACGTTGGCCAGGCTGGTCTTGAATTCCTGACCTCAGGTGATCTGCCCGCCTCTGCCTCCCAAAGTGCTGGGATTACAGGCGAGAGCCACCATGCCCAGCCATTAATATCTTAATTATATAGGGTCTCCCAACAAGTATACATGGTATAGGTCTCTCCATTTATCTAGCTTTTCTTTGATTTTTCTCATTAATGTTTTGTAATTAAACATTCAGATTCTGTACATGGTTAGGTAGATTTATTTCTATTTCCTTTGTAGATGTAGTCAATTAAAAATTTTTTTTCCATTTTTACCATTCATTACTAGTATATATAAATATGATTGATTATTGTCTGTTGACCTTATATTCTGCAACCTTATTAGTTCTAGGAGCTTTTTCATACACTCCATTGGATTTTTCTGTGTAGATAACCTTGTGTTCAGTGAATGAAAGCTGTTCTCTTCTTTTTACCCATCCATATGCCATTTATTTATTTTTCTTGCTTAATTACACTGGCTCAAACTTCTAATGAAAGAATGAAGAGAAGAGATGGGTGTAGACATTCTTGCCTTGTTTCTGGCCTTAGGGGCACAAATTCAACCTTTCATCATTAAGTATGTGGTTAGCTGAAGGCTTCTGTAGATACCATTTGAAGCTGGAGATCCCTGTTAGTTCTAGGAGGCTGAAGCAGTAGGATCGCTTAACCCAGGCGTTCAAGGCTACGGTGAGCTGTGATTGCACCATTGCATTCCAGCTTGGGTGACAGAGTGAGACCCTGACTCTAAAAAATAAAAAAAGAAAAACAAAATGAAAAACCACAAAACATTTGTTGAAGGCTGAATGTACTTTTTTGCGAAAATATTTTTACATGTCCCTTCCCCTTTTGAAATACAATTTTCTATCTACTAGCAAACCTTGGGATATAATGATGATGAAATCTGTGCAGTGGTAGGAAGTATAGTCAAGGAATATTATTTTGTGTACTGCATAAAATGTATTTACGTATCACATGTACTACATCATGAAATGAATAAGTGAAATGGGGACTGTGACTTTAAAAAATTATAACTTTTCCAGGTATATGCAAAATTATGATCATTTTCAATGAAATTCATTAATTATGGCGAGCATATTGCAATAAACTGTGAAAAATGTATTAGCTTTCTAAGACTGCCATAATAAAGTACCAAATATTAGGTGGCTTAAAACAACAGATATTTATTTTTTCAGTTCTGGAGGCCGGAAGTCCAGAATCAAGAAGGTTGACCTTTTCTGGAGATTCTAAGAGAGCATCCGTTACATGCATCTCTCCTAGGTTTTTGTGGGTGCTGACAATCTTGGGCATTCTTTGGTGTTATGGATGGAATGTTTGTTTTCCCAAAAAATTCATTTGTTGAACACTAGCCCCAAATGTGATGGTATTTGGAGATGAGACCTTAGGAATCAATTAGGTCATGAGAATGAGGCCTTGGTCTGGTGGGATTAACGCTGTTAAAACAAGAGCCTCCAGAACACTTGATGTCTTTCTGTCTGTCTCTCTGTCTCTCTCTCTCTCTCTCTCTCCGTCTCTGCACACACCAAGGAAAGGCCATGTGAGCACACAGTGAGAAGGCAGCTGTGTAGAAGCCAGAAAGAGCCCTCGGCAGAACCTGACTATGTTGGCACCCTGATCTAGGACTTCCAGCCTCCAGAACTCTGAGAAAATAAACTTCAGTTGTTTAAGCCACCCATTCTGTGATATTTTGTTATGGCAGCCAGAGAGGACTAAATATGCTTAGCATCTAGATGCATCATTCTAATCTCTGTGCCCACCCTTTCATCCTTTCTCTCTGTGTTCTTTCCTTTTCTTTCTCTTACAAGAACACTGGCCATCAGATTAGGGACTTATCCCAGGTCATCCAGATGATTTTAATCTCAAAAACTATAACATAATTTTATGGGCAAAGACCCTACTCCCAAAAAGGTGATATTCACAGGTACTGAAGGGTAGGACTTGGACATATCTCTTGGCAGGAGAGGAGGGACAGTTTAACCCGCTACAAATGGAATGGAAATAAATAGTTTCATGGCGGTGAAATCTAGGGGTGAGAGGACAAGACATTTTCTCATCATCTTCAATGTGTTGGGAGGGCCGGAGATGTGACTGCATTTCAGTTGTCTTCGTAGCAAAAGAGGTCATGCATAGATGACACTGACAGGTTTGTCTTTGACTCCTTGATAAAAAGAAAGTATGGCTAAGGAGCATTATTTTAAGGAAGGCATCAGGGATGAACTATGTTAAATAATACTGATACTGTGCCCCCGATGAAAATCACCAGCTGAATAGAGGAGTCTGAGAAGAAGCCAGCAGTATCAATTTGGAACCTCCCTAAATCCCCAGGTAAAGAGAGAGCAACTAATAAAATAAACCAAATATACTTATTCTATCCCAAATCCAATGTCAGAAAGAATGGAGACAAGCCATCAAGAAATAATAGCCCAGTGCAGTTTCAGAAACTATGTGAAGAAGTGAAAGGAAGAAAAGGAAAAATAAAGATGGTTGCAGCTTGATGTAAATCCCTTACATTTCTTTCTTACTAAGAGTATCATGCATGCACATTGACCTTTAAAAACAGTTTTACTGGCTGGATGCAGTGGCTCACACCTGTAATCCCAGCACTTTGGGAGGCCAAGGTTGGTGGATCATTTGAAGTCAGGAGTTTGAGACCAGCCTGGCTAACATGGTGAATCCCTGCCTCTACTAAAAATGCAAAAATTAACCAGAGATGGTGGCAGGTGCCTGTAGTCCCAGCTATTCAGGAGGCTGAGGCAGGAGAATCGCTTGAACCTGGGAGGTGGAGGTTGCAGTGAGCCGAGATCATGCCACTGCACTCCAGCCTGGGCGACAGAGCAGACTGTCTCAAAAAACAAAACAAAACAAAAAAAACAAAACAAGTTTACTGTATAATTGACATGCAATAAACCAAACATATTTAAAATGTACAGACTGATGGATTTTGACATATGTGTACACTCAAGAAGCCATCACCACAATCCAGGCAATGAACATTTCCATCACCCCCTAAGTTTCCCTGTGCCCCTAAGTCATTCCTTCCTCCAGCTTCTCCCTACTCTTCCCCCATCCTGTCCCCAGAACACTACTGATCTGTTTTCTGGTGTTGACAATTTTAAAAATACTTTCTCTGCATTCATTGAAATAGTTTTTCTCTTTTAATATTTAATAATTTTTATAATGTTATTGCATACTATTTTCTAATGTTAATGCATACTATTTTATACCTCCTTTACTAATGTTCTGCTAAGGATAATTGCATTTATATTTGTAAATAAGATTGGCCTATGGTTCTTTCTCATGATCTTCTTCTCTGCTTTTGGTATCAAAGTCATACTAGATGCATAAAATGAGTTGGAGAAGAAATCGGTCAGGATGCGCTAGGTTATAAGCCATAACAAAAGACACTGAAAACCTCAGATAGTTAAAAACAAAACAAATGTATATTTCTGGCTCTTGTTACATATCCATCACTGATCACTAGGAGCATCTATGCTCCTCGTAGGCACTCAAGGCCCACATGAGTTCCTTTGCACACGTCTCCACCACTGCTACAGAAGGCAGAAGAGAGCATCATGAACCTCGCAATGGCTCAAGGACATTTCCACTCACATTCTATTGGCCAAAGCAAGTCAGACAGCTGTGACTTCTTACCAGGCGAACTTCCCTGATGACTATCACCATCTGTCCTTCTGTCACCAGATACTCAGTTCTGTCTTCTTACTATGCACAGAAGAGTACACCTTTTCATCAGGTCCAGATGTGGCTCTCCTTTGACTAGAGATCTGTGGCCTGAAGTGACAAATTGCCTCTTTGCGCTTTACTCCTCTGTCTCTCTACCTTTCTCCACCCTGCTCTGGGCCCTGGGAGGACAATCTGCATCAAAAGGCTCCCTTCTTCTCTGGCTTCCAGTTGGGTTTGACAAGAGATGAGAAAGAGGAAACTGAGTGAGTTTGGGTTGCATATTGCTTTTGCTCCCCATCTGTGAGATGGCCACTGGCTGGCAAGCTAGCTGAATTTGGCCTAATTTTCAAGGGAATCGAACCTGCAGTCCACCTGTGCCTGAAAGGAGATATTAGCATTGCATCCATGTCTACTCCAGGAAGCACGGCCTCTGTTTCTCTGGTATTTGGAGATGAGGCCTTGCTCATATTACCTTGGGAGGTAATACGAACAAGATGGAAATTAATGCTTATTGAACATTTTATATAATGTGCTTATTAAACTATCTGAGGACTTTTTTTTTATTTCTTTTTGTGGTGCCATTTGTTTACAGTACAAATACAGATCATAAATTTATGATTCAATGAGTTTTGTCAAATATACACATACATATAACCTGCACCCCTATCAAGATGTAAAACATTTTCAACACCATGGAACATTCTTTTTTCTTATTCAAGATATATTTTTACTCATCCTCAATCTTTGTATTTCTGTACATTTTAGAATCAGCTTGTTCATTTCTACTAAAATATCTGCTGGGATTTTTATTGGCACCATCTTTGATTCTATAGATCACTTTGTACATACTAAATATATTGTAATCCTAAACATATTGAATCCTCCAACCCATTAACATGATATATACATAATACATGTATTGAGGTCTTCTTTAATTTCCCTAAAAGTGTTATATAGTTTTCAGTTTACAGGTCTTACACATATTTTATTAAATTTATCCCTAAGTATCTAACTATCCCTAACTATTGTAAGTGGTATATAAATGCTAACTTTTCAAATTATTTTTGCTAGGATGAAAAAATACACTCGATTTCATATATTGACTTTGTGTATTGCCACCTTGCTAAATTTACTCATTAATTGATTTTTTTTCTTATTGTGGATTGCTTAGGATTTTCTATTAATACATAGGTAATCATGTCATCTGTGAGTCAAGGCATGTTTACTTTTCTTGTTTCCAGTATTTATGCTGTTACTTCTTTTTCATGTCTTAATGTACTGGCTAGGACATCTAGTACAATATGAAAATGAAGTGGTAAGCATATATTTTGCCTGGTTTCAGCTTTTATGAAGACACCATTTGTTTTCTCACCATTTCGTATGTTAGCTGTAGGTTTTTTCTAGAGATCCTTTATTAAATTGGGGAATTTTTCTTCTATTTTTACTTTGCTGATAATATTATACTATGAATAGGTGCAAATTACTGTCAAATGCTTTCTCTATATCTATTATGACGATTTATGATGTTTTCTTCCTTTAATCTGTCAATGTAATGAAATACATTGATTTTTTAATAGATAAACCAATAATGCATTCCTGGGTACACTCCACATGTTCATGATGTATTTTTATATTTGATAAGGTTGATTTCTTAAGGTTTTATTAAGGATTTTTTGTCGTTCTTCATTCTATTTGGTATCCAATTTTCATTTCTTGCAATGTCCCTGCTTGGTTTTGTGTCAGGGTTATACTAGCCTCGTCTATTCTCTTAATGACTTTGTGACTACTTAATCACCTTTATTTGAGTATCCCATTTCTTTAACAGATACATGTAGACTTTATATATTAATATATTGCTGTGTCCATTTTGTTCAGCTGTACTTTACACAGAATTTCATCTTTGTTTTTTAATTTATTTGCAAAAAAAAGTTTATTATGTTTTCTTATTATCTTATGTCCATAGGACCTGTAGTGATATTGCATTTTTTCTGTTAGTGATATTAGCATTAGTAATTTTAATTTTTTATTTTTTTAGACAAAATCTCATTCTGTCACCCAGGTTGGAGTGCAGTGGTATGATCTTGGCTCACTGCAACCTCGACCTCCTGGACTCTAGCAATTCTCCCATGTCAGCCTCCCAAGTAGCTGGGACTACGGGGACATACCAGCATGTCTGGCTAACATTTTTAATCTTTTGTAGAGACAGGCCTTCACCGTGTTGCCCAGGCTGTAAATTTTTGTTTTGTTTTGTTCTGTTTTGTTCTTGATCTATCTTGCTAGATAGATCAAGGGTACATTCAACACGATTTATCACCGTTGATGTTGACCTTAATCACTTGGAGATAATGTTTGTTAGGTTTCTCCATTGTCAATTTACTTTTTTTTTTTTTTTTTTTTTAGATGGAGTCTCACTCTGTCGCCCAGGGTGGAGTGCAGTGGCGCCATCTCAGCTCACTGCAAGCTCTGCCTCCAGGTTCACGCCATTCTCCTGCCTCAGCCTCCTGAGTAGCTGGGACTGCAGGCGCCCGCCACCACGCCCGGCTAATTTTTTTGTGTGTTTTTAGTAGAGATAGGGCATCACCGTGTTAGCCAGGTTGGTCTCGATCTCCTGACCTTGTGATCCGCCCGTCTCAGCCTCCCAAAGTGCTGGCATTACAGGCGTGAGCCACCGTGCCCAGCCTGTCCATTGTAAATTTACTTTTTTTAAACTTCTCCATGCTTTAGTCTTTGGAAGAAATTTACTATGCACAGCCCACACTTAGGGAGTAAGGCGTTATACTCCACCTCCTTATGGGTAAAGTATCTACCTAAGCTATTTGAAATTCTTCTGCACATAATATATTTCTCTTCTTTCCCATTAATTTATTTAATCATTTATCTATGTCTGTATGGATATATGGATATTTATTTTAAACTTAGGGTTATAATCTAAAACTACTTTGTTTATTATGTTTCTCAAGTTGTTCTAGCCTTGACCATTGGGGGCTTTTTGTGTTATTTTTATTAGTAGAATTTTTTATTGAAGAATAATTGAAGTACACTAAAGTGAACATACCTAAAGGGATCTGTTTGATCAATTTTGACTTGCATATATGCCTATAAAGCCATTACCACAAACAGGATAACAAACATTTCCATTTTACCCAAAATTCTCTCTCCACCACTATCCCAAAGCAACCACAATCTCATTTAGTCACTACATGTTAGTTTGCATTTTCCAGAAGTTATATAAATGTAATCATACAATATGCACTTTTACCTTGCTTTTCCACTCAGCATAGTTGTTTTGAGATTCATTCATGTTGTTGTGTGAGTTGCTGAGTAGTATTCCATTGTATAGATATACCACAATTTATAAATCCATTCACTTGTTGATAGTCATTTGACTTGATTCCAGTGGTTGGCCATTATAAATAAAGCTGCTATGTACATGTCTACAAGTCTTTGGCCATATGTTTTCGTTTCTTTTGGATAAATAACCAGAATATTGACTCGTATGGTAAGTGTATATTTAATTTTTAGGCAACTATCAGATTGTTTTCCAAAGAGCATGCCAATTTGTTTATATTCTTGCTAATTCTTGGTAATGTCAATGAATTTTTAATATTTTGGTGATTACAATGGGCATGGATGGTATCTTATTGTGATTTTAATTTGATTTCCCTGAAGACTAATACTGTTGAGCATATTTTCATGTACTTGTTGGCTATTTATATTTCTTTTGTGTGAATGCTTATTCAGATATTTTCCTCACTTAATATTAGCTTGTCTTTGGTTTTTATTTTGTAAGAACTCTTTCTTCTGAATACAAGTCATCTGTCTGATACGTTTGTTGCAAATATTTTCTTTCAGGTTATAGCTTGCTTTTTTTCTGTTGCTTAAGTTTCTTAATGGTTACCTTTGTATGGCAATTTTTTATTTTGGTAAAATCCAATTTTTTAAAATAATTTACCATTGTTGCATTCTATCTAAGAAATCTTTTCGTACCCCGAAGGTCACATAGCTTTTCTACTGTTTTTTTTTTTTTAACAAATTTTATAGTTTTAGCTTTCAGCTTAGGTTTTTTATTCATTTGGAGTTAATTGTGTTTATGTTTTGAAGTAATGGTTGATGTTTGTTTTATTGCAAATGGCTCTCCTATTGTTTCAACACTCTTTAATGAAACTGACTTGAAACTGTTGTCAAAATGAAATCTAGCCTCTCTGTTCTATACATTTATCTATTAGTCTGTCTCCATGCCAATACTGCACTGTCTTGATTACTGTTGCATTATATGAAGTCTTAACATAAGATGGAGTAAGGCCTCCAATTTTTTTTCATTTTGGTTATTTTTCTTGTTTATTTTTATAAAAGGCCGTTGCATTTTTATATAAATTTTAATATTATCTAGTGAATTTCTTTTTAAAAGATTTCTAGAATCATTAATCTATATATCAATTTAGGGATATTTGACACATTAACAATATTAAACCTTAACAATATTGTGTCTCCTGTTTCTTAAGAGGGGCTTGCCAATATCTGGATTTTCATTTATTTAAGTTTCTTCGCATTCTTAGCGCTCTATGGTTTGGTAGGTTGTTTGGTTTCTCGCCTTGTACTTTTTATATCTGTGCTGACTTTCTATATCCTAAGTAGAAGCAGAAGCCATTTTTCTATAGTATATTTTTAGCTTCTGATTCAAATGCTTTATAGCTTCTTTTTAAAATTTGTTTTTATTATTTTCTTTATAAAATAGCTTTATCATGATATAGTTGAAGTGCAATAGTGTACACAACATTTAATATGTACAGTTTGGTAAGTTTTAATATAGTGAAACGGTAGGAGTTTTCCCTTATCCCCCTCACAGGGCAGCTCAAACCCCTAGGGGGAGCATGCAGACAGGCAGGTCACGGGGAGCTGGGGCTCTGACCCCACAGCAGCCTCTGGGGTTGAGTGTTCACAGCTGCCCGAAGCCCCAGTTGATGTGTGTTACAATGTGCTCTTTCAGCTTAGTCGTCCGCAGGCAGCTTGTGTTAATCAGATCAATTAGACCCTCTGCCTTATCGCAAGGATAGAGAGCTTTCTGTATCCCAGGTTCTTGCCCTAGTGTATCAGAAAAATCAGATCACATGTGGGCTTGAAGAATGAGTGCAAGGTTTTATTGAGTGGCTAAGGTAACTCTCAGCAGGTGGATGAGTAGACAGAAGGGGGATGGAGTGGGAAGGTGGTCTTTCCCTGGAGTGCAGCCACTCCATGGCCGGGCTTTCCTCTGACCGCCCTGGGCTGAATTTCCCTCCGTGACCGTGTCTCTGTGCTGTTAATGGCTTGCCGGCATCTGTAGGTATGTTCTTCTGCCAGTGTGTTCCTCTCAACGTCCAGCTGTTTGTGTCTGTGCCCGCTAGGGTCTCGGAGTTTTCACAGACACAGGATGGGGGGGGCGCGGTGGCGGCCACAGTGGTCTTGGAAAATGCAACATTTGGGCGCAAAAACAGGAGTGCCTGTCCTCACTTAGGTCTGTGGGGACAGGCCTGAGGGTGGTGCCCTCACCAGGGACCGTCCCCCCTTCTCTACCCAGAACTTCCCTGCCCTGTTCCTGTATCAATAGTATGCACCTATTAAGCTATCATCACAATCAAGATAATGAATATATATGACATTCTCCAATATTCCTTTATGCCATCTTTGAATCACTCCCTCTAATACCACTGCCCCTATTTATAGGTAGCCACTGATCTGCTATAATTATGTATTGGTTGCATTTTGTAGAACTTAAATAAAATTCTGCTTCCTTCACCTGTCATAATTATTTGAGATTCATCTGTGCTGCTGCATGGATCGTCTGTTCATTGCTTTTGTGGCTCAGTAGTATTGCATTGTATGAATATAGCACAGACTGTTTATCTGTTCATCTGTTGAGGGGAATCTGGGATGTTTCTGAGTTTGAGGTATTAAAAATATGGCTTCTATAAACATATCTGCTCATGTCTTTATGTGGATGTATGCTTTTATTTAAATTGGGTAATAAATTCACAGGAATGAAAAGACTGAAATACATGGTATATTAATTAAGTGATTTTCAGATGTTAAATCAACCTTGCATTGCTAGGATATATCCAAATTGGCCAGGGATATAATCTGTATTATATAGTGCTAAGTCTGGCTTGCTCACGTTTTCTCGAAGATTTTTCTGTGTTTATGAAATCGCTTGATCTGTAGTTTTCTTTTCTTGTAATGTCTTCACCTGGTTTTGGCATCAGAGTATTTCTAGTCTCATAGAATCAATGGGGAAATATTCCCTCTTCTTCAATTTTCTGTAAGAGTTTGTGTAGAATTGTTTACCATCCTCTGTGAAGGCATTTAACCTTGGAAGACGTTTTCTGTTTATTTTGTTGGTTTTAAGGACGTCAAGTACAATATTAATTTCTTTAGTAGATAGATAATTCATATTATCAATTTCCTGTTGAGTAACACTCTAGTTTGTATATTTTAAAAATATTATCCATTTCATCTAACTTGTCAAATTTATTAACATAAAATTATTCTAATAATTCATAATTTTTTTGCATATCTATAGATCTGTAGTGACGTTCTATGTCTCATTCCTGATACTGTAATTTATGTCTTCTCCCCTTTTCCTGATTTGTCTGGCTAGTGGTTTACAGTTTTATTAAGCTTCTCAAAGAACAAACTTTTTATTTATTTATTTTTATTATTTTTATTTTATTTTATTTATTTTATTTTTTTGAGATGGAGTCTCAATCTGTCGCCCAGGCTGGAGTGCAGTGGCACGATCTCGGCTCACTGCAAGCTCCGCCTCCCGGGTTTACTTACGCCATTCTCCTGCCTCAGCCTCCCAAGTAGCTGGGACTACAGGCGCCTACCACCACGCCCGGCTAATTTTTTGTATTTTTAGTAAAGACGGGGTTTCACTGTGTTAGCTAGGATGGTCTCGATCTCCTGACCTCATGATCCGCCCGCCTCAGCCTCCCAAAGTGCTGGGATTACAGGCGTGAGCCACCGCGCTCGGCCCAGACTTTTTATTTTATTGGCTTATTTCTATTGCTTTGTTTGTCTGTTTCACTGAGTGACACCTTTATCTTTTGATAATTTCAATTCTTCCATGTACTTTCCATTTCATTTGCTTTTTTTCCCTGGTTTCCTAAAATGCACTCTAAGGTCATTGATTTGAGACAATTTCCTTTTCTAATTTAGCTGTAGTGGAAGCCCACAAATTTGACCTGCTGTATTTTCATTTTTTCATTCAATTTATACTTTCTCATTTCCCTTTAGAGTTTTTCCTTGATTTGTGTTCTTTAGCAGTGTTACTTGGTTTCTAAATGTTTGGGAATTGATTTTTCCAGAGCTCTTTCTATTATTGATTTTTAGTTTAATTGCTTTGTGGTTGGAGAACATACTTTGTATGACTTAAATTCTTTTAAATTTAATAAGATTTGTTTTGGGGCCCAGAATATTATTGACCTTTGTAAATGTCCTATCGCATGTGGAAAAAATATATATTCTGAGGTTGCAGTGTTGGAGTGTTCCATAAATGTCAACTAGGTCAAGTGAGTTCACATTGTTGTCAAAGTCTTCTCTATCTTTGCTGACTTCCTGTCTACCTGTTTTATTAATTATTGAGAGAGGATTATTGAAATATTTGCCTATAATTAGTAATTTGTTTATTTCTCCTTACAGTTTTATCAGTATTTGCTTCAAATATTTTGAAACACTGTTAGTGGATGTATACCTTTTTAGAATTTTTATGTTCTCTTGATAAATTGAACCCTTTATCATGGTGAATTAACCTTATTTTTGGTCAGAATATTTTGCAGTCTGAAATTGACTTATTCTGTTATTAATCTAGCAACTGTAGCTTTCTTTAGATTAATTTTAATACATTATATAATTTTCTGTTTTTTTCTTTTATGTGTTTTGTTGATTTATATTTAAAATTATCCTTTTTTGAAGACAACATACAGTTGAGGCTTGGATTATCTGACGATACTGACTTTTAATTAAAGTTCTTAAACTCTTTAAAATTGCTGTAATTATTGACTTGCTAGCTTTAAATATTGCTATTCATTTTCTATTTGTCTTTTCTGTATGTTGTTTCCCTTTTCACCTATTTTCTGCCTGCTTTGGGGTAAGATGAGTATCACTTATAATTTGATTTTAATACCTGTTGGCTTATTTGCTATAACTCCTCATTTTGTTGCTTAGTGGTTGTTTTAAGGTTTATAGAATACACGTCTAATTTATCGCTGTCCTCAAATGATGTTATTTCACTTCAAATATAGCATAAGCACCTTACGACAGTATATTTTTAGGTGTCCCAGCTTTTGTGCTATCCTTATCATACATGTGATTTTACATATTTTATAAACCCCACATTACATTGTTATTATTGTTTAAAAAGTCAATAGGTATTGTTTAAAAATCAATCATCTTTTAAAGAGATTTAAATACTAGGAAGCAACCTTGTGCATTTATCCAAGGTGGTTACCATTTTTGGTTCCCTTCACTCCTTTGTGTAGATACATACTAACATCTTCCTTCTGCCTGATGGACTTTCTAGAGCATTTCTTGTTATGTGGGCCTCATGGTGATGAATTATTTTGGCTTTGCATGTCTAAAAATGTCTTTATTTTTTCTCATTTTGAAATGTATTTTTTTTTTCTGGGTATAAGATTCTAAGGTTTTCTTTCATTGCTTTAAATATATTGTTCCACTGTCTTCCTGCTGGTCTTTGTTTTATGAGAAACTTGCTGTCATCCCTATTTTTGTTTGTGTGTGCATAATAAATCTTTTTCTTCCCCCCTGGATGTTTTTAAGAGTTTCTCTTTATCAGGAATTTTGAGCAATTTGGTTATGGTGATTATGGTGCCTTCATGTGATTTTTTTCATACTTCTTGTGCATAAAGTTTGTTAAGTATCTTCAATAATTGGGTTTATAATTTTCATCAAATTTGGAAAGTTTTTGGCTATTATTTCTTCAGATATTTATCTTCCCTGCCCCTTTTATTAACACTGATTACACACGTGTTAGGGCTCTGAATGTTTTGTTATACAGATTACCAATGCTCTTTTCATGTATGTATTGAGTCTTTTTTAATTCTTTCTGTGTTCCTTCTTGGGTAGTTTCTACAGCTATGTCTTCAAATTTGCAAGTCTGTTTCTCTGCAATGTCTACTTAATGCTATTCAGTGCATTATATTTTTTATCTCATTCTTGTGGTTTTCATTTCTCAGGTCTGATTTGGGTCACATTTCTATTTAACCTTTTGAACATGGGGAATAGAGTTGCAATAACAATTTTAATATTCTTGTATGCTAATTCTAATATTTGTATCAGTTCTGTGTTGGTGTGATTGGTTACTTTTTCTTCTCGTGTTACCTCATATTTTCTGCTTCTTTGTATGCTTGATAATTTTTCATTGGTTGCCCAACAATGTTAATTTATCTTGTTGAGTGATGGATTTTTTTGTACTGCTATAAATATTCTTGAGCTTTGTTTGCCATTAAGTTACATTGAAGCAATTTGATCCTTTTGCATCTGCTTTTAAGATTTTTGTACAGGACCTCATGTTCAGTCTATGGCTACTTATTCCTCTGCTACTGAGGCAAGACCCTTCTGAGTATTCTAGTGGCTCAGTCCATTTGTGCAGCCATAACACAATACGTGAGAGTGGGTAATTTATAGAGAACAGAAATTTATTTTTCACACGAACATTCACACAAAATTTATTTTCTGAAGTCTGGGAAGTTCAAAATCAAGGCACTGGCCGACTTAGTGTTTGCTGAGGGTATCTTCTCACAGTGTCTTCACATGGTACAGAAGGCAGAAGGTATGGAAGGGCCAAAGGCACTAGGGTGCTCCCTTCAACCTCGTTTATAAGAGCACTAATCCATTCATGCAGGTGACACCATCATGACTTAACACCTTAAGGCCCAGTCTCTTAATATCATCACCTTGGGGTTTAAGTTCCAACACATGAATTTTGGAGGGACACATACCTTCAAGTCATAGCATTTATTTACACAAGGTCTCATAAATTATCTACCAGTTTGGACACAAATTTTGGTCTGGTATGAGTGCTAGGCACTCATTTTTAATTTTGGGGAGTTCTTTTCTTAGAGTATTAGTCAGGTTCGCCAGAGAAACAGAACCAAAATAGATATATATAGGATATATTCTCTCTATATATTATAATAAATATATTATATTAATGTATTGATATATTAACATTAATATATGATTATAACATATGTAATTATATTAATATTATATAATATATTAACATGAATCTATTATATATAATGTTAACATTAACATGTGTTATGTATACCATCATAATGGATACATATATATTTATTTGCTAATTATGAGGAATTGGCTCACGTGACTATGGAGGTGGAGGAGTTTCAGGATCTGCAGTCTGCAAGCTGGAGTCCTATAGGAAAGCAGATGGTGCAATTCAGTCTAAGTCCAAAGGCCTGAGAACTGGGGGGAGTCAGTGGTGTAAACCCGTGGGAGGCCAGAAGTCAGAAAGATATGTCTCAGCTCAAGCAGCAAGGCAAGAAAAATGGGACAAATTCTTTCCTCTGCCTTTTATTCTTTTGGACCCTCAGTGGATTAGATGATGCCCCCCACATTGAGGAGGGCAATCTACTTCACTGAGTCTGCCAATCCAAATGCTAATCTCACCCAGAAACACCCTCACAGGACACGCCCACGACAATGTTCCATCTGGGCACCTATGGCTGATTTAAGTTGACACATAAAATGAAACATCACACCCAACCGCCGGTAGTTTATGCACATGCGTGCCTTGATAAGTACTGCTGAACACTCAATGAGAACTCTATGCTGATCTCTGGAGCTTTCTCCCTGTGCAGCCCTGTTCTGTGCACGCTATCTGCCTTGATGTCCTGGAATATCAGCTGTCTCTTCAACTCAGGGACCCTTCAGGGTTCTGCCTGAGTTCCACTTTTCTATACCATAGCGTGGAGACAGTGTCAAGGCAACTGTGGAGTTCACCGTTTTCTCTCTCTCAGGAATCACTGACTTTTGTTGCCTAATGTCCGGGGACTTAAAAACTGTTATTTTGTACATTTTTTTCTGTTTTTTTTTTTTTTTTATTGGCTGTCTCAGGCATGAGAGTAAATGTATTTCCTGTTACTCCATTTTATCTGGAAGGTGAAGTTAGCGTTTCTTTTTTGCGGAGATTACTACCTCCCTGGCCCATTGCGAGGCCTCTTTTGCAATTATGATCCATCACACTTGTGACCACAGTATCTCCTTTTTTGTTTGTTGGTTCAGTGGGATGAACAGCCTCAAATTCAGGTCCCAAATTCAAAATATTGATCCATTTCAAATCTGTATAAATCAAGTTATTTTAAAGTGCTAACTGTGCTGCATATCTTTTCAAGCCCGAAGACAAAGAAAATGACTCACTGAGGAGCAGTAGAAGCAATGACAAGGATGATGTAACACATTTGCTTGGTGTCTACTCAGCACTTGTGCTTGACATCTATGATCTCATTTGGTTCTGAATCCCCCAGAGTGGTGGGCACTATTACCATCTCCATCTGATGTATGAGGAAACTGGGGGCACCGTGTGTGGAAGGATGACAGAAGATTGGTTAAGACTAAACTCTCAGCTTTGCCGAAAGTAAGACAGCCCATCAGGAAGGTGAAGAGCCTTAGACAACCGTGCCTCCATCAGGGCCTTGGTGGTAAGGCTAGCTTTTTTGGTGGGAGACAACCCACTGCTTTCTCATCCCTTTCTGTTCTTACCTTAAAGTCCTACCCAAGTAGACCTCATTTCCAGGAAGTCTCTTTAATAAAGGGTGGCTCCCTCCCATCCCAGTTCCTTAGTGACCTCCTGTAAGTGGTATCATTTTAGTTCTACCTCTGGGGAATATGTGCATAAAAACCTTGGGTTTTCAAAACAAGGCTCAGGAGAGAATATCTGACAGTAAAGGACGTGAACACTTCTCTTCATATTCCCAGGACCCTCCAGTGAACATGTGTTGTTTCCATCTGCCCATCACCTTTTCCCTCCTTCTTCTAATGTTAAGACCATTCTTTTCTGGGAGTAGACCACTTATAAGGATTTAGGTGGGTTTCCCAAGCAGGTATCTCATGTTCTGGGTCTGCTTGGCAAGCCAGAGTGCCCCAACCCAGCTGACAAACATGGTTCGGGAATATGCACGTAATCCATATCAGGATGATCGGAATCCACTCAAAACTTATTTTTTTTACCAAAACTATTCAAAAGCCCTCCTCTCCTAGGGTTGGGAAGGTGGATATGGAGATAGAGCTTCTATAGCATGGAAAGAACCTGTGAGGAGTGCAGGAGTCAGAGCCCAGGGATGTTACTGGGTGTCTTGACCCAGCTGTGCTCCTTGACATCCAAGTTTTGGAAACCAATACTTCTAGCTTTTGTTCATGTTCATTTGAGCTTAATCTCTCTAGCTTACTCGTTTTTAGCTTTCTACTGAGAAGCCATATCCTCTCCACTAACTGTTCCAGGAGTGATTAATCACCTTACCAGGGAAGACCTTGCCTAACACCAATTTTCAGATGATATCCCAACAGTCATGAGAGGTGGAGGGGAACGTTCCTCCAACTTGACCCAGCAATCATCCCAGAGCCCCTGATGTCATCACAGCAGCCTGGGCTTGCTCACCCACGTCGTCGTGAGCCTCAGCGATGATGGTGCTGGGTCTACAGAGTTCTGGCTGCAGGATGGAATTGGAATACTCTACTCAGTGGAACTGAGCTGGGGCTGAACAAAGGCAACTCTTCTTCCCTGGGGATTAGGCATTCATCTGTGCCAACTCTCTTAAATATTTACAGATGTGGATTCATGACAATGAAATTTGTATAGGTTATATTTAGAGAGAAAACGAGGAAACATCTGGTGAACCCCTGCTGTGTGCCATGTCCTGTGCTGGATGCTTTCTCAAGGTACTTCATCTCATCTTCACAAGCTTCCTGGGGACTATTTTGGATGCTCCATTTTATAGATGAGGAAACTGAGGCCGAAAGAGATTATATGGCTTGCCCAAGGCCGTGCAGGTCAAAGTTCTAAATGATAGAGCCAGGACTCAGCCCTAGGTCTTCTACTCTAAGTCAGGTTTGCTGTGAGTTGTGAAGTGGGTTCAAATGCCTGTAACAGAATACCAACAAAATAGGGTTGGTCAGGAGATAGGCAGCCTACACTCTAGAAAGTCAGCAGGAACCAAGGTACCTTCTGACTGTCTCCTCTCCCATCCTGATCCTCATCCTCATCCTCATGCACACAAGCTAGAGGCCACATCTTGTCCATATTCCAAACAGAAAGAAAGGGAAGAGGAAAGTCGAAAAATGGATGTTCCAGAAAAGACTGCCCCAGTATGAGATTTCTGCTATTGCCATAATAGCTTACCAAAAATGTAGTCACTTTGAACAATGCAAAGTTATTATTTGAGAGTTCTTAACGTCAGAAGTCTGACACTGATCTCATTGAGCTAAATCAATAGAACAAAGGGGCTGCCTTTCTTTCTAGAGGTCTTGGGGGAACATCTGTTTCCTTGCCATTTCTAGTTTCTAGAGCCACCTGCATTCCTTGGCTCATGGCTCCCTTCTCTCATCATAGCCAGCAGTAGGGTGAGTCCTCACACTACATTTTTCTGAGTGCTTCCATCATCACGTCTCTCTCTTTGAACACAGCCAGGAAAGATTCTCCACTTTTAAGAACACATGTGACTAGTTGGGGCCACCTGCATAATTCAAGAAAACCTGCCTATATCAAGGTCTTTACCCTTAATCAAATTTGCAAAGTCATTTGTACCATACGAAGTAACACATTCTCAGATTCTAGGGATTAGGATGTGGACAGCTTTGGGTGGCCATTATTCCAATGGCCACAGCCCCCTTCTAATAAAGTTTCCCTACAAGCTTCATGTAAAACGTCTTGGCCATAATAGAGTTGCCCAGTTATTTCTGCAAGGGAAGCTGGGAAAAGTAAATTGTTTACTTAACTGGGCACATTGGCTTCACCAGCAGGGAAGACTGAACATTAGGTAATCTACTTGCTATTTCTCCTACACAGGCCTAGAGTTATACAAAACGTACTTGGGAGTTAACTTTCTTTTCTAACTCTCTGAAAAGATTTGTCCTTGGCAACACATCTCCTTCCATTTCTTTGGCCCCCAAGTGATACCTCATGATAGATATATCTATATACCTACCTATAAGTGTATCTATCTATCCCTCTATCTCTATATTTGCATTAAGTAGACACAGAGAGAATATTTGTTGAATAAATGGAGATTTTGTATCTCATATATCTCATGTATTTAGCCTGAAAAAAAATGCTAAGATTCTCTTAATTTCATAGAATTGTGATATAGATCTGTGATAGAGCAGAAGTAACCCTGCAGTCTAAAGAGAAGATCTGAATTCAGTTCTACCTTTGCTGTATGCTAGCTTGGATGACAAAAGGCAAAATGTTTCACTGTCCTTAACTATAACATATGAACAATGTCTATCACAGAAGACAGTTTTAAAATTAAATATACTAAATGGTACAGAAAAGATTTCTGATTCCAGTAATATTTTGCTCTACACAACTTAAAAACTCTTACAAAACTCTGTAAATACTGTATAAAATAGAACAGACATGTTTTAAATGCATAGATGAGCTTTCAACAAGGAAGAAGAAGAAATCCTTATGTGATAGAATCAATGAGGGAGCTTAAAAACCAAAAAGGAAGCATAGAATGCTGTAGATAGGTTTCACATTTTTTCTTCTAATGTTAAGACCACTTTTTTCTGGGAGTAGACCACTTATAAGGATGTAGGTGGGTTTCCCACAGCAGAGAGCTCACGTTCTGGATCTGCTTGGCCAGCCAGAATGCCCCA
Organism: Hylobates moloch; assembly: GCF_009828535.3. NCBI lineage: Eukaryota > Metazoa > Chordata > Mammalia > Primates > Hylobatidae > Hylobates > Hylobates moloch. The sequence continues at coordinate 83,422,815 of NW_026652289.1, read as the reverse complement.
TCCCCGCTGTCAAGCACGGTGGATTACAGAAAATTCTAGGCCCCACAGGAGGCAGGTTTGAGTACTAGAACTGAGAATTCTGTATGAATGGTAGGCCATAAAAGAACTGTACCTCTAGAAAAGAGTGGCTTGGTAAAGAAATATAGTCATTAACTTAGAAAAGCAACCAGAAAACTTACCTATCTCTACTTGGACTCTGGGTAAGAGAAAAAGTCCAGCACGCATATTCAAAGCCGGAACTTGCATTGCATGGATTTGTGGAGATCAAATTTGCGATAACTGTGTCTTTCCAAAGCTCATAATCTAAAAAAACTAATGTAAAAATAGGTTCCATGCCAGTTATAGCCAAAATCTCTAAGCAGGAGAAAATCATAGAACAGTTATGTAGTAGATCTTATAGGAGAAAAATTTACATGTCAAAGTTATACCACATGTGAGGAAATAATCCACTGTGAATGAGAGACAGCAGAAACAATATATAGCATTAGAGTTCCTTGGGAATATTAGAACTGACAAAGACATAACTAATTTGAATAGATGGATAAAACAGGATGAATTGGACCATAAAAAAGAAAATTGAGACAGATGTGAAATATAATTTAATGTGAAACTCAATTAGTATTTAAAAAGCAGATTTGACACAATTGAAGAGAGAAATAATGAACTGGAGGATAGGGAACAGGAAATTACTCAAATGCAGTATAAGAAGATAAAGAAATGAACAAAAGATTAAGAAGGACCAAGGACAGAGTGAGTAAATCTAACATATCTACTTGAAGAAAAGGGGAATAGCAAAAATGAAAGAGAAACAACATTCAAAGTGATAATTGTAAAAATAATGAAAAATATGAATCTGTAGATTAAATATTCATAATAGATCTCGGGACAAATAATTTAAAATATATTCATATCTGGACATGTAATTGGGTCAAAATTTGTATATTATTTACTGTATTTATTTTTATTTAATGTAAATCTCAAGCATTTTCTCATATGATAAAAAACAATTGTCCCACAATTTTAGTGTCTGTTCAATATTCTAATGTCTCATGATTTATTTACTCACTCACTGATATATAAATATTTATGGATTTATCCCCAAACTAATATTTGTAGAGGTAACATGATGTTGCTCATCACTGCATAGAAATCTTCGTACATTCAAAATTTACTTAGAATTCTAAAAGCAGAACTATTAAATGATATAACCTTTTTATGGCTCTTAAATTTTTTTTCAAACTTCTGGATTAATCTGACAAACACTACCTCAGTTGGGTGATATACATCGATATCAACAGTGATAAGTCATTTTGACAGTATGTGATGAATTGATATGATATGGTGTGATGAGAATGACCCGTTGCCTATGTGGTTTTCCTCCCAAATTCATGTAACTACAGTATAATCACGGGGAAAACATCATACACATTTCAGTTGAAGCACATTATTTATACTAAATACCTGACTTATACTCCTCAAAATGATCAAAGTCATCAAAACTAAGAGAGATGCAGTCTCATTCTGTCACCCAGGCTGGAGTGCAGTGTGTCATCTCTGCTTACTGCAACCTCTACCTCCCAGTTTCAAGCAATTCTCCTGCCTCAGCCTCCCAAGTAGCTGGGATTACAGGCACCTGCCACCACACCCTGCTAATTTTAAAACTAAGAAAATTCTGATCAACAATCACAGCCAAGAGAAGCCTAAGAAAACATGACAGCTGCACATAATGTGCTATCCCGAATGGGATCTTGGAATAGAAAAAGAACATTATGTGAAAACTAAGGATATCTGAACAAAGTATGGGATAGCTACTATAAAGACACATGCACATGTATGTTTATTGTAGCACTATTTGCAATAGCAAAGACTTGGAACCAACACAAATGCCCATCAGTGATAGACCGGATAAAGAAAATGTGGCGCATATACACCATGGAATACTATGCAGCCATAAAAAAGAATGAGTTCATGTCCTTTGTAGGGACATGGATAAAGCTGGAAACCATCATTCTCAGCAAACTAACACAGGAACAGAAAACCAAACACTGCATGTTGTCACTCATAAGTGGGAACTGAACAATGAGAACACATTAACACAGGGAGGGGAACATCACACAATGGGGCCTGTTGGTGGGTGGGGAGCAAGGGGAGGGATAACATTAGGACAAATACCTAATGTAGATAACAGGTTGATAGGTGCAACAAACCACCATGGCACATGTATACGTATGTAACAAACCTGCACGTTCTGCACATGTATCCAAGAACTTAAAGTATAATTTAAAAAAATAATAATATATAGCTCAGTGTAAAGCCATCTGGGCCTGGGCTTTCTTTGTGAGAAGGTTTTTAATTACTAATTTAATATTTTCCCTTGTTATAGGTCTATTAAGATTGTCAACTTCTTCTTGAGTCAGTTTTTGCAGTTTGTGTCTTTCAGGAAATTTGTTTATTTCACTAATGTTATCTAATTTGTTGGCATACAATTTTTTCATGATATTCCTTTGTAATTCATTTTTATTTCTATAAGGTCAGTAGTAATGTCCTCTTTTTTGTTTCTGATTCTATCAATTTAAATCTTCTCTTTTTAAAAATTCTGATCAATCTAGCTAAAGTTTTGTCAATTTTGTTGATCCTTTGAAAGAATTAGGGTTTGATTTCATTTATTCTCTCTATTGTTTTTCCTTTCTACATTTTATTAATTTCCACTCTAATTCTTATTATTTCCTCTTGATATGGTTTGGATAGTTGTCCCCTCCAAATCACATGTTGAAATGTGATTGACATTTCACATGTGAAATAACCCCCAGTATTGGAGGTGGGACCTAGTGGGAGGTGTTTGGGCCATGGGGTCAGATCCTTCATAAATGGCTTGATGCCCTCCCTGTGGTAATGAGTTACCAGGAGATCTGATTGTTAAAAAGAGTCTGGGACCTCCCTCCTCTCGCTCTTGCTCTCTCTTACCATGGGATGTGTCTACTTCCTCTTTGCTTCCTCCATGATTATAAGCTTCCTGAGGCTCTCACCAGAAGCCATGCTGGTGTCCTGCTTCACAGCCTGCAGAACTGTGAGTCAAATAAAAGCTTTTCTTAAAAAATTATCTATCCTCAGGTATTCTGTAGAGCAATGCAAAATGGACTAACACAACTGCCTTATGCTTGCTTTAGGTTTAGCTTGCTCCTCTTTTTTCAGCGTCTTAAAATGTAAGTTTAGGTTACTGATTTGATAACTTTTTTCTTAATATAGACATTTGCAGCTCTAAGTTTCTCTGTGTTATATGACACTGCTTTTACTGTGTCATATAACTTTCGATATGCTTTGCCTTCTTTTTCATTCATATCAAAGTGTTTCCTAATTTTTCTTTTGATTTACTTTTTGACCCATTGCCTATTATAATAGCGGTACTCCCCAAACTGATCTACAGATTCGATTCATTCTCAATCAAAATCCCAACAGCCTATGTTACAGAAATAATAAGCTAATTCTTAAATTCATATGGAACTGCAAGGAACCAGAACAGTCAAAATAATCTTGAAAAAGGAGAATAAAGTAGGAGAAGTCACACTTCCTGATTTCCAAACTTACTACAAATCAAGACTAACTAAGACAATGTGATACTGGCCCAACGACATACATATTTATCAGTGCAATGGAATTGAGAGTAGAAATAAACTCATATATCTATGATCAACTAACTTTCAACAAAGGTCTTAAGACTATCCCACGGGGGAGGAATAGTCTTTTCAACAAATGTTGTTGGGACAACTGAATATTCATATGCAAAATACAATTTTTAAGAATCTATGATTAACTTTAAAGGTGGAAAAAATGTTGGGCTAGAGGTCACGAGATTTAAAGTTTAGCCTTGGCACTGCCAGTAAATAAGAGTGTAACTTTGGAACAATTATTGTACCTCTCTAGGCCTCTATGAGGGTTTTGGAGCAGGTCACATGGCTGCTTAGGTCCTATCCACATCCAACCTCTTCTTAGCCTGTGATGACTGTATCTCATGAGCTGTGATGATGCAGTGACAGAACAGGTGGCGCACCTTGGTCCAAAGCCAAGAGTACCATTTTCACATATTCAGCACTTTGCCACACCATCTGATGCCGCTTGGCCTCCTTTGCCTGACTCTAGATCCTAGAGCATTCCTCCAGGGATAGGCATTTGATATGGTTAGACTTTGTGTCCCCACCCAAACCTCATCTTGAATTGTAATCCTCAGGTATTTAGGGAGAGACCTGGTGGGAAGTGATTGGATTATGGGGGCAGTTCCCCCACGCTCTTCTTATGATAGTGAGTGAATTCTCAGGAGATATGATGGTTTTAGAAATGCTAGTCTTTCCTGTGCTGACTCATTCTCTCTCTTGCCACCCTGTGAAGAGGCGCCTTCCACCATGCTCATAAGTTTCCTGAGGCCTCCCCAGCCATGTGGAACTGAGTCAATTAAACCACTTGCTTTATAAATTACCCAGTCTTGGGTATTTCTTCATAGTAGCATGAGAATGGACTAATACAGCATTTCAAAGTATCTCTACAGTAACTACATTGTAGTTTATAACTTTGAGCAATTCCCTTCTGTAGCCCTGTTATGTGATAGAAGGCTTTTATTTACTTATTTATTTATTTTTCCAGGCTGTAAGGCACAGAATGAGCCTTGTTCAAGTGACTATAAGATGAAAAGTTTCATGTGAAAATATTGGTACATATGGAGAAACACAGGGTATGTGATCAGCAGGGGATCTGGTCTTCAGGGGAAGTCACATACCTATTCAGGAGCCCATGGAAAGTCCTCACAGAGGGTGGTAGGCGTTGAATCAGGCCCCTGTGTCTGGCTGGTGGCTCAGATGTCAAGCCTAGTGTTGTATCCAGGGTTGCACAGTTCCATAGCACAATGTGCAGCAACTCACCAGAAAAATGCATCTCAGAAGGGGGCCAAGGGCTTCACTAGACCTTGGAATCCCATGGAATATCAGAATGATGGTGACTCATAAGAATAGCCATTCTGTTTTGAGTAGTCACTTTCCAAACACTAGTTCCAACACTCCCATCCATGGAAGATATATGTTACTCTCCCTGTTTTCCAAATGAAGAAAGAGAGGCTCAGAGAAGTCAAGTGACTTGCTTGGTCACAGCCAGTGGGTTTCACAGTCAGGCCTCTACCCTGATGTGTCTGACTTCAATCCCGGATATTTTCCCCTGTGCTGACTAATCTATTCTACTCAGACCTTGATTATTTTGGACCCAGAAGATGTTGTAATAATGTCTCGTTCTAAGTCATGATGCAGTGGAATGAGTTGTTATGGCCTGAGTTGTGCCCCCTTCCCCACATTCTTAATTTGAAGTACTAACCTGCAGTGTGACAGTATTTGGAGATAGGGCCTTTAAAGAGGTTAATTAAGGTTATATGAGGTCATAAGGTGGGGGTTCTAACACAATAGGACTGATGTCCTTATAAGAAAAGGAAAAGACAACAGGGCTGCAAATGCACAGGGAGAATGCCACGAGAGGACACAGCGAGGATGCGGTTATCACAAGCCAAGGAGAGGCCTCGGGAGAAAACAGCCCTACTGACCCCTTGATCTTGGACTTTCAGCCTCCACGCTGAGCACCTGGATTTCTGTGTTGTTTGTTTTGTTGTTGTTGTTGTTGAGACAGAGTTTCGCTCTTGTCGCCCAGGCTGGAGTGCAATGGCACGATCTTGGCTCACTGCAACCTCCGCCTCCTGGGTTCAAGTGATTCTCCTGCCTTAGCCTCCTGAGTACTTGGATTACAGGCACCCACCACCACACCCAGCTAATTTTTGTATGTTCAGTAGAGATGGGGTTTCACTATTTGGCCAGGCTGGTCTCGAACTCCTGACCTCAGGTGATCCACCCGCTTTGGCCTCCCAGAGTGCTGGGATTACAGGTGTGAGCCACTGTGCCTGGCCTGGATTTCTGTTTTTTAAGACCCCTACTCTATGATATTTTGTTATGGCAGCCAGTTCTCAACACCGAGAGAGAGTCAGGGTCAAAGATCTCTGCAGTCCCTTCCAAAATTTAACATTGTGTCAGTCAAGAATGTTTGAACTTTTCATCTGCTTAGATCTCTGGACTACCTAAAACTCGTAATTCCTACGTCTTGTTTAAAACCTAGCGGTTCACCTAGCCCTTGAGACTGCAGGAAAAGTGTCCAGCACTCACTCTGGGCACTGTATTTGGGGATTTGCATTTGTCTCTCCTTCCCCAGAGGGTTCTTGCTGTGCAGAATGGCCCAGGGTTCTCTGGGTAGGTGGTGCACAGCAGGTCTTCTGAAAGTGGCATTTCCTGCCACAGGAATGAGCATGGAGACTGTCCATAAGGATATCCTTGGGTCGATGTCAAAAGCCCTGGGGCCCAAGTAACCAAAGGAAATCCCTCAAGACTGAATTGGGGGTGGAGTGCTGTATAACAACCAGATAAGTGAGCGAGGCTGCCTCATTAGAAAGATAGGTAGGTACAGTGCACCACAGAGGTAGTGATATTCTGCCCCGGAAAATTCACATGATGGACCCAGGTGTGTGTTTGTTGTGTTTTTAATATTATAAATGCTTGAGATACACTTTATATTTCACAACTTCACCAACATGCTTCTTCTTCCTGTATGTTCCCTCCAAATACTGGTGGGCCCGGGCGCCTTCCAGCCCAGCTCATCAGCACCCACTTTGAGTACTTCTTTCCTTGCCATAGGGAGAAGGTCGGTGATTTTCACCATTGAGAGCCAGCCTGAGAGCCCAGAACAGCTCTGGTGTGTGGCTTGAGGGCAGAGCCCACAACACCCCCCACCCTCGCCTGCCACAGAAATTCATCCCATAGGTGAAGCAAGGGGGCTCCACGCACTCCATGATTAAGATGCAACCCCAGCCCAGAGCAATATGAGACAGTGTGGAAATGCTTCGGGTTGAACTATTATCATATGAGCTGATATATAATGAGCTGATACATTAACTATGTATCAGCCTAGCTCTTAAGGAATAGAAGAGAGAGATAACTCTTGATGTCTAAATTTGAAGGGAGTAGGAGGGCTGAAGGGTTGTATGTGGGCAGTGTGAGGAAGTTAGGAGGAACTGGGTCCACGTGAACCCACTGTCTTCCCCCAGTGTCCACAGTAGTCTCTGGGAGCCCTGCGTGGATGATACCCAGAGAAACGGGGACCCAGGCAAAGCCCTTTGCCCTCCACTATGCCTCTCTGCAGCAGGAGGAGAACAGAAACCATACAAAGAGAACACTCATACTAAACTTCTTCAGGTCCTTCCATTTCCCTCCAACTAGCCTACCCAGCCTCATGCTTCAAAAAAGTCCGCCTGAAGCCACCGACAGGACTGTACAGTCAGGACTGGCCACTCTGGAGAGCTGCTCCTAAACTTCAGGATGAAACCTGGTCTCTTAAAGTAACTCGGCCTGTGATTTTCAGCAATTCAAAACTCTATTTGTCATTAGTGCTACCAATAAATCTGATAGAGACAAAAAGCCCCTTCCAAATGGCATTTCAATATTTACCTCTGCACTCGGTAGTATTGTGTCCGGAATTGGTGGGTTCTTGGTCTCACTGACTTCAAGAATGAAGCCGCGGACCCTCGCGGTGAGTGTTACAGTTCTTAATGGTGGCATGTCCGGAGTTTGTTCCTTCTGATGTTCAGATGTGTTCAGAGTTTCTTCCTTCTGGTGGGTTCGTGGTCTCGCTGGCTCAGGAGTGAAGCTGCAGACCTTTGTGGTGAGTGTTACAGTGAGTAACAGTGAGTGAGGACTGCGAGCACGCTATCACCTCTCAGTATGTTGATTGTTGATACCCAGAAACAACAGATTTGTTTTCCACAGTGTGTCCAAACTGTCCCGCCTTGCCCCACTGAGGCATCAGCCAGCACCTCCTGCATATAACATGCACAGTAGAGCATAGAGACAGACTTGGCATTTCAGAGTCTACTTTTAATTTTATCAGCATTGGACTTGCTTTTTTTTTTTTTTTTTTTTGAGACGGAGTCTCGCTCTGTCGCCCAGGCTGGAGTGCAGTGGCGCAATCTTGGCTCACTGCAAGCTCCGCCTCCCGGGTTTCCACCATTCTCCTGCCTCAGCCTCTCCGAGTAGCTGGGACTACAGGCGCCCGCCACCACGCCCGGCTAATTTTTTTTTTTTTTTTTGTATTTTTAGTAGAGACGGGATTTCACTGTGGTCTCGATCTCCTGACCTCGTGATCCGCCCGCCTCGGCCTCCCAAAGTGCTGGGATTACAAGCGTGAGCCACTGCGCCCGGCCTAGACTTTCAAGATTCAAGTTTGAAGCAATAGTCTGAAAGGAAAGCATTTTGAATTTCAAAAGCTGGGCCCTGAGAAACAATATGCCTTCATACTGAGTTCGTTTTCCTCACCCTGAAAAACAGATGATGTTTTCCTAGGCTGGGGAAGGGATGAAAGAATGTCAGAGGAAAAAGCGAGAAGCGGAGTCAGGAGACCCAGGAAAATGTGCCGGGCTCTCCCCAGCACCTGAACCCTAGCAGGGAGGACAGGGTGGAGACAGTGGAGAGGCGGGGCGGAAAGGTGGAGCTAACCCCACTTCCTCTGAGTGATCTCCCTTCTCCCAGTGTGGAGAAGGCTCTGGCTATCCTGCCACTTGGACTACTGGACACACACAGTATCACAGAGTTCCTTCCCACTCCAGAGTCGCCTGGGAGGCAGTAAACTACTTCCCCCTTGTCAGGAGTCAGGCACCTGAGTCCTCCCATGTTCCCTCTGGCCGCAGAGTGCCACAGGCTGCAGAGGGCTCCTTCCAGACCCCTAGGAGTGGCCTGAAATAGCTGGGAGGATGCTGTACTGGAGGGGCCCTGCACCCAGGAACAAGGGGTGACTGAGCCTCGCCCTGCACACTCCGACGTTCACCCTGACGATGCAGCCTCAGGGATGACAGACAGGAGATGATGGGACAGACACCCAACCCCAGCCACCCCTAGGTCATGGCACCAAGGAGCCATCCAAAATAGCCACACTTGGTGGCAGATGGGACAAGACACGTGCATACGTGCATGTGTGCATGTGTGTGCAAGGGCGACCTACGTTCCTTGGAATTTCCTTTCTGCCATTGGTGGAAGGGAGCTTACAAAGTAACTTATGTTGTATACACATAGAGCTACATTTTTTGGAAACTTTGGGATTCATATCCTACTACTTTCTGTCATTTATGCTTTAGAGCTAAGGTTAAGCACACACAAAAAGAGAGATATTATTGAGAGTAAACTTTATTGCCAGCCCTTTACAGTACAAATAGATGTAATCTATTTCTACCTGCAGTTGAAAACTTTAAAAAAAATTCACTATGGAGTGAATATTTTACTGTTATGGAAACTGTAAAACAAAACAAAACATAAAAACCTGTAAAAAATCTGTAAAAATAAAACTGTTAAAAAAAACAAAACAATGACAAAATTACCATATTTTTAAATCTCTGTGGCAAGACCATCAACAAAATAAATAAATCCATTAGACTTTCAAATCACAATAATGCCCCCAACGATTTTCTTCTGCTGTACCTATAAAACCCCAAATAAGAAATGATCTCATCTATAGATCTAAGGCGATAACAATTCACTCCACCTAGTGTGAAGCCCGCAGTGAATGTGGAAGCTCAGAGACATTTCCGTGCCCACTGGCAGAAGGGCTATCAGGGAATGTGACATTTGCTCGTGGATGTCAACATGGAGAGAAAGCAAATCTTCAGTTTAGAAGAACTGGGTTAGATCAAAGCCACTCACCCTTACGCATGAGAGGGGATCTCTTTTGAGAAGCCTGCAAGTCACTAGCAGACAATGAAACCATGAGAATGGCCGGGCGTGATGGCTCACACCTGTAATCCCAGCACTTTGGGAGGCCAAGGCGGGCAGATCACGAGGTCAGGATATTGAGACCATCCTGGCTAACACAGTGAAACCCCGTCTCTACTAAAAATGCAAAAAATTAGCTGGGTGTGGTGGTGGGTGCCTGTAGTCCCAGCTACTCGGAGAGGCTGAGGCAGGAGAATGGCGTGAACCCGGGAGACGGAGCTTGCAGTGAGCTGAGATTGTGCCACTGCACTCCAGCCTGGACAACAGAGCGAGACTCCATCAAAAAAAAAAAAAAAGAAAGAAACCATGAGAACGGTTTGAATGCATTGAATGAAGACTGCTACCAGGAATACTTTACATGTCCTATCAGTGTAATTCCTGCAACACCCACTGTGAGTGGGCTTGGTCTGCGTTTATTACCTGATTCCCAAGCGTCCTCACTCTAGCAGGGGGGCCAGGATGATGCTTCAGGTCCCCAGGCATCAGTGTCACCTCAAAACTGTCCCTGCACATTCATGTTCTCTGCAGACTCACATCTCATGGACCTAGCCCAGTTCACGGCCTGTGCCCTGGCTTCTGGGGCTAAATGCAGGAATGTCTGAACCCTCTTGGTTTCTGCAATAGAAAGCAAACCCCTGCTTCTCTGAGACTAGAATTTCCTCAGAGTCTCTGTCTTAGTCTGCTCAAACTACCATAACAGAACACCATGGACTAGGGGGCTTAAAGAACAGACATGTATTTCTCACAGTTCTGGAGGCTAGGGGTTGGGAATGGGGCGGAACAGGGTCCAGTTCTGGTGTGGGCCTTCTTGGGTGCAGACCTCTGCCTTCTCACTGAATCTTACATGGCAGAGAGAGAGAGAGAGAGAGAGAGAGCAAGAGCAGTCTCTCCCTACAAAGTCACTAATCCTATCCTGACAGCCCCACTCTCAGGACTTTAGTGATTCACCTAATCACTTCCCAAGGGTCCTCCCTCCTGATAACATTGGGGATTAGAGCTCCAACAAGTGAACTTTGAGGAGACACAAACATTTAGTCCATAACAGCTCCAAATATAGAAAATGGTGTCAGTTGTGTAACAGCCACAAACAAACAGTGAAGACCCCGATTCTCCCTCACTCCAGCAGGGGTGGGCCCGGGGGTTAATTTACTTGAGTGGCCAGGATCTCATGTGGTACAAGACTCGGCTTCCTGGGACGGCTGGGAGTGTTAGGGATAATGTAAATGCTGGGAGGTTGGGAGCTACAAAAGCACAGACTCTAATCCTCACAGAGGGTCCAGCTTGCCTGCTAGTGGCTGTGGTTCTGCTACCAGGAAATACCTACAAAACGAATGAGGTATTGGCTGCAAGCTTTTCATGTGTTCCTGGCTCCTGTGTGACTGAGGCCCCAGGTACAGGCGGACATTTCCTGTTTCCTGACACATTGCAAGTGCTCACACTTGGATGTCTTGGTATGTGCAGCTCTTTCGTCCTAGCACATCTTCCCCGTTTGCCTTCCCAGCAAATTTTCTTTTCTTTTGTTTGAGACAGAGTTTAGTTCTTGTCGCCCAGGCTGGAGTGCAATGGTGTGATCTCGGCTCACTGCAACCTCCACCTCCTGGATTCAAGCGATTCTCCTGCCTCAGCCTCCCAAGTAGCTGGGATTTCAGGTGCCCGCCACCATGCCCAGCTGTTTTTTTGTATTTTTAGTAGAGACGGAGTTTCACCATGTTGGCCAGGCTGGTCTCGAACTCCTGACCTCAGGTGATCCACCCGCCTCGGTCTCCCAAAGTGCTGGGATTACAGGCGTGAGCCACTGCCCCCAGCCACCAGCAAATTTTTGCTCACTCTGCAGCACCATTTCAAATGTAACTTCCTGTGACACCTTCCACAGTCCACTAGGCAGTGACCACATCCACAGGGATAGAAACATACTTTGGCTCTTTCTCTTTTACATTTTATTATAATTATAATTCCTTTGTATTCTGAGCCCTGGTTTTACATTTCATGCCACAGCAGATGCTACTGGTGCCCTGCCTGTCCAAAGGCTGCTTCCTGCACACACCTGAGGTTGTTTGCCTGAATGCTGTGTGCTGGTGTTGGGTGTATACTTGAACCACACACAAGGCAAGCCAGAATGTGAGGTTTCAGAAGTAGCCCTCAGCCAGAGAAGCTGGTGGAGAGTAGGTAGGTGAGTACTCAGCCTCCCCACCCTTGGGTAGGATGACTATGAGCATGCTCAGAGCCTCGTCCCAGAATGGGCCCCTGGCGGTCCCTAACTCAGACATGTCCCCAGCACCTAGGTCAATGCCTGACTTTAATTAAGTTCTGAATAAATGTTTGATGAATAAAATCAGCCCTGAAGTTGATCATAAATTCATTCAGTTATTCATGTATGCAATGAACATTTCTGGAAGATCTATCAGATTTCAGCCACTGTACTAAATGCAACATCATATATTTGAGTCATCATTTTAAAGAGACTAAACCATAATATAGGAGATAATACATGCAAATATATAATATTAGTATAGTTATCTACCTTGGTGTAACAAATTACCCCAAAATTTAGCAGCTTAAAACAACCATTTATTATCTTACATACTTCCTGTGGGTCAGGATCCACATGTGGCTTGGCTGGAACCCTCCAGCTCAGGGTCTCCCATGGGGTTGTATTTGGGCTGTCAGCTGGCACTGCATCATCTGAAGTCTGGGCTGGGGCAGGGGGTCCACTTCCAAGGCAGCCACTCACATCGCCGGCAAGCTGGTGTTGGCTGCTAGGAGGAGGCTCGGCTCTTCTGTGGACCTCTCCATAGTCTGCACGCATTTGCTGACATGGATTCTAAGTAACTTGGGAAAAATGTCTACTCTTGGCTCTCAGCTTTGCTCTGTCACCCTCTTGGTACCTTGACTTCAGGAAGAAGTCAATAAGCAGTATCCCACAACTTTCCCTTGTTAATCACTCACTGGGAAGCTAAAAATCCCTTATGCACAAAGACAAGAATGTTAGAGATACGGAACCACTCAGCTCCACACTCCTGGGGAAGTTAGGATTTCCAGCAGAGCCAGGGAGAAGCCCTCCTATTTCCTCATTCTTGCCATACCAGCAGCCAATCACCTGGGCACTGAACCACTGGAAGTGGCTGAGCACATGGGTGCTAGCTTGGCCACCTGCCAGCTATTTGACTTTGGGGAGGTTATTTAGCGCTCTCTGCCTCAGTTTCCCCATGTGCAAACTGGGGATGATAATAGCACCTTGGGAAGCATCCCTGCTGCTCAGCAGTGTTCTGGTGTTCAGGTCTTTTTTGAAGCTACGGAGATACTAAAATCAAAAGAGTTCTTAGAATGAGATGTTCAGTTCCACTTGAATGAGAACTAGGGATAGATGAACAGTGAGACTGATGTGAGCTGAGCTGGGGCAGAGCTCAAGAAGTCTGGGTACCCAGAAGGCAGGGGGAGGGAATGCCATGGAAAGAAGAGTGGCAAGCTAGCAGGCCGAGAGTGGCAGCTACTGAGGTATACTCCTGAGAGCAGACCACTTGCCTGGGCTGCTCAGTGGGTGGAGTGGTAGGCATGCTGGCCCATGGGGATCCTGGCAGGGGGCGGGTTCTGGGTGCAGCCACATAGATTTTTTGGGACAAGTGTGAAGGGGCTTGAGAATGCAGAAGGCATTCAGGTTTTAGGGTGGCTTTGGCGAAGCCTGAGGGAGTGTTGGTGTTCTTGCTCCAACATCCATCCAGGCACATCCATCATTGTACCTGGAAGATGCCGGGGGCTAGCATGGGCCTGTGGGCAGAGGATGATGGAGGGGGAGAGTCAGGAGCAGCATCCAGAGGAGGGATCACAGGGCACGCTCTTCTAAGCTGTCCCTTCTTCCCAGCAGTGTGAAGTCTCAGATCTGCCAATTTTTTAAGAGATGCCCATATGTTAATTACTTATATTAATATTGATAGCTATTTTATAGTCGAGATCTGCACTTGGCAAGCAGTGATGAGGCCTGTTTCATGCACTGCTTCTAGTCCTGACATTGCAATGCCCAGATAGGAGCAAGACACTTGAGCCTGTAGAGTTACAGAGCTTATGGGATGCCTCTGGCTTGCCTGCAGCCACCTCAGGTGACTAGCTTGAGGAAAACAGCAGACAATGCCTTGGGTCTAAATGAGAAGAAACCATAAAGTCAGCAGCAAAAGCCCCACTTGGCAGAGGTGATAAATTCAGGTCCCAAAGCAGGAGCTCCTTGCTTTGTCCTACGAGTAAGTCACCCTGGGCCCATGGATTGATTGACACAAATATCCACAGGGCACCTTTTGTGTACCAGGCTCTGAACCAGACTTCTGGTGGTAGAGACAGATGAGTGACTACATATTCAAAATGCATTGTGCTCAGTGGAGTAGATGTTTGCGGAACATTTTGTGGAACGGGGAGCAGCCCTGAAGGAGACTTGTTGGAGCATCAAGTTGCGAGAAACTGACCCCCAAACTGAAAGGAGAATGGCAATTTGATATTAGGCAAGGAGGAAAAGGTCTTATCAGTGAGAGGATCAGTAAGCATGAAACTTCCTGGATAAGCTTGGGAATTACCAAGTGTTGAGAATTCACATGATATTGAGGTAGAGGTGAAGTGATGATTCAAGGTAGAAGGCTGAGGATGCTGCTGGCCGGATCACAGGGACTTCTTCTTGCCAAGGACAGAGAACTGTTGTGCAAATCAGTTGTGTAAACAAAACAAAAATGTCTGTAGGAGGAACAGAAAGCCAAATACCATATGTTGTCACTTATAAGTGGGAGCCCAACATTGGGTACTCATGGACATAAAGACTGGAAGGATAGACACTGTGGACTCCTAGAGGCAGGAGGGAAGGGAGGGAGCAAGGATGGAAAAACTACGCACTGGGGACTATACTCAGTATCTGGGGGAGGGGATCGTTCATATCCCAAACCTCAGCATCTCACAATATACCCAGTAACAAACTTGCGCATGTACCACCTGAATGTAAAGTAAACGTTGAGATTATTAAAAAAAAAAAAAATTCTGCAGGTACTGCCCTTAACCACTTTCACTTGTGCTAGAATTATTTAACTGAATGTTAAACTATTTTGTATTTAAATAAAAATGTAATAACTACAGTTGACCCTTGAACAACATGACCCATGAACAAAAATTCTTTTACACGGATTTTCAGTAGAGTTCCACTTTCACATGGATTTTCTTCTGCCTCTGCCACTCCTGAGACAGCAAGACCAATCCCTCCTCTTCCTCCTCCTCCTCAGCCTACTCAACGTGAAGACAATGAAGATGAAGACCTTTATGATGATCCACTTTCTTGTAATGAACAGTAAATATATTTTTTCTTCCTTAAGATTATCTTAATAACATTTTTTCTAACTAACTTTATTGTAAAAATATTGCATACGATACATATGACATACAAAATATGGGGTAATTGATTGTTTACATTATCAGTGAGGCTATGGTCAACAGTAGGCTATTAGCAAAGTTTTCGGAGAGTTAGAAGGTATATGTGGATTTTCAACTAAGCAGAGGGTCAGCGCTCCAACCCCCATGTTGCTCAAGGATCAATTACAATTTAAATAATACTATTAAATATATATTTAATAGCATGTATTGCGTATACATATATATTTATATATCTGAAATATATACACACATTTGTAAGCATTCAAAAATAGATATCTTGTATTTTGTTAATATTTTGTAACATAGTCATAAAATGAAAGGTGAAAAATATAGTATTCACCAGTTACACCTACACCTTGACCCTACTCCCCTGCTGTGTTCCCTCCTCGTTGGTGCATTTGATTGCAAAGCCAATTATTTGCCATGTTTTGCAGAGAGGAGAGAATGAAGATAAGACCCTTCCTTTGGCCAAAACATGGTCACCAACATTTGGGAAATATTTTTGCTAGATCAAATCACACTTTAAGTAAGTGCTAAATTTATTACTTTTCTATCACGTTCCTCTCAGAGTTTCCTCATGCATTCTGGAACCTGGGTGCAAACAGGCCAGAGTCAGAGTCTATGGGCTGGATGTGAGGAAGGTTTCCAGAGTGGTGCACAGGTGGGGAGCAGCCCTGCTGAAGCCTCACTGACCCCCAAAGGCAGTGCTTGTCATGTCCCTACTGGGAAAGACTTAAATCCTGTCTCCTCAAAACACTAAAAACCAAGGCTAAGTATGAGTGTGGTTTCCATTTCCATTAAAGTGTACATTTTTGCACCTGGCTATGTTAAGGCTCTGCTGTGTGGAATGTGATAGGCCCAGCTGAGCATGCTGTTCACCCGTGCCTGATAGCCTGGACAGGGAGACCAGTCACCTGGGGGTGACACATGGTGCATGGCTCTCCAAGCTGCTCATTCCCAGGCATCCATCTGGAGCAAATAAGCAATAATGATGTTAGGAAAGGAAGTCTTTCGGTAAGTGCCTCAGGAATTCTCAACAGGCCTCCACGAAGATAGGATTACAAACATGTATATCCATAAACACACATCACTGCTTAAAATTTTTCTCCCAGTAGAGAGCCTCAATAGTAGATGTATCTAGACAAATCTTTTCTGTGGGAATACACTACTTCTGCTCTGGAGAAATAAATATCAGATGCAGTCTAATGAAACTGCATTAGGGAAACAAAGCATTAAGGAAAAGGAAAACCCAGGACAGAGAATAGATTTGGGGTTTGGGCTTTTCAGATGCAAAAGAGAGAGCCAGTCTCCTTTGAGTGGTATCTGTCTGGCATCTGCTTTATTTCATCCTGTTAGTGAGATTTGAAGGAATAGAAAAGTGATTTCATGTTAATCGCATTGGACAAGAGAGCATTATCTAGGATGGCATTTTCCTTAGGTGAGGTTATGGGTACTTCTTATTGCAGTCAGTTCATTTATATTTTAAACACCTGCAAGACTACAGTGAAATGAACTCCCTGTTAATCATCATTATGGAGAATGAATAAATACATGCATTTATCTTGCACCAGGTAATTGGCTGTGAAGCATTCTGTGATCCTTTCATTAGGGTGATGAGATCCAAAAATAGACGGCAAGTATGTTTATTAGAAACTAACAGGCCCACTTGAGGTGTAAAAAATCCTGTAGATGCAGTGGTTTGCAGCAATTGTGTGCATGTGTGTGTGCGTATGTGTGCATGCATGTGGGTTTTGGAGGGAGCAGCAAGGAGGAAAAATGCAGGAACTACCTCATTCTTCTACCTGCCTTAGATCCCCTTCTGTGAAATGAAGCAAAATGTTTAAAAAGAATGTATTTCAGTATTTTAAATACTGTTCCAGCCATACTTACATATGCTAGTCTCATATCTGTCCTATATAAGCACTCTGCGAATTTTAGAACAGTATATAATTTCTTAGGCTCTATAATGCTTTGATTAATTAACAATTAATACTTTAATTAGCACATCGTAGTCTGTAATATAAAATGTAATTATCCATAACAGTCAATCTTGGATCATTAAATTGGCCTAACCAGAACAACAAAAAAGCAAATAAACAGTGTAATTCACCCTCTTTGGAAAATCCTTGAGAGGGCTTCTCCACTCTTTCCTCTAGTGTTCCAGTTTGAGATCCTGTTGAGTAGATCTAGTCTGTTTCCATGAGCTCCTCTTCCCACGAGCATTACCTGCCATATTGAAATGCTGCATCACTTCAGTTGAGGATTAGGCTTTGGCTAATTATAATGGTATATTCAGAGCTCTGACTTGGATCGTAGTAAGAGTGACAGTATGGAAGGCAGAATGTTGGTTCCCCATGATTCTAACCCCTCCAATCTGGTGATACATCTGTGAATATGTTGAGATGGCAACAGAAAAAAATGAATACAGCCTGGGCGCGGTGACTCACACTTGTATTCCCAGCACTTTTGGAGGCTGAGGCAGGAAGACCACTTGAGCCCAGGAGTTCGAGACTATCCTGAGCAACATGGTGAGACCTCGTTGCTACAAAAAATAGAAAAATTAGCAGGGTATGGTGGCATGCGCCTGTAGGCCCGGCTGCTCAGGAGGCTTGAGGTGGGAGATCGCCTGAGCCCGGGAGATAGAGACTGCTGTGAAACAAGATTGCACCACTGCACTCCAGCCTGGGTGACAGAGTGAGACTCTGTCTCCAAAAAGAAAAAAAAAAAAAGAAGAAGAAGAATATAGAATTCAGTACCTGGAAGTGGTGTCCTGTTATAATAAATTCCTAAAAACGTGAACATGGATTTGGAATTAGGCAGTGAGCAGAGGCTGAAACCATTTTGAGAAGCATGATAGAAAAGGCCTATATTGCCTTCCACAGACAGTAAAGATACATATTTTAAGGGTTCTGGTAGTGAGGACTCAGAAGGAAGTGAAAGACTTGGTAGAGAAACCGTAAATTCTCTTAGAGAGTGGCCATGTCATCACAAACATACTTGCAGTGAGCCGAGATCGCACCCCTGCACTCCAGCCTGGGCGACAGAGAGAGACTTCATCTCAAAATAAAAAGAAATGCTATTGAAAACTGAAGAGAGGGGATCCATGTCATGTATTGGCAGAGAGCTTAGTAAAATTGTGCCCTGCGGTTGTATGAAATGTATAACATATACAACAATCTTTGTCATTTAGCTGAAGACATTTCCAAACCAAGTGTTGAAGGCACAACCCAGACTCATCTTGTTGCTTATAATAAAACATGAGAAGAGAGAGATACATTCAGAAAATAACTATTAAGCAAAAAGGAGCCATGAGTGAATGATTTGGGAAGTGGCAGCCTATCCAAATAGCAAACACTGCTAAAATGGAGAAAATCACTGTCAGGAATGCATACTCTTGAGAAGAACTGAGAGTATGGTTTAACAAACTTTTGCTAGTGTCTCAAAAGCATTAAAAAATTGACTTTATTTTTGATAATTCAGTGACACAAAAAGCTTTTGGAAGAGATTGAGAGTGTGTGAAATCAGTAATTTGAACAAATCAAGGAGGAAAAAGTTCAAAAAGTTAGCATAACTGTGTCTATAAAAGTGAGGTGAATGAAGGTCGCAGAGCGCAAAACTTGCCAAATAGAAAATGGTCTATTTAAGTCCAAGATCCAGCCCTTTCAGCTGCCCTGGAGTCTGTACCTTCCTTGTGTGCATAACACTATAATACTTTTTAAAACTATGTGAAAATGACGGAAACTAAAATTGAAGTAGAACCTTCATGATTTCCGTTTGTCTTTGGTTTTCAGTTCTTTGAATACGGTACGACTCTTTTTTTGGGGGGTATTTATTCTGCTTGATATTTTCTGAGCTTCATGGGTCAGTGGTTTGGGGTCTGTCACTAATTTTGAAAAATCACAATTGCCCAATTGTTACTTCTTCAAATGTGTCTTCCTTCCTGCTCCATTTTTCAGCTCTTCTGGGATTCCAATCATCTGTATGTGAGAGTGATACTGTTGCACAGCTCTTGAAACACCTGTTTTGTTGGATTGTCTTTAGTATTTTTTACTCTTTGCATTTCAGTTAGGGCAGTGTCTACATCCCTAGCTTCAGTTTCAGGCACATGAACCTGGGTCTTGGGAGTATGCCATGCACAATTGTTACAGCCTCACCTCCACTTGGAATGTGATGTCTCGCAGTATTTCTGCTCCTCTCTTTAGGCTAGAGCTTTATTTATTTGCTTGTTCCCCTCTCCCATCTGAGGTGGATTTTTACGAGAGCCCCAAGCTACAGGTTTTCTTGCTGTTTCCCTTGCAGACTGGCTTTTGTATCATAGGGGAGATAGAGGAGATATTTCTAGGTAGAATTTTATCAGTTGCAGCCCTCTCATTCCTTAGTCAGTATTATGAGGATGAGGAAAGCTTTCCCAGGAACCTCCCCAGTCATCCCCATGAGTACTTGGTAGGCTTCCTTGTTGGGTGTTGTGGGGGGACCTGACAGAGACTAGCAACTGCCCTGTGTCCGCAGCCCCCAGGCACCTCACATGCCTACAGTAGTACCCTAAATGGCGCTTATGGTATCTGTTATTGTCTGCCCCTGGTAAATAAATGTGGGGGTCCTGTTTCTCCCCCTGGTAGACTGTGTCTCTGTACATTTTAGTTTAGTGGCTTGGCCTGAGTTCTCAGTTCTCTGATGGGTTAAGGAAATCATTCCTTGGTCGTTTGTTCAGCATTTTTGTTGTTGTTGTAAAGATGAGTGTGAGATTCCAGCTGCTGTATCTTGGGGATGAAACTGGAAGCAAGCATATTGCCTTTCCAGTCCTCACCATGATGCAGAAACTTTGCATCCATCCAAAGAGTCAAGATAGGGTATTAAGAGAAACCACCATCTCTGTTTATGTTATATTTGTTATGTAGAATAAGCATATCCCACTGAATATGGAGAAAAATTAATCAATATAGTTTATCAAAAAATTAAAGGCACTCCAGTTTTGTTTTGTTTTTACTGTGCATTGTTAAAATTGGATGGTAAATCATATTTTACTCCTAGAAAGAACGCTACAATTGAGGCTGAGTATCCAAGTAATCATTTAGGACCAAATAAATCACAATCATAATGATACACTAACCACTCAACCTTAAATTTTTCTGACCATCTGAAATGGCTAAAGTAGGCTCCAATCCCCCATCCCAAGTAGCCATAAATATATTACCCACTCAATTTATTCTAGATTACTAAGGATATAAAATGATCTATGATGTACCACAGAGTAACAGTAGAAGTCTGAACTGTAGCACAATTAAATCTGAATTTAATAAGTTATATTAACTAATATATTAATGAACTATGATTTCTTTCAAAATTTAGAAAGACGTCTAATAAATAATTTGTAAAACTTAAATCTCTTTAGTGGTCTCATGAAGTTCAAACTGAGGTTTTCTTTTTCTTTTTCTTTTTCTTTTTTTTAATGAGACAGTCTCACTCTGTCACCCAGGCTGGAGTGCCATGGTGTGTCTCGGCTCTCCACCCACTGGGTTCAAGTGATTCTCACGCCCCAGTCTCCCAAGTATCCAAGTAGCTGGGATTGCAGGCACGTGCCACCATGCACCACCATGCACCACCATGTCCGGCTAATTTTTGTATTTTTAGTAGAGATGGGGTTTCACCATGTTAGCTAGACAGGTCTCAAACTCCTGGCCTCAAGTGATCCACTCGCCTTGGTCTCCCAGAGTGCTGGGATTACACGTGTGAGCCACCCCGCCTGGCTGAACATTTCTTTATGTTGCTAAAAATGCCCTTAAAATTACATGACATACTCAATAACTATTTATTTATTTATTTTTTAGAGACAGCGTCTCCTTCTGTCACCCAGGCTGGAGTGTAGTGGCACAATCATAGGTCACAGGAGCCTCCAATCCCTGGGCTCAAATGAGCCTCCTGCCTCAGTGACCTGAGTAGCTAGGACTACTGACACATGCCACCATGCCCAGCTAATTTAACTTTTTGTAGAGACGAGATTTTGCTATGTTGCCCAGGCTGTTCTTGAACTCCTGGCCTCAAGTGATGCTCCTGCTTTGGCCTCCTGAAGTGCTGGGATTATAGGTATGAGCCACCACACCTGGCCGTCAATACCGTTGTTCAAAAAGTAGATGGCATTTTCCTGCAGCTCCTCCTTGCATCATTAAAGAAAGATTATGGATATTTATATACTAGGTTTCACAAAAATGGTAAATGAAGCACAGATTTCAAGCCCAGGAAAGGTTGTATAGCTCGTCTACAGAAGTTCCTGCAATCCTCATTAGGGCCAAACCATTTATTATTACCGCCTTGGGAGTTGGACTTTTATAGGCTGCTTGGGTCCTCTTGGTTCCCAAACTGCTCTGGTGAATGTGCCTGTTGGAATGCAGGTCAGGGGCCGCTGAGTTCTCCCATTTGTCTGCATCAGCTGCCCTGGAGCAAGTCACAGTGTTGGCTGTGCACCCAAACCTGGACCAGAGTCTTACAGAATGGTGGAGTGAGGGGGAAGGCAAATTCTCTCCCAAAAAGCAATGATAAAACTGAACAAAACTTTTGTCAAAAACATCCATTTGGCCGGGCGCGGTGGCTCACGCTTGTAATCCCAGCACTTTGGGAGGCCTAGGCGGGTGGATCACGAGGTCAGGAGATCAAGACCACGGTGAAACCCCGTCTCTACTAAAAATACCAAAAAAATTAGCCGGGCGTGGTGGCGGGCGCCTGTAGTCCCAGCTACTTGGAGAGGCTGAGGCAGGAGAATGGCGTGAACCCGGGAGGCGGAGCTTGCAGTGAGCCGAGATTGCGCCACTGCACTCCAGCCTGGGCGACAGAGCGAGACTCCGTCTCAAAAAAAAAAAAAAAAAAAAGATTATTTTTTGTCTATTCTAGGGTCCCTGCTTGTCCATATAATCTTTAGAATAAACTTGTCAATATCTACAAAAACTTGCTTAGATTTTGGAGGGAATTATATTAAACCTATAGATCAATTTGGAGAGAAAGTATACTCACCACGTTGAGTCTTTAAATGAACATAGTACCTCTCTCCACTTATTTAGGTCTCTGATTTCTTTCATTAGTATTTTGTCATGTTCAGCACTCAGATACTGTACACTTTTTGTTGCGTTTATATCTAAGTACTTCATTTTCTTTGGAGTAATTGTAAATGGTATTGT
Organism: Hylobates moloch; assembly: GCF_009828535.3. NCBI lineage: Eukaryota > Metazoa > Chordata > Mammalia > Primates > Hylobatidae > Hylobates > Hylobates moloch. The sequence continues at coordinate 83,400,419 of NW_026652289.1, read as the reverse complement.
GTTTTTAATTTTGGTTTCTGCATACTCATTTTTAGTATATAGAAATATTGAGAGGTGAAGTCAGCTGGACTTCCTGGGTCGAGTGGGGACTTGGAGATTTTTTGTGTTTAGCTGAAGGATTTTAAATGCACCGATCAGCACTCTGTAAAAATGCACCAATCAGTGCTCTGTAAAATGGACCAATTAGTGCTCTGTAAAATGGACCAATCAGCAGGATGTGGGCGCAGACAAATAAGGTAGTAAAAGCTGGCCGCCCCAGCCAGCAGCAGCAACGCGCTGGGGTCGTCTTCCATACTGTGCAACGTTTGTTCTGTCGCTCTTCACAATAAATCTTGCTACTGCTCACGCTTTGGGTCCGCACGGCCTTTAAAAGCTGTAACACTTGGTGCAGAGGTCCACGGCTTCGTTCTTGAAGTTAGTGAGACCGCGAACCCACTGGAAGGCAGAAACTCCGGACACATCTAAAGGAACAAACTTCAGACACACCATCTTTAAGAGCTGTAACACTCACCGTGAAGGTAAGCGCGGCTTCATTCTTGAAGTCAGCCAGACCAAGAACCCTCTGGAAGGAACCAACACTGGACACAATGTGATTAATATTTTTTGTGTTGATACTGTATTCTGTTACTTTGCTGAGCTGACTTTTAGTTCTAGACCTTTATTTTTGTATATTCCTTGGAATATTCTATGAAGATGATCATGTAATCTGCAATTGGAGGTAGCCTTATCTTTTCCTTTCTCTTCTGCATGTCTTTGCTTTTCTCTCCTTGCATTATTGCAGGAGATAAAACTTCCAATACTATGTTAAATACGAGTATTGAGAGGTGATATCCTTGTCTTGCTCCTGATCGTAGAAAGAAAACATTCGGTTTATCAACATTAAGTACAATGTCAGCTGTAGGATTTTGTAGGTGTTTTTTTATCAAGGTCACTTAGTTCTTCTGTATTCCTAATTCAAGGAGTTTCTAGCATGTGTCAGTACTAAATTTTCTCAAATTCATCTATGTGTCATTTCCTTCTTTAGCCTCTTAGCATGGTGGATTACATTAATTGATTGCAAATGTCAAACCCACCTTACATTCCTGGAATGAATCACACTTGATCACTATTTAAAAATGTTTTTGTACATTTTTGTATTTAATTTGCTAATATTTTGTTGATGGCTTTTGTGTCAGTTTATGAAAAATGTTTGTCTATATTTTTCTTCTTTGGTACTGTTTCTGTCTTGTTTTGGTATCAGCCTCATAAAATGAATTATGAAATGTTCCTTTCTCTTCTATTTTCTAGAAGAAATTGTGTAAAATTTCTGTCATTTCTTTAAATATTTGGTAGAGTTCTCCAGGGAAATGAAGTGGAGCTGCAAGTTGTTTTTTAGGAGCTTTTAAATTATGAATTCCATTTTTAAATAGTTTTCTTTACTAGAACCAGATTATCTGTTTCATGTTGGCTGCATTTTGGTAATTTTTTATTTTTGAGCAATTGATTCATTTTTTCTACATTGTCAAATTTATGAGCATAAAGTTGATTATAATATTCCCTTTCTGCCGTTTTAATGGCTATGGGCTTCGTGGTTAGTTTCATTACTTATATTGTTGGTTTGTGTCTCTTCTGTTTTAATTTTGCCAGTCTTGCTAGAGTGACATTGATATTTTTGAAGAAGCAGCTTTTTGTTTTATTAATTTTTTCTACTTTTCTGTTTTCTGTTTAGTTGATTTCTGCTCTTACCTTTATGATTTCTTTCTGCTTGCTTTGGGTTTCTTTGGCTAATCTTTTTCTAGTTTTTTGAGGGGAAAAACTTACTGTTTTGAGTCCTTTCCTCTTTTCTAACATAAGCATGTAGGGCTGTAAGAGCCCCCTCAGCTCTGCATTAGCTACATCCCACATATTTTGATCTATTGTCTTTTTATTCTTATTCAATTCTATGTGTACTTTTTGAAATTTCCTTGGATCTCCTTCTTGACCATAGACTATTTAAAGGTGTATTATTTAATTTCAAAGTATCTGGAGATTTTTTTCTGTTGTCTCTCTAGGTCATGTACTTTTAACTTATCACAATCTATCTGTGAATAGTATTGTGAAGCTTCATTAAAAAAGTGTAAGAAACTTACAACAGTGTAGTTCTATTTTCCCCTCAATCTGGAGTTGAGCTGGTTCTGGTCTGGGCTGTAGATTTAATTAATTTCAGTTTACCACAGGTTTCATATATTTAAAAGGTAGCAGCCAGGGCCCTCCTTTCATTAGGAATAGAGAGCTAAGACTCTGAGGTCTCCCTAAGCTTTCTCGCTCATTTCCACCTTCCCGTGCCTTGGAAGAAATCCATGTTGCAGCCTACCCCGGCTTCCGACTCCACAGGACCTCTCCTTCTGTCTGCCATCCTACTCTGTCCCAGGTGCCCAGCCATCACTGTATTTGAGACGAAATGTCTGAACGAAAGGATTTATGGGGCATGTAGATGAGTGTACTTTGGGGGCGTTTCTGGGTTTGAATCCGTCAAGCCTGGCCTACAAGGTCCTTCAAGATTTCTTTGGTTTCTTCTTGTCTCAGCCAAGAGCCGAGTCCTCCGTGCTTATGGCTGGCTTGTTCTTCCCACCACACCCCAGAGATAAAAGCAGTTGCAGGTTTTTATTGCCCTGGACAAGCTCGTCCCTCCCTAGAATGTTGTGCATTTAGACTTTGCATTTTCAGGTTTCTAATGATTGTCATGTGTGATGATTGGAATAAATCAAGATTTCCTCATTGTTACATTGCGAGCAACAGCCTTGTACAACCTTTTACACCCTAACAAGAAGCAGAGCTCCCGCTATTTTGTTTAACCAGCAAAACCTCTCAGCAACTTCATCTGTCACCCATGGCCTTGGAGTTTGGGAGCTAATGGTTTGGTTTTCAACATGTTTGAAAAAAATGTCATAATGTCTCACCCATAATTTTGTCACAAATCCTATCTATCTTCTCCAAAGTGCTACTCTCAGAAAAAGATACCTCTGTCTCACAGATACAAAAATTCAGGGAAATCTTAGTTATTCCAACAGGTTGAGTAGTTCTACTTTTCTCATTCAAGGCTAGAATTGGACACCTATTAATATTAGACCTTCATGTAAGTGTTACCTAAATTCTCACCCCTCCATATATGAATAAGGTCACAACTTTAACTGCTATGTCTTGCTTCAGAAGTTGGGCTAAGTAGGACTTCCTCTAAGTTAAGCACTATTCTGAGCACTTTGATAGACTGAGTCTTTTATAAGACTTACCTATCAACAACCTTATAAGGCAAGTATCATTATAATCCCCCTTTCGATGCATAGATACCTTGAGTGATGTGGCTAATGACCCATGGTTAGAAACTGAAGACGGGAAGTGTAGAGTCAAAGACAATGATCTGGCCGAGCACAGTGGCTCATGCCTGTAATCCCAGCACTTTGGGAGGCCAGGGTAGGTCGATCACCTGAGGTCAGGAGTTCGAGACCAGCCTGGCCAATGTGGTGAAACGCCATCTCTACTAAAAATACAAAAATTAGCCGAGTGTGGTGGTGCATGCCTGTAGTCCCAGCTACTCGGGATGCCGAGGTAGGAGAATTGCTCTAACCTGGGAGGCAGAGGTTGCAGTGAGGCGAGATCGCGCCACTGCACTCCAGCCTGGGTGACAGAGTGAGACTCTGTTTCAAAAATAAAATAAAATAAAGCAATCAAAAAGACAATGATCTTTTCTTTTCCTCTAAGCTATATTGCCACGCACAGTCTATGCCTCATTACCATTGGGTCGAAATGGCTATGGCTGAGCCAATGATGCCTAATTTAATCATTTTGAGGAGTATGGTCAAGTCAATTGCAGTCACAAAGAGAACACCTCTGGTTTGTACCATGTTTTCTTTGTTTGCTTTGGTTCAGAATTCTATTTTTTAAAATGATTTCTTTTACTCTTACTATTATTTTATTACTGTTACTTAAAAAATTGTCATTACCCCATCCTATCTCCTTATCTACCCAAAGCTAACCTTGACACTGGTGTGGGGAAAACTTAACTTTTTGTGAAAAGTATTTGCTGCTCTTCTTGAGGCCGGGCGCAGTGGCTCATGCCTGTAATCCCAGCACTTTGGGAGGCCGAGGCGGGCGGGTCACGAGGTCAGGAAATCGAGACCGTCCTGGCTAACATGGTGAAACCTCATCTCTACTGAAAATACAAAAAATTAGCCGGGCGTGGTGGCGGGTGCCTGTAGTCCCAGCTACTCGGGAGGCTGAGGCAGGAGAATGGCGTGAACCTGGGAGGCGGGGCTTGCAGTGAGCCGAGATGGTGCCACTGCACTCTAGCCTGGGTGACCGAGCGAGACTCTGTCTCAAAAAAAAAAATAAAAATAAAAATAAAGAAGAAGAAAAGTATTTGCTTCCCTTCCCTGGGGGAGGAGTAGTTTCTCCACCTTGCTGCCATTAGGATTGGCTGTGTGAATTGCTTTGGCCAGGGAAATGTAGGCATAAATGATCCTTGTCCCTTTCAGCAGAAGTAGTTTCACTTTTTCTTTTCCATGTGCCATGAGCCTGGCAAACTCTGAGAGTGTCTGCTTTATCTACCGGATTCCAGAGTGAAGAGGATTTGGTGCCATGGTGTGGCTGTTGGATATGTAACATAGTAGGATGGGAAAAAAAGCCGGGGTGGGGGAGGCGGGGATGTGGAGCATTATTTGTTATTGCAGCATAACTTAGCCTTTACTTATAAAGGGTGCCCTGCCAAGACATGTTTTTATGATTTTATTAAATGTATTATATAAAATATATCTCTAAACCGTATGTGAATTGGTTTTCAAAGTGTGATCCCTGGATCACAAAACGGTGAAAGCAAGATAAAATGGTTTCACTCTTTTGGGGGGGAAATAAGATAAAATATATTTACATAATAATACTAAGACATTATATGAAATTTTTTTACTCTCATTCTTTCATGAGGATACAGCGGAGCTACCTAAAGGTGTAACTGCTCTGATGCCTAAGGAAATGAATACTTGCATTCTTGTGTTTCAAAACTTTTTTAGCTTTAATTTCTTATATAGAAAAAATTAATAAATGCAACCCAAATGAAATAAATCTCTTTGGATCTTCAATAATTTTAGGAGAGTAAAAGATTCCTAAAACCGAAAAAGAAAAACATTGATGTAGTTTATTGTTTAGTATATTTATAAATTTTACATAAGTGATGTTTGGTGACTTGCTTTTTAAACTCACATTCCGTTGAGGTCTATCCTGATAGGGCTTTTCCTGTAGCCTGCATGCTGTTGGAAATGCCTCATAGAGTAACTCTGTGGTTTTACTTTACTCACAGGACTATTGTTACCTCTGTGGGAAGGAACCACAAGACAGTTGCTGAAGTATGAAAAAGACAGTTACTAAACTGTCTTTAGTTCAGTAACTGTCTTAGTAAAGACCTGATAATTTACTTTTTTACCTTAGGTATTGGCATATTCCACACATCTGTACTATTCTTGAATTTGATCACTTAGGAACGAATACGATTGGAACTCATTCATGTTTAGAGAGGGTGTCAAATTGAGAACCAGGCAGATCCACCTACACTAAAAATGACCCTAAAGTAAATTGGTGGAAGAAATCAGATCCCAAAGATTATTGGTGAATTTTGAAGTCTTCGTCAGTATATCCATATTAAAAGGAGACGACAGAAGCCAAAATAAAAGAATTATGGGCTGACAGGACAACTGGATTAAAATAAATGTCAGTTTCATTTAAAAGGGCTAACTTGAAAGTAATTTTCGAAAATAAATGTTAACTCCAGCTCTTTAGAGGATCTAAAGTGACCTTCATGGACAGTGGAAGAAATCACAACATGAAATCTGTTGAATAAAAATTTATTGACTTTACAAAATAAGTTGAATGAACTCAACCTTGTCTTGCTAAGGTGTATGAAAGTGGGTACACATAGACTGAGCTTATTCCTTTCAGCTGTTTATACTGTTATAAAATAGTTTCAAAAAGAGAAAAATACCTGCTCTTCAAAGTTTTCTGAACACATGACTTTATAAAGCATATGCATTTGATCACCTTCCCAAATGCCTTTCCTTTACCAATGAATAATACATTTGCTTCACAACTGAAGTAATATACCCTCCTGCTCTGCTTCCTATCCTATTGCCAAATTCAGTGACTGAATGGGCATTTTCATATTCACTCCCCTAACTATGACCTCTCGATTTTACAGGGAAGCTTAATCCTGGTTAGTCTCATTCTCTCACTGGGGATTCTCTGTTTCCTTGAGGGGCCTCTGAGATGCGAACAGCTTTGCAAGGACTGGGAACCTGTGACGAGCACAGTGTTGGAAACACTTGAGGCCTTTGTTCTTCCAGAGTAGACATCTCCAACTCCCAGGGATCCCTGCTTTCCCTCTGTCCCTGAATGCTGGTTATGGGTCATGAGATTAGGTAACAGACAGTTCATACCCTCTGCATGCATTTTTTTCCTACATATTTTGTTAGGGAAAAAATAAAATATACATAGTAGAGAGACTAGTATACTAGTAACCTAGTGTACTAATAACCTAGCTTCAAAATTGCCAACACATGGTCCATCAAAACAAGATGAAACAAATTCATTTCTTCACCCACTCCACACTCTCCCCACTGAGTTATTTTTAGTCAATTATTAGACATCATACATAAATCCTACAGTACTTGTCTCCAAAACACATTGATTCTTTTTTAGAAAACATAATCACCAGAGGCTGGGCGTGGTGGCTCACACCTGTAATCCCAGCGCTTTGGGAGGCCGGGGTGGGCAGATCACAAGGTCAGGAGATTGAGACCATCCTGGCTAACACAGTGAAACCCCGTCTCTACTAAAAATACAAAAAAAATTAGCCGGGCGTGGTGGCGGGCGCCTGTAGTCCCAGCTACTCGGGAGGCTGAGGCAGGAGAATGGCGTGAACCCAGGAGGCGGAGCTTGCAGTAAGCCGAGATTGCGCCACTGCACTCCAGCCTGGGCAACAGAGGGAGACTCTGTCTCAGAAAAAGAAAAAAAAAGAGAAAAGAAAACACATGGTGGCTCATGCCTATAATCCCAGCACTTTGGGAGACCGAAGCAGGTGGATCACCTGAGGTCAGGAGTTCAAGAGCAGCCTGACCAACATGGTGAAACCCCACCTCTACTAAAAATACCAAAATTAGCTGGGCATGGTGACTAACGCCTTAATCCCAGCTACTGGTGAGGCTGAGGCAGGAGAATCGGTTGAACCCGGGGGGCAGAGGTTGCAGTGAGCTGAGATCGTGCCATTGCACTCCAGCCTGGGCAACAAGAGCAAAACTCCATCTCAAAAAATAAAGTTAAAAAATAAAAATTTAAAAAACATAGCCATACTACTGTTACTTATACCTGAAAGTCAACAATTCTTTAATATCATAGAGTTATCCAGTCAGCATTCAAACTGCTGATTTCACATCAAAAACGTTTTTACAGCCGGTTTGTTGGAATTAGGATTCACAAAAGGTCCAGACATAGATTGGTTGTGTCTCAAATCCATCTGTAGGTTTCCCCTTCCCTATTTTTATATCTTGCAAGGTGTCTGTTAATAAAACTGGATCCTTTGCCCTGTGGAACATCCCACAGTCTAGATATTGCTGATTGCAGCCCTGGAGTGTTTAACACATTCCTCTGTCTCTTGTATTTCCTATAAACTGGTAGTAAAGCACGGTCTTAATTAGATTCAGGCTCAATATTTCTGGCAGGGACGCTGTATGTGTAGTGCATTTGCTTGCTATTATGTTGCATCAGGAGATGCCTATTGTCTGTCTCCTTTTTTCCTGTTAATATTGATCTGTGGGTTCAGATGTTATCAGGATGATCTATCCATTATAAAATTTCCTATCAAATAATAGTTCCAGCTGCCAATGATGATCATTGCCTGCATCCATTATTTCATTAGGGGTTTGAGAAAGCAAATATTCTAATTCGATCATTTCTTCTGAATTCATTAGCTGTAAAGCAATGCATGCTCATCAGCTATTGGGTTACCATGAGTTATGAGTCAAAAGGCAAATGAGGTGAATTGTGCATGTGGCATTCCCCCACCCACTCTCCATGTGCTCAGCCTTGTCTGTGCACTCATGGGCTGCATCAAAGGCTCTGTTGCCCACTGGATTCTGCTTGGGTATAGCTCATGGGAGTCCTGGAATGAGATCAAAGGGAGGGAGGAGAATGAGGATGGAGTTTATTCCCCTGTTTCCTTCCCTGTGCTGTGCCCCGGCTGGCTGCATCCGTTACAGCTGTCTCTGCACAGACCTCTCTTACCTGGGTTTTGATAACCACTCCTTCCTTTGCTCCTCCGATCTGCATGAGATCATGGCCCCCTAAATGCCATGGTGATCATGGCATCGCCACCCTGTGGTGCTGCCCTATTCCTTGTGGTTTCCCTACAAACACTGCCCATAGCTTTTATACAGCCCTTTTACTAAGTCTCAAATTACGAAATTTGACTGTAATGCCTGTTTGACATTGGGAGGTATATTATCCTTCTCCTCTTCCTTGTTTTTTGTGTTTAAATTTTATGGACATATTATAGCTGTGCATATTTATGAAGTTGTTGTGATATTTTGGTACAAGCATACAATGTAGAATAATTGAATCTGGATAACGGGGATATCCATCACCTCAAACGTCTATCATTTCTTTGTGTTGGGAACATTTCAAATCTTTTCTCCTAGCTATTTTGAAATATACAATAAATTGTCATTAACACCAGCCACCTTATTGTGTTATCAAACATAGAACATAGGTCTTCTATTGAGCTATATTTTTGTACCTGTTAAGCAACACCTCTTCACCCCCTGCCTCCTCAGCACTCTTTACAACTTCTAGTAACCACCATTCTATTCAATTCACTGTGTCCATGAGATAAATTTTTTTAGGTCCCACCTACGAGTGGGAACCTGCAATATTTGTCTTTCTGTTCTGACTTAGTTCACGTAATGCCCTCCAGTTCCATCCGCATTGCTGCAAGTGATTTCATGCTGTTTTATGGCTGAATAGTATTCCGTTGTGTGTATCTACCACATTTTCATTTTCCATTTATCTGTTGATGGACACTTAGTTTGATTCCATATCCTGGCTATTGTAAACAGTGTTGCAGTAAACATGGGAGTGCAGATATTTCTTTGATACTGATTTCCCTTCTTTTTTTTTTTTTTTTTTTTTTTGAGATGGAGTCTCTCTCTGTCACTAGGCTGAAGTGCAGTGGCGCGATCCCGGCTTACTGCAACCTCCAACTCCCCGGTTCAAGTGATTCTCCTGGAGGAGCTAGGAATACAAGCATGCGCCACCACGTCCAGCTAATTTTTGTATTTTTAGTAGAGCCGGGGTTTCACCATGTTGGCCAGGATGGCATTCATCTCCTGACCTCGTGATCTGCCTGCCTCAGCCTCCCAAAGTGCTGGGATTACAGGCATGAGCCACAGCGCCCGGCCTAATTTCCCTTCTTTTGGATATATACACAGGAGTGGAATTGCTGGACAATATGGTAATTCTACTTTTAGTTTTTGAGGAACCTCCAAAATATTTTTCAGCGTGGCTGTGCTAATTTACATTCCAACAGCGTATGAGCATTTCCTATGTATTTATTCCTGTTTAACTTAAGAGAACTGAGAAAACATAACATATTCTCTATTATAACAATTCTATGAAGCTTGGTAAGATTACTTTATTGGTTGATACCACTCCACATAAGTGAGTTGGTGGCTACAGCACTTTCTTCTGTGCATATTAGATCAAGCTTGTTAATTGTGTTATCTTATTTTATAGATTTTTTTATTTTTGTTGACTAGCTCCATCACCTCTTGAGAGAAATATCAGAATATCTCATTTTGATGGTTAAGTTGCCATTTTCCTTCTACATCTTTATTTCTTGTATTAAATATTCTGAAGCTATGCTATTAAAGTGTTTATACATTTAGAAATGTTAAATATCCATGATGAATTGAACCTTTTCTCAAAATGTAATCATTTTTATATCTACTAACTGCCTTTCAAATTGAAGTTTAATTATGTTCCATATGAATATAGTGTTTCTTACCTAGATTGTCTTTTCCATCCTATATTGATGCATAATGTTGGATTTTGGTTCTTTATCAAGTCTCAAAAGCTTTGTTTTTTAACTAGAAGTCATTATTTATCCTAATTAAACCTATTGTTATATTAGAGTCATTTTCTACCATCTTATTTTGTAGTTTTAATTTCTTCCTCCTTTTATTTTTTCCCCTTTTCTTGCCATATTTTGGATTAATCAAGATTCCAAGATTCCTTCTATTTCCAATTTCCTCTAGTTTTAAAGATAAATCTGTTTATATTTGTTTAGTGGTTACTCTAAAGGTTTTATTTACTTTATTTTATTTATTTATTTTTGAGATGGAGTCTTGCTCTGTCGCCCAGCCTGGAGTGCAGTTGTGCGATCTCAGCTCACTGCAACCTCCGCCTCCCGCATTCAAGTGATTCTCCTGCCGTAGCCTCCTGAGTAGCTGGGATTACAGGCACACGCCACCAGGGCCAGCTAATTTTTTTGTATTTTTAGTAGAGATGGAGTTTTACCATGTTGGCCAGGCTGGTCTTGAACTCCTGACCTCAAGTGATCCTCCCACCTCGGCCTCCCAAAGTGCTGAGATTACAGGCGTGAGCCACTGCACCTAGCCTCTAAAAGTTTTAAAAATGAATATTTAGCATAACAAATTATAGATTTAATAATGATCTGTATCTGTCGATGGAACAACAAAAGTAACAGAATTCTTTAGCTCCAATCAATACCCCTCTTCCCTAGTGCTTTGCTAATGTTGTCCAGTATTTTAGAATTGTCTTAATATTTTATCACTTCAACTTAGATCCCTGTTCATCATCTCTTCTTTTTTGACAAAATACTTTCCTGTGATATATGTACCTTTTAGACTTACTTTTTTGTCGTGATTTGCTGGTAGCATATTTCTTCCTTTTTATTTATTTATTTGTTTTTTACTGAAAATGACTTCCTAGTTCTTATTCTTGAAAGATATTTTTTCTGTGTATAGAAATCTAGGTTGAGTGTTACTTTCAGGACTTTGAAGATACTATGTTGTGAACTTCTGGTTTCTGTTATTGCTGTTGACTGCGGGCATTCCTACTGTCTTTGCCTTGGATTTAACCAGACTCTTCTCTCTGTTTTTAAAATCTGCTGTTTGAATATTTTGTGTCTGTATGTGTATTTTTTTTTCTTTGCCTGGGATTCCTTACAGTTCTTACCCTTGTGGATCATTTGTCAGCCAGTGGCACTTGAGATATTGCTTCTGCCTCATCCTCACTGTCATCTATTTCTGGAACTCAGATTAGACATCTGTTCCTTGTTCACATCTTCCTCTGACGCTTCTTTTCTTCTTTCTCTTTGTCTCTCTGTGCTTCAATCTGGATCATTGCTTCATATCTATGTTCCAGTTTACTAGTTCTTGCTTCATCTAGGCCTGATCTGTTGTCTAAATCTAATTTCTGTGATTAGAGTTCCCATTTTTAGGAATGCTCCTTGGTTACTTTCAAATGTGCTCTGTTTTTACAGTCTTGTCTTTCTTCAGCATACTTTCACCCCCTCTTTATGACCTTAAACATTAAATGTGTGTATTTCATGCTCTGCAGCATAATTCCAGTACCTTCAGGCTTTATGTATCAGATTCTGAAGTTTGTGGTTTCTGCTGACTTGTGTTTGTGATGGCTTTTTTTTCTTCACAAATTCAGTCATTTGGATGAGCTCTGTTCTTTGGAATTTTGTGGGAACTTTTAGGTCTGAGTTTAAAGCATGTTGTTGTGGAGAGGATTTTCGAAGAAATTTTTTTCAGTACTCTATCCTGCAGCACCCCTGAGAGAGCTATATAGACCTGCGACCCGCTCTGCAGAGGAGGTGTCACCTGGTGCACCCACTGAGGAGCTGGGTTCCATTCAGCCCCTCTCTCCTCTTGCTGTGCAGGCTCTCTGTGCCTCTCCACCTGAGTTGCATGCTATAACTTTTGCTTTAGATTTAGACTAAGGATTTTTTGTTTATTGCGCAGCTTGTCTCCAACTCATGGACTCAAGCGATGTTCCCAACTCAGCCTCCTAAGCAGCTAGGATTACAGACGTGAGCCACTACACCTGGCTAGACTAATGATTTTCAGACTGAATGTTGCAACGTCTTAGTAGTTCATGCTTATTTTAATAGATTACAAACAGGATTTTAAAAACAAATAAGAATAATATAACAAAAATAAAATGTTTGGCTGCCTCACAGACAGGGTTGTTTTGTGAAATTCAGTTTTAGATATAAACGTGTGGGTGCATGTTCATGCATGCGTGTGTGTGTGTGTGTGTGTGTGTGTATTTGAATGTATGTGCACTGGGTAAAGACATATAAAGTTAGAACAACACTGCCATAGATCAACAGGGACCAGAATATATCCTCAGGACAAACTCTAGCTCTTCGTGTTTTCTCATTTCTGACTACATTGTGTCACTGAAGAAATATTTACTACTTTATGGTTATAAAGTAAATCTCCTGTACTGTCTCTTTAAACTTTATTGCTTTGCTTTTTGCCTTAAATTTGTAATCCACTTGGAGTTGATTTTTAGGTATATGGTGAATTCAGTACAGTTGTTCCCCCTTATCCACTACCATGTTCTTTTGACACAAACCTATTAGTGTTTGATAGCTAACTTGCTTTCTGGCACACAAAAATCCCAGATTCATGTAAAGTTTTTATCCCAAACCTGTAATCGTTTATTTTGCCAAGGGTCCCTGGTTCTTTTCTTAAGGCAAATGACACATACCACAATTTGTGTCCCAGAGGTGTTTGCTTTTATGTCTTAGGCATTACTTTTAAGTTTTGAGTGGGCAGAGCTGGGAAATGCATTTATTTCTTCAAAAGGAGAGACAAGAAAAGAGATTGTACTAATGTTTCCAATTCAAATGTAAGTCTATAGGATTTTTACTTAACTTCTTCATACTTAGTTAGAAATCTTGGTTTCTGATGACAATAACCACTATTTGCTTCATTATAGTATATATTCACACACATAACTGTTTCAAAACAATACTAATATTAATAATAAAAAGTAAACTACTGAGTAACAATAGTTCTTTTAGTTCAGTGCATCTATCTCACTGAGGATGTATAGTTAAAGTGTTGTGGTTGGGGTCACTTGAAATAAATCTTCCTGGAAAGGTTTTGCCACCAACTTCTAAACCATTGGGATTAGTCACATCAGTCCTTACTGATGGACTTTCAAGGTTGTCTTTTGCTGTCGTAAGTAGTGCTGTGGTACATAACCCTGCACATATGTCACTTCATATATTTGCAGGGTGTTTTATGGATAGATTCCTAGAAATGGGATTCCTAGGGAAAAGATAAAACATTTTTCTTGATTTTGTCAAATTCCCCTCTGTTAGCATGGGGGCATTTCATACCCCCACATTATATGACTGGAAGTGACAGTGCCAGTTTTTCCACAGCTTTAATGTATATTTTTAAGCTTTTGGGGCTTGCCAATCTGATAGGTGAGAAATGGTATCCCAGTGTAGTTTTAATTTGCATTTTTCTTATTATGATAATATTGAACTCAGCCTCATAAGGTGTCCACTATTAAAGTGAGGACATTGATGGGGAAGGAAAGGGGTCCTGTGTGGAAAGCCCCAGAAGACACACTTTTCAGCAATGCTTTGAGGAATAGATTTGTGAGGGGACTCCTGCATCCTTAAAGAGCTCCCTGATTGCTCTTCTCTGTAGGCTGGACCTTACAGTGGGAACCATAGTCACTCAATTGGAAAGCTTAAATGCAATGGGAATAAACGGATTACAGGATGTCAGGGGCCAAGTTGTGGAACTCAACTGCAAAAAACAAGGTGGGCATAGTTACTGTAATGAATAGCAGAAGCAAAGCAACAGTGAGAATAGTTTGACTCATGTAGACTCATGGCATTGGGTAATTAGTCATGTGTTCCTAGAAGTAAAATAGATAGGAAGCCCACTACATTCTTCCTTCATATATATAAACAAGAAACTTCCAGGTTAAATGAACGAAAGTCTAACTCAAATCCTAAAAACAGAGAATCACAGCCCCTCAATAAATTCCCAGACTTGAGCCAGTTTTCAGACTCAGAATCCCTTGAATGAAGGAGAAGCTAGATCCTCTTGAGGAAGAAGCCTGGCACACTACTGACAACTTATACTGTTAATCTTTCTCTTATCCTTCCCAAAGGGTCCTGGGGCCTTCTGGCAGGGTAACTGTGCATTTCCAAAAAAGAAATAATCAGAACTTTCAGGGACTGCTGCACACTGTCCCTTAACTGACATTTATTCCAGGAGACCTGAAACATCACTGGCCCTCCAGGTAGAGTTGAGGCTTATGGAGATCAGGTAATCAGTAGATTTTTAGCTCGTGTTCAACTCACAGTGGGTCCAGTGGGTTCTTGAACCCATCTTGCGGTTATTTCCCAATTGGAATAGACATACTTAGCAGCTGGTAAAATCTCCACATTGTTTCCCTGACCTGTGGAGTAAGGACCATTATAGTGGGAAAGGCCAAGTGGAATCCATTAGAGGAAAATAGTAGATTTAAAGCAATCCTGCTACCCTGGAAGGATTACAGAGATTAGTGCTGCCATCAAGGACTTGAAAGGTGCAGGGCTGGTGATTCCCACCACATTTCCACTCAACTGTCCTATTTGCCCTGCGCAGAAGACAGGTGGGTTCCAGAGAATGACTGTGGATTATCATAAACTTAACCAAGTGGTACTCTAGTTGCAGCTACTGTGCAAGATGTGGTTTCATTGTTTGAGCAAATTAACACATACCTTGGTACCTGGTTATGCAGCTGATCATCTGGCAGGTACCTTTTCTCCATACCTGTCCACAAGGACTATCAGAAGCAGTTTGCTTTCCAGCAATACACCTTCATTGTCCTACCTCAGGAGTGTATCAATATGCCATCCCTATGTTATAATTTAGTTTGCAAGGAACTTGGCTATGTTACTTTTCCAGAAGACATCACACCGGTCCCTTATATCGATGATAAGCTGACTGCATAAAAACACTCAGCAAGAAGTGCAACTAGTGAGTAAGAAGTACAAGTACCCTAGATTTATTGTTAAGACATTTGCATATCAGAGGGTAATAAATAAATCTGACTACAATTCAGGGGCATTCTACTAAAATTCTAGGGATCCAGTGGTGTGGGGTGTGTTTAGATGTCCCTTCTAGGATAAAGGATAAGTTGTTGCATCTGGCCCTTCTAAAACCGAGAAAAAGGCATAGTGCCCTTTTCTTATAGTGGGTCTATTTAGATTTGGAGGCAAAATAATAGGTCTATTTAGATTTAGGAACAGTCAGTTTATTGCAGATTATGCATCTGGAACTGGGAAATATCCACAAGATGGATTCAAGGACCCACTGGACCAACTGCCCATCTACCTAGTGACTAAAAACGCTGCTAGTTTTGAGTGGGGCCCAGAGTAGGAGAAGGCTATGCAACAGGCGCAGGCTGCTGCTGTGCAAGCTGCTCTGCCACTTGGACCATATGGTCCAGTGAATCCGATGGTACTTGAGGTGTCAGTGGCAGATGTTGAGGCTGTCTGGAGCCTTCGGAAGGCCTCTGTAGGTAAGTTGCAGCATAGCCCGTTAGGATTTTGGACAAAGACTCTGCCATCATTTTCATATAATGATTCTCCTTTTGAGAGACAGCTCTTGACCTGCTACTGGGCCTTGGTAGAAACTGAATGCTTGACCATGGGCCATAAAGTTACTCTGCCACCTGAGCTTATCATGAACTGGGTGTTTTTGGACCCAAAAAGCCATATAGCTGGGTATACACAGCAGCACTCCATCATCAAATGGAAGTAAAATATACATGACTGGGCCTCAGCATGTCCCGAAGGTACAAGCAGGTTACATTTTGAAGCAGCCAAATGCCCATGGTCTCCACTCCTGCTACACTGCTTTCTCTCTCCCTGTATCTATGACCTCATGGGAAATTCTCTATGATCAGTAGAGATCACACTAGAGAAGACTAGAACCTTGTTTACGGATGTTTCTGTAGGATATGTAGGCATCACCAGAAAGTGAGCAGCTGTGGCACCATGCCCCTTTCTGGGACAGCCAGGAAGGAGAGTAGTGAAGGGAAATCTTCTCAATGGGAAGAAATGGCCAGATGTGCAATTGTATACCAACTCCTGGGCTGTAGTCTATGGGTTGGCTGGATGGTCAGGAACTTAGAATAAGATTGAAATATTGGTGACAAAGATATCTGGGGAAGGAGTATCAGCATAGACCTCTCTGCATGGGGAAAGAATATGAATATATTTATGTCCCATATAAACACTCAGCAAAGGCTTAACTGAGCAGAGGAGGACTTTAATAATCAAGAAAATAGGGTGACCCATTTTGTGGATACCACTCAGCTTCTTTCCCCAGCTACCCCTGTCATCCTTCAATAGGCTCATGAATAATTTGGCTATGGTGTCAGTGATGAAGGTTTTCCATGGGCTGAGCCACATGAACTGCTGTCACCAAGGCTGACTTGGTTACAGCACCATAATAAAGGGATAGCATTTTGTCCTCACCGAAATGCACATTTGCTCTGGATATAAATTTGCCTTCCCTGTATGCAATGCTTCTGCCAAAACCACCACTCATGGACTTACAGAATGTCTTATCCACCATCATGGTAACACTCTGGGTGAAACCATTCAGATCTGCACTGTTTTCACTGGAAGGTTAATAAATCTGCATGTAAGTTTTTGTTGTGTTTCACATGTTTATCTTGTTTCAAGTATGGTAGGTTGTATTTTTCTAGAAAGTTGTCCATTTTGTTTAATTTGCCTTTTTAGGGTACAGCAAATTCTTACTTTCTTTTTTTTAGTTCTGTTTTTTTCCCTACTCTTTCTTTTTTTGCAATCAGTTTTATCAAGGACTTATTAATTTTATTCATTTTCTCAAAGTACAAGCCAATTGTGTTATATGTTTAGCTTCTATTTGGTTAATTTGTTCTTTTACTTACAATTTCCCTTTTCTCCATCGTATGTGAAAAAAATGGAAAGATATACCATACTCATAGATTGGAGACAATATTGCAATGCCATCCCAATCAAAACTCCAGCAGATTCCTTTATTTTGTGAAATTTGATGAACTGATTATATACTTTATGTGATGTGTATGAACAAAGCAAGAGAAATGACACACTAGGGAAAAATACTTGCCTTTATATAGAAGACAAGTAATTTGTTTTCTTAATCATTTCAAATCGATAAGAAAAAGACCAACAAACCAATATTAAAACATGCAAAGGACTTGAATAGTCAGATCACAGATGAGAAGAGTTAAATGAGTCTTAAACATGGGAATGATATCCAAAATCATTTAAAATATTTAAACTGAAAATTAATGAAGTAAACATGTACAGAATTACAATAAAAATTGACATACCCATAACTATGAAGAAAATTTTAGTATTAAAGAAGCCAATCAGACCAAAAGTTAGTAAAGATAAAGAACATTTGAATAGCATAATTAACAAGCTTGAATTAATGAATATATGTTGTAGGAGTTTGTACCCAATTATGGATTATATAAACTTTTTACTGACATTGGAAAGTACTAGGCCACAAAGCCAACCCCAATGAATACCAAATAATCAATTTCATATACATAAGATGATACTCTCTAATAACTATTCAAAGATGAAAATCAATGACAAAATATAGCCAAAAAGCCATATTCCTTTGGAAATTAAAAATACTCTGCTAAATAATCAAGGGGTATAGAAATCACAATTGAAATCATGAAATATTTATAAGTGAATGATAGTGACCGCATATCAATACCTGAGTGATGCTGCTAAAATGGTAATTAGAGGAAAATTTTGAACTTCAAGGGCATCCATTAGAAAAGAAAAAAGATTGGCCATTATTGAACTAAGTTTGCAAATCAAAATACTATAAAAAGAAGTAATCCCAATGAAAGCAGAGCAAAGTAAATAAAGCGGAAACAAACATGTATCAGTGAAAGATGAAGCAAAGAAACCATGATGATAGTCAATCCATGAGCTATTTCCTCAAATACATCTGGCAAGTGAAAGAAAGTACCAGTAGATAATATTAGAGGGACTATATCATCAGATACAGTCATAATTTTAAAATTATAAAAGAAAACCTTGACAAAAAGTTTGTCATTACATTAGAAAAATTAAATGAAATATATAATTTTCTAGAGTATATGTAAAGTACCAAACTTGCCACTGAAAAGAAAAAAAGAAGACATCTGAGTAATCCCATTAGCGTTACAGAAATTACAATTGAAAACCTCTCTCATGTTCTCCTTCAAATTGTACCAGGCTTATGGTGTTTCAAGTGGGCTTTAGAAAACTTTCAAATAACAAATACTAATGACTTCAATTTCATTGCTACATAGAATACATAGAGAAGGAAAAGTAATCAGCTTAAATCATGAGGCTAACATAAGCTTCATGCCCAAACCTGAGAAAGACAGAATACTAATTTTAATTAAATACAGTAATGTGGGAGAAAAAAATCACAAATGTGTTAATACAGGATACACTTCAGAAATGGTTGAACCTGAGAAAATTTTTCAGTGGAACTTACAGCACTAAAATATGACAAGTAAATATGTGATTATTTCAAGTTCTTGAAAATGTGCAATAAAAAGCCATTTATGATCAAATATTTATTATAATAGATTTTCATCATGATTATATTATGTATTGAAATTAATATATAATAAGAATTACAACAAGTATTATACTTAATGGTTAAATTTCAGAAGCATTTTCTTTATATTCAGGACAAAACAAGAATATCTGCTATGTTCATTTTCTTTCAACAATATCCTAGAGATCTTACCAAATGCAATAAGAAAAGAAAAAGGTAGATTAAAAAATAAAACATTTGCTATTTATAGACAAGTTTATTATTATTATTATTTTACATAAAAACCCAAAAGAATGTGAAGACAGCACATTTAGAACTATTAACTGAGTTTGGGTTATCAGTTTCTGGATTCAAGCTCAACATATAAAAATCAATAGTGTTTCAACACATCACCAGCAATTAGTAATTTAATCTGTATTTATTCATTTTCTAATGACCTTCCATTCTTTATGTGATCAGAGTTCTGATCTACGTTATTTTTCTTCTTGCTGAAAAACATATTTTAACATTTCTTGCAAGGCAGGTCTACTGGTGACAAATTCCCTCAATTTTTGTTTGTCTGAGAAAGTCTTTATTTCGCCTTCATTTATAAATAATAAGTTCAGTAGGTACAGAATTCTAGGTTGGTGGGGTTTTTTTCTTTTAAACATTTTAAGTATTTTACTTCAGTATCTTCTCACTTGCATGTTTCCTGAGGAGACGTCTGATGTAATTCTTATCCTTGTTGATCCATAGGTGTTTGTTGCTGTGTTTTGTCCTCTGACTTCTTTTCAAGATTTCCTCTTTGTCTTTAGTTTTCTGCCATTTGAAAATGATACGCTTACATATCAGTTTTTTGGTGTTTATCCTGCTTGGTGTTCTCTGAACTTTTTGGATCTATGGTTTAGTGTCTATTTTTAGTTTTGGAAAATTCTCAGTTATTACTACTTCAAATATTTGAGGTAGTAATGACCATATTTTCTTCTCTGTCTGGTGATGTTTCTCCTTTTGTAATTGTTTAACGGTTTTTGGATATTTTGTTCTATCTTTTTCAGTGGTTCTCTTTGTATTTTAGTTCTGGAAGCTTGTTTTGGAATTTCCTCCAATTCACTGGTTCTGTTCTTGGGCATTTCCACTCTGTTGATAAGCCTGTCAAAGACATACTTCATCTCTGTTATAGAGTTTTTAACTCCTAGATTTATTTTTGTTTCATGGAGTTTCCATATTTCTGATTACATTAGTCATCTGTTCTTGCATAGTGGCTGCTTTTTCCATTGGAGCCATCACATTTTAATCATAGTTGTTTAAATTTCTGGTCTGATAATTCCAAATTCCCTGCCATATCTGAGTCTGGTTCTGATACTTTCCTCTGTCTTTTCAAAAACTATATTTTCTTTCTCTTTTCATGTGCCACATAATTTTTTTCGTTGAAGCCAGACATCATGTAGTAGATAAAAGTAACTGAAGTAAATAGGCCTTTGTGTGAGGCTTTATGTTTATTTGGTTAGGGGTTAGGCTATGTTTATAGTATGCTATAGCTGCAGAACCTAGCAGAACCCCTGGAGGTAAAACTCCAGAGGTTTTACCTGAAAATATGAGTTCCCTTCCCCCAAGACTGGGCTTCCCTTGAGTTTTTATCTCTCAAGTTTGTCCATAGCAACTTTAACTCTGAGATTGTCATCTAGCAACTCATCAATGACAGTTTAGTTTTCCTACCCTGGTAACTTGCTGTAGTGGTGGTTTCTGCTCCAGAGTTTTTGCTTTTAGGATATACGTGGGCTGAAAGTGAAGGGGTGGAAAAGGATATTATATGCAAGGAGTAATCAAAAGAGAGCAGGAGTGGCTATATTTATAGCAGAAAAAGTAGGCTAAGTTAAAAACTGTTATATAAGACCAAAAAGGTCATTACATAATGATAAGGTGGTCAATTCATGAAGAGGATATAGTAATTGTAAATGTCTGTGCATCCAACATTGGAGCACCTAAATATGTAAAACAAATATTAATAGAATTAAAGGGAAATATAGATAGCGATACAACAATAGGGAGCACAATACCCCTGCTTTCAACAATGATCATCAGTGATCATCAAGACAGGAAACAGTAGACTTAAAACAACATTATGGACTACATTTACCTGACAGACATATACAGAATATTTTATTATATTTAAAAGCAGCAGAATACACATTGTTTTCAAGCACACATAGAAAATTTTCCAGGATAGGCCGGGCACAGTGGCTCACGCCTGTAATCCCAGCAGTTTGGGAGGCCGAGGCAGGCGGATCACCAGGTCAGGAGATCGAGGCCATCCTGGCAAACGCGGTGAAACCCCATCTCTACTAAAAATACAAAAAATTAGCCGGGCCTGGTGGCGGTCACCTGTGGTCCCAGCTACTCTGGAGGCTGAGGCAGGAGAATGGTGTGAACCCGGGAGGCAGAGCTTGCAGTGAGCCGAGATCGCGCCACTGCACTCCAGCCTGGGCGACAGAGCAAGACTCCGCCTCAAAAAAAAAAAAAAAGAAAATTTTCCAGGATAGTTGACATGTTATGCCACAAAACAAGTCTTAACAAATATAAGAAGGCTGTAATTATAGCAAGTATCTTTTCTGAACACAGTGGTATAAAACTAGAAATCAAAAACAGGAGGAAAATTGGAAAATTCACATTTGTATCAAAGTGAAATAACATATTTCTGAACAAAATTAAACAAAACATCTGGTAAAAAAAATCTAAAAAGAAATAAAAAAGATATTGAGACAAGCTAAAATGGAAACACAACAAATCAAAACTTACAAGATGCGCCAAAGGCAGTCTGAAATGGAAGTATGTAACGATAAACAACTACATTATGAAAAAGAAAGATATATAACAAACAATCTACACTTCAAGGAAATAGAAAAAGGAGAACAAACTAAACCCAAAAAGTTAGCAGAAGGAAGACAATAATAAAATTCAGAGCAGAAATAAATGAAATTGAGTCAAAACTAATGGAAAAGATTAATGAAACTAAGACTTGTTTTTAAAAAATAAACAACCAACAAACCTTTAGCTATATTAACTAAGAACAAAATGAAGAAGGAACAAATAAATAAAATTATAAAATAAAGAAGAATCATTAGAACTGATACCACAGAAATATAAAGGATCATAAGAGACTGCTATGAACAATTATATGCCAACAAATTAAATAGGCTGGAAGAAATGGATAATTTCTAGAAACAAACAACCTTACCAAGACTGAATTATAAGGAAATATAAAATCTGAGCAGACAAATAATGAGTAAGGAGATTCAATTTGCAATGAAAATCCTCCCCAGAAAGAATAGGACTGGATGGCTCCACTGGTGAATTCTCCAAACATTTAAAAAATTAATGCCAATCCTCAAACTCTTCCAAAAACTGAAGAGGAGAGAATACTGTCAAACTTATTTTAAGTTCAGCATTTCCCCAATACTAAAGCCAGACAAGTCCACCAAAAACAAAAAAGAAGAAGAAAAAAGAAAATTAGACCAATATCCCCGATGGACATAGTTGCAAATATTTTCAACAAAACATTAGCAAACCAAATTCAAAAAAGTCCAATACCACGGCCAAGTGGGATTCATCCCAGGAATGCAAGGATGTTTCAACATATGAAAATCAATAAAGGTAATACATTACATTAACAGAATAAAGAACAAAATGCATATGATCATCTCAATAGATATAGAAAAAAGCATTTGACAAAACTTAACATCCCTTCATATGTACCTCAACATAATGAAGTCCTTATATGATGAGCCCACAGCTAGTATCATACTCAGTGGTGATCAGGAACAGACAATGATGTCTACTTTTGCTACTTCTATTCAATATAGTATTGGAAGTCTTAGCTAGAGCAATTGGGTAGGACAAAAAAAATGCATCCAAATTAGGAAGGAAGAAGTTAAATTGTGTTTGAAGATGACATAGTCTTGCTTATAGAAAACCTTAAAGGCTCCATTAGAAAAACTCTTAAAACTAATAAAAATTTAGTAAATTTGCAAGATACAAAATCACCATACAAAAAGCAGTAGTATTACTATAACAACAGACTATATGAAAAAGAAAATAAAGAAAATAATCCAATTTACAATAGCATCAAAAAATACTTAGTGATGAATTTATTCAAGGTGGCGAGAGATCTCTATATGGAAAACTACAAAACATTGATGAGAGAAATTGAAGAGGACACAAATAAATGAAAATAAACCCTATGTTCATGGATTAGAAAGCTTAATATTGTTAAAATATCCATAATACCCAAAACTATGTACATATTCAGCGCAATCCCTATCAAATTTTCAATGACATTTTTCACAAAAAATTCATATGGCATCACAGAAGACCTGATATAGCCAAGGTAAGAAAAATAAGCTGGAGGCATCACACTACTCAATTTCAAAATACTTTCAGAACTATAGTAATTAAAGCAGTATGGTACTGGCATAAAAACATATAGAACAATGAAGCATAACAGATATCCCAGAAATTAATTCATACATTTCTGATCAATTGATCTTTAACAAAAGTGCCAAGAATGTACAATTGGAAAGAATGGCCTTTTCAATAAAAGATGTTGAGAAAACTGAACACAGAAGAATATCATTGGATTCTTATCTCATACCATATACACAAATCAACTAAAAATTGATTAAAGACTTAAGGGGAAGACCTGAAACTGTAAAACTACTAGAAGAAAACCTAGGGGAAAACTTCTTGAGATTGGTCTGGGCAACGATTTTTTGGATATGACCTAAAAACTACAGACAACCCAAGCAAAGACGGACAAGTAAGATTCCATCAAACAAGTTCTTTGCTTGCTCTAGAAGTATTCACATTTTCTACTTCTTTTTTTTATTTTTATTTTTATTTTATTTTATTTTATTATTATACTTTAGGTTTTAGGGTACATGTGCACAATGTGCAGGTTTGTTACATATGTATCCATGTGCCATGTTGGTTTGCTGCACCCATTAACTCGTCATTTAGCATTAGGTATATCTCCTAATGCTGTCCCTCCCCCCTCCCCCCACCCCACAACAGTCCCCGGAGTGTAATGTTCCCCTTCCTGTGTCTATGAGTTCTCATTGTTCAATTCCCACCTATGAGTGAGAACATGCGGTGTTTGGTTTTTTGTCCTTGCGATAGTTTACTGAGAATGATGGTTTCCAGTTTCATCCATGTCCCTACAAAGGACATGAACTCATCATTTTTTATGGCTGCATAGTATTCCATGGTGTATATGTGCCACATTTTCTTAATCCAGTCTATCGTTGTTGGACATTTGGGTTGGTTCCAAGTCTTTGCTATTGTGAATAGTGCCACAATAAACATACGTGTGCATGTGTCTTTATAGCAGCATGATTTATAGTCCTTTGGGTATATACCCAGTAATGGGATGGCTGGGTCAAATGGTATTTCTAGTTCTAGATCACTGAGGAATCGCCACACTGACTTCCACAATGGTTGAACTAGTTTACAGTCCCACCAACAGTGTAAAAGTATTCCTGTTTCTCCACATCCTCTCCAGCACCTGTTGTTTCCTGACTTTTTAATGATGGCCATTCTAACTGGTGTGAGATGGTATCTTGTGGTTTTGATTTGCATTTCTCTGATGGCCAGTGATGATGGGCATTTTTTCATGTGTTTTTTGGCTGCATAAATGTCTTCTTTTGAGAAGTGTCTGTTCATGTCCTTTGCCCACTTTTTGATGGGGCTGTTTGTTTTTTTCTTGTAAATTTGTTTGAGTTCATTGTAGATTCTGGATATTAGCCCTTTGTCAGATGAGTAGGTTGCAAAACTTTTCTCCCATTCTGTAGGTTGCCTGTTCACTCTGATGGTAGTTTCTTTTGCTGTGCAGAAGCTCTTTAGTTTAAACTATACTACAAGGCTACAGTAACCAAAACAGCATGGTACTGGTACCACAACAGAGACATAGATCAATGGAACAGAACAGAGCCCTCAGAAATAATGCCGCATATCTACAACTATCTGATCTTTGACGAACCTGACAAAAACAAGAAATGGGGAAAGGATCCCCTATTTAATAAATGGTGCTGGGAAAACTGGCTAGCCATATGTAGAAAGCTGAAACTGGATCCCTTCCTTACACCTTATACAAAAATTAATTCAAGATGGATTAAAGACTTACATGTTAGACCTAAAACCATAAAAACCCTAGAAGAAAACCTAGGCAATACCATTCAGGACATAGGCATGGGCAAGGACTTCATGTCTAAAACACCAAAAGCAATGGCAACAAAAGCCAAAATTGACAAATGGGATCTAATTAATCTACTTCTTTTTGAATTAGTTTTGGTAATTTGTGTCTTTCTAGAAATTTGATCAGAGGATGTTTTGTCAGAAGTCAGCCTATTCTCAGGAGGGGGTTGTATATGGTTCAGGCTGAGAGTGGGCCAAAGCTCATTCAGGGGCCTGGAGGAAGAAGAGATGCTTAACAGAAGTTTGATTAGAAGCATTTTGTTCTGATTGATCTTTGTGGACAAGCAGTACAGTGAATCATTTATGAAGCAAAGAGTAGGAATTTCAAAGGCCTATTTCTGACCCTTTCATAGATAAACAAGGGGACATCTATGAGTCTTATCAAAATCATTTGGGAAAGGGTGGTTCTTTGCAGTAAGCCCTTTTACAGAACACTAAGGTTGGAGGTATTCTTTTTTAAAAAAAATAAATTTTATTTTAGATTCAGGGGGTAAATGTGATTATTTTCTATATGGGAATACTGCATACCGGTAGGGATTAGGCTTCTAGTGTACCCATTACCCAAATAGTGAACATTATGCCCAATAGGTAATTTTTCAACCCTTGTTTCCCCACCCTCCCCCTTTTTGGAGTCCCCAGTGTCTATTATTTCCATCTTTAAGTCCATGTGTACCCATTTTTTAGCTTCCACTTACAAGTGAGAATATGTAGTATTTGGTTTTCTGTTTCTGAGTTAGTTCACTTAGGATAATGACCTCCGGCTGCATCCATGTTGTTGCAAAGGACACAGCTGTATTCTTTTTTTATGGTTGCATAGTATTCCTTGGTGTGTATATGACACATTTTCTTTTTCAGGCAACCATTGATAGACACTTAGGTTGGTTCCATGATTTGCTATTGTGAATAGGGCTTCTATGAACATAGAAATCCTGAACAGATTAGTAACAAGTAGTGAAATTGAATCAGTAATTTAAAAACTTGCAAAAAACAAAAGCTCAGTACCAGATAAATTCACAGCCAAACTTTACCAGACGCACAAAGTAGAGCTAGTACCAACGTTACTGAAACTATTCCAAAAAGTAGAGGAGGAGGAATCCTTCCTAACTCATTCTACTAAACTTGTATCACCCTGATACCAAAATCTGGCAAGGACAAAACTAAAAAAGAAAACTACAGGCCAATATCCCTGATGAACAGAGATGCAAAAATTCTCAACAAAATACTAGCAAACCAAATGCAATAGCACATGAAAAAGATAAGTCATTACAATCGATTGGGTTTTATTCCAGGGATACAAGGATGGATCAACATTTGCAAATCAATAAATGTGATTCTTCACATAAACAGAACTAAAAACAAAAATCATATGATCATCTCAATAGATGCAGAAAAGGCATTCAGTAAAATCCAACACCCTAATACCAGCCTGAGCAACATAGAAAGATCCCTATTCTACCTAAAATAAAAATAACCAGGCATGGTGGCACACACTAGTGGTCCCAACTACTGAGGAGGCTGAGGCAGGAGGATTGCCTGAATCCAGGAGTTTGAGACTGCAGTGAGCTGTGATTGTGCCACTGCACTACAGCCTGGATTACAAAGCAAGACCTTGTCTCAAAAAAAAAAAAAAAAAAATCCAACATCCCTTCACGATTAAAATCCTCAGCAAACTAGGCATCAAAGGAACATGCCTCAAAATAATAAGAGTCATCTATGACAAACCTACAGCTAACATCATACTAAATGGGGAAAAGTTGGAAGCATTCACCGTAAGAACTGGAACAAGACAAGGATGTCCACCCTTATCATTCCTATTTAACATAGCATTGGAAGTCATACCAGAACAATGAGGCAAGATAAAGAAATAAAAGGCATGCAAATTGGAAAAGAGAAAGTCATGTTGATGACCTGATCTTATATCTAGAAAACCCTAAAGACTTCTCCAAAAGACTCCTAGACTTGACAAATGATTTCAGTAAAGTTTCAGGATAGAAAAGCAAGGTAAAAATAATTAGGAAGGATTTCTTAAACATCATTGTTTTCCAGGATCATGGGACTCAGGAAAATTCAACATTGTTGCATTGTACAAAAAAAAAGCAGGAAGGCAGATCCTTGGGAAAACATAGACTATTCCCAAAATGGATCCAGGACAATTGGTTTTAGGTATAAAATAATAATAAAAAACCATGCCACACCACAAATAAAAACCAATTTCAGAAGGATTACAAATTTAAATGAAAGGTCTATTTTCAGCAATAGGGCAAACTAGATTGTCTGGAAAATCTCCCATTGTAAATCTCCTAGAAATGATGGATAAACTTTTTTAAAAGGGAAGATAAAACTTAAGGATAAATAAGAGACTGCACCAATATATAGTTGACCCTTGAACGACATGGGTTTGAACTGGCACAGGTCCACTTACACATGGATGTTTTTCAACCAAACAAATACAGCATTTGTGGAACGTGAAACCCTTGTATAGGGAGAGCAGACTTTTCTTATACGTGAGTTCCGCGGCAGGGGTGACTGCAGGAGTTGAGTATGTGCAGACTCGGACATGTGCAGGGGCCCTGGACCCAATCCCCTGCATATACTGAGGGATGAGTATATATTAAATATTAATACACGTACCTTTAATTATAATTCTTATGCAACATATATTTATAATATTGGCATATACATATTTTTAAGATATTTACATGCAATTTCATAACTATATATTAAATAAGAATGCATATCTATGTCTATATATCTATTAGAACTAACTGAAAGAAGAGACAGATTACCTACGAAGGAATACAGTCTAGAAGCAGTATGAAACCAGTAGAAGTTAGAATAAGTTCTGGGAGAAGATAACTGGCAACTTAGACTTGTATACTCCCTGAAACTTTCTTTCAAGCCATGTGGACATGACCTTTATCCTTTGGAAAGATTTTTAAATACCAGGTTAATTTCTTTACTATTTTCTTTCTTTCTTTCTTTTTTTTTTTTTTTGAGACGGAGTCTTGCTGTGTCACCCAAGCTGGAGTGCAGTGGCACGATCTTAGCTCACAGCAAGTTCCGCCTCCCGGGTTCACACCATTCTCCTGCCTCAGCCTCCAGAGTAGCTGGGACTACAGGCGCCCGCCACCACACCCAGCTAGTTTTTTTTTTTTTTTGTATTTTTAGTAGAGACGAGGTTTCACCGTGTTAGCCAGGATGGTCTTGATCTCCTGACCTCATGATCTGCCCACCTCGGCCTCCCAAAGTGCTGGGATTACAGGCATGAGCCACCACGCCCGGCCTACTATTTTATTTCTAAAATAATTTCAACTTTTATTTTAGGTTCAGGGGGTACATGTGCAGGTTTTGTTACATGGGTATATTGTGTTGATGCTGAGGTTTGAAGTATGAATGGTCCCATCATCCAAGTAGTGAGCATAGTGCCCAACAGGTAGTTTTTCAGCTCTTGGTCCCCTTCTTCTCACCCGTTTCTAGTATCCCCAGTGTCTATTGTTCTCACCTTCATGTTCATGTGTACCCCATGTTTAGCTTCTATGTATAAGTGAGAACATGTGGTATTTGGTTTTCCATTCTTGCACAAATTTGCTTAGGATAATAGTCTCCAGCTGCATCTATGTTGCTGCAAAGAACCTGACTTCATTCTTTTTATATCTCTGTAGTATTCCATTTTATTTATATATATATATATATATATATATACACACACATACATATATATATGTGTATATATATATATATGTATATATATATACACACACACAACGTTTGCTTTATCTAGTCTACCATTGATGGGCATCCAGGTTGATTCCATGTCTTTGCTATTGTGGATAGTGCTGTAATGAACATACTAGCGCATGTGTCTTTTTGGTAGAATGATTTATTTTCCTTTGGTTGTATACCCAGTAGTGGGATTGCTGAGTGGAATGGTAGTTCTAAGTTCTTTGAGAAACCTCCAAAATGCTTTCCGTAGTTGCTGAACTAATTTACATTCCCACCAACAGTGTATGAGTGTTTCCTTTTCTCTGCAGCCTTGCTGATATTTCTCTGATGATTGGTGATGTTGAGCATTTTTTCATGTTTGTTGGCTGCTGTATGTCTTCTTTTGAGAAGTGTCTGTTCATATCCTTTGCCCATCTTTTAATGAGGTTATTTGTTTTTTCCTTGTTGGTTTAAGTTCCTTATAGATTCTAGGTATTAGACCTTTGTCTGATGTATAGTTTGTGAATATTTTCTCCCATTCTGTAGGTTGTCTGCTCACTTGTTGATAGTTTCTTTTGCTGTGCAGAAGCTCTTTAGTTTAATTTAGTCTCACTTGTCAATGTTTTTGTTGCAATTGCTTTTGAGGACTTAGCCAAAATTTATTTGCCAAGGCCAATGTCCAAAATGGCATTTCCTAGGCTTCCTTATAGGATTTTTATAGTTTGAGGTCTTACATTTAAATCTTTAATCCATCTTGAGTTAATTTTTGTAGATGGTGAAAGGTAGGGGTCCAATTTCATTCTTCTGCATATGGCTAGCCAGTTATCCCAGCACCATTTATTGAATAGAGAGTCTTTTCCCCATTGCTTATTTTTATTGACTTTGTTGAAGATCAGATGGATACAGGTCTTATTTTAGAACTATTCACATTTTCTGCTTACTTTTGAGTTAGTAATTTGTGTTTTGCTAGGAATTGTTCATCTAGTTGTGTAATCTATTGGCATAAAGGTGATGATAGTATTCTTTGATAATTATTTTCATTTCTGCAAGATCTGAAAGCGAAGAGATGTCTTCTCTTTCACTCGTAATTTTGCTAACTTGTGTCTTCTCTGCTTCATTACCAGTCTATGCAAAGGTTTAGCAATTGTTAAAATTTTTCATTTTATTCATATTCACTATTGTTTTTCTTTTGTCTATTTAATGGATTTCCTCTCTAATCTTTATTATTTCTTTTCTCCTGCTTGTTTAAGATTTAGTTTACTCTTCTTTTTGTAGTAAATTAAGATGAAACGTTACTTTTTTCTTTTCTAAAAAAGTCATTTAAAAACCATGAAAATTTCTCTAAGCACTGCTGTATCCCACAAATATTTATATACTGTAATTTCATTTTGTTTGATAGTATAGACACTCCAGTTTTCTTAGGGTTACTATTTGCATTGTTTATCTATTTCCATTCTATTACTTTAAACCTATTTGTGTTCTTAGATGTTCTTAGAAAAGGTGTCTCTTAAGTCTTATTATTTTTACCCAATTTGACATTCTCTAAAACTGTTATTGAAATGTTCAATCTATTTACATTTGGTGTAATTATTTATGTGATTTAATTTATATCTTATTTTGCTATTTAATTTTATATGTTTCATATCTTTTTAATTCATACATTGCTTTTAGCTGTCTTTCGTGTTAAATAGATACTTCTATTGTACTATTTAATTCTTTTGGGTTTTTTTTACTATATTTTAAGGGATATTTTCTTATGGTTTATTTGTGGATTACAATACGTATCTTATCACAATTTGTGAATTACAATATGTATCTTAATTTATCACAATCTGCTTCAGATTAATACTAACATTTTTCCAGTAGAATATAGATATTTGACTCCAATAGAACTCTATTTCTCCCCTTCTTTGTTCTATTTTGCTGTTTATATGAAATTTACCTATTATTATAATCTGTAAGTATAGGTTAAAATCCAACAATTCTAATTTTTCTCTGCAAAGTGTTTAAAATAAGAGAAGAATATAAGAAATAATATACTTGAGCAGATTTTATATTTACCTGTGTAATTATTTTTACCAGTTTTTTTAATATATACAGATTCAAGTAACTGGTGTCATTTCTCTTCAGTCTTTGTTTATCTGGTAATGTCTTTACTTTACCTTTTTTTTTGAAGGATAGTTTTGTTGAATACTTAATACTTGGTTGACTTTTTCTTTTAGCACTTTGCTTTCTAGCTTCTGATTGTTTCTGATGGAAAGTCTCATCACAATAAAATGTTAATTTTATTGTGGTTCCTTGTACTTCATGAGTCATTTTTCTTTTGCTGCTTTCAAAATTTTCTCTTTCAACAATTTGATTATAATTTGTTAAGGTGTGAATCTCTTTGAATTTATTTTAGTTGGAGTTTGTTGAACTTCTTGGATGTGTAAATTGGTTTAAAAAAATCATGTGTGGGATATTTTCAGCCACTGTTTCTTCAAATATTTTTTCTGACTTTTTCTCTCTCCTTCTCTGGGAGCTGTGTTCAATTTAAAAAAAAAAATTCTCTCTGTTCTTCAGATTGGGTGGTCTATATTGATCTGTCCACAAGTTTGCTTATCTCTTCTGCCAGCTAAAGTCTGCTACTGAATCTCTCCAGCGAAATTTTCACTTCAATGACTGTACTTTTCAATACAATAATTTTTATTTTGTTATATTTCATAATTTCTATATAGTTATTGATAGTTTTAATTTGACAAACCATGGTCATCATACTTTTGTTTTATTCTTAAACGCCATTTCTTTTATTCTTTGAACATATTTATAATAGTCGGTTTATTGTCTTTGTGTGGGGTACCTCAGAAACAATTTCTATTGACTGCTTTTTGTCCTGTATATGGGTAGCACTTTTCTGGGTTTTTTGCATGTCTCCTAATTTTTTCTTGAAAACCAAACAGTTTAGATCATATATTGCAACAACTCTAGATTCTGATTCCACTGTCCCCTCCCCCGAAGGTTGTTGTTTCTTTTTGTAAATTTTTTGTTAATTTACTTACTGACCCTTCCGTACTAATTCTTTAGGATAGTTTCTTCCAAAGTATGCATCCAAAGATGTTTTTCCTCATTAAAAAAAAATCCTGTTTTCAATTTTTAAGGCTGGATTCCTAGGATTGCCACTGGGTCAGCATCATGTAGTGATCAGCCAATTACTGGTCAGCGTCTGTGCTTAAACGTCTTGAGCCACAAGGCTAATGGTTCCATGTCTGAGGTGGGAAATTCATTGAATGTTCAGGCAGTTTGCAGGTTTTCTCTGGTCTCTGCTTTCTGCCAGCTATTCCTGTTTCTCCTTTGAGCATTACATTCTGTTAGAGAGGAGAGGCATCTTATTCCATGTAGTGCTGCTATAATAGAATGCCTGAGACTGAACAATTTATAAGGGACAGAAATTTATTTCTTACAGTTCTGTTGACTGGGAAGTCTAAGATCAAAGTGCTGGCAACTGGTGGAAGTCTAGGCTCTGCTTCAAAGATAGTGCCTTAAATGCTGCATCCTCCTGAGGGGTGGAACCCTGTGTTATCACATGACAAAAGAGCAGAAGAGACCACATCCACACCTGCAAGCCCTTCATACAGCAGCTTTAACCTTGACCTAAACACCTCCCGTTAGGCCCCACCTCCCAACATCACTGCTTTGGAGATTAAGTTTCTAATACATGCATTTTGGGGCATACATTTAGACCATAGCTAGGGTCCTCTCCAGTCTGGTCTGGTACATTTCTGGATGTCAATAAATATACTTTGAAAACATAATACATAATATTTCATAATATATTATTTTAAAAACATCTCATTTGATAACAATATTTAATCTTTTAAATAATGTTCAAGTGGACTTTCTTTTTCTTAAAAGTTTATTCATATTTGCATTTTTTAAAAGCCTGGGTTCTTATAAATAGACTGATAATACAAAAATACCAATATATTGTGGTCAATCTTAGAAACCCATGACTCCAATAAAAGTCTTTTAGACTTATCTTCCTCTCCCCTGTGTCCACAAAGTAGAGAATGCAATCTTTCAATTTTCAGGAGCCCATAGCTTATATCTGTTTTTGGCAACCCTTCCCCATTTCTTTCCGGTATTATATTTCCCTGTGTCTTAACCACCTACTTGCATTATAAACCCCTTAGAGCAGAGGACTGCCTCTTTCTTCCATCTCTAAGCTTGCCCTGTCCCCTGCACCAAGTCCCACACATAGTAGGTACTCAGAAGATGTTAAGTGGGATTTTAGCTGGCTGAAAAAGGAGCACTTGCTCTTGGCTTCCCATTCCTTATATGGGCCATGAAGCCCCTGTCTCCAAGGCCCTTTGTGTCTGTGACATTCTTGGGCTTATGCTTCTTGTGAACATTTGTGGGATATTAGTCATCTTATGTAGAACAGGATATATCTGTCACTTCTCCTCTGTGAATCCCTCCTTTCAACAAGATTTATTTTAAGAACTATGTGAAAAGAGAAATTTTCACAGGCAACCCTGTGAAAACGCAGTCATTTGTCAACATATGGGATTAAGTGCCCTGAGTTCCCATCCAGCTGTCCTGGCCCTGCCCACCAGGGGGCCCCTCTAAGGAGACAGCATCCAGGCAAGGGTCTGAGTTAGCCACAAAGGTGCATCTTAGGGCCCCTCCTGTTTCCTTGCTCTCCAGTGCTCCTGGCATGGTGAGTTCTCCGTTCTCTTGAACAATGCAGCTGAGGAGCACACGTGAGACCTCACTGAATCCTCAAGGCTGCCTTAGGAGATCAAAATGACCCTGCTACAGAAAGGGAAACTGAGAGCACAAAGCTAGAATGTAGTGGAGCTGGACTTTGAGCTGAGGCCCTTTGCCTCCACATCCAAGGCTGTGTCCATTAGCCTGAGCTGCTGTGAGCAGCAGGGGCCACTGGCTTTCTCTCGAAACAACAAGTTGGTGATCTGCAAGATTTCATTGAGCTTGGAGCTGACGGAGCCAGATAGCTTTTGGGCATGAACCAGACGTCTTTGAGGAGATGCAGGAGGGAAGAGGTTATCACCCAAACCCCAGCTGGGGGCAAGGCTCCCTGACCCCCATCCTGCCAAGGGAGGGAGTGTGGCGTGTGGTCACTCCATGGGGAAGTGGTGCCCCATTGTCTTTGGCTATTGGCAATCCCTGCATAATGGATGGCAACCCTGGGCCTCAGTTTCACTATCTGAACTGAGGTGGGTGAGTTCAGTAAGCCCTGTACTTTCCCCGAGATCAGAAGAGGGAAGGCTCTCTTTTCAAGGCTGGAGTTAGCAGCAAAAGAGTAGAGCGGCTTCCTCCTCCGCGCTCTGGGATGGCACATGTTGGGTGAGAAATGCTGGGGGCTTAGATTGGGAGCTGCCATGCTCATTGCACACGGCTGCATGCATCAGCTGCGAGGATTCACACCACATCCTCCAGACACCCCCACTGGGAGTTTCTATAGCAACTTTCTGAGAGGAATTTCCAGGGCTTGCAGATTCTGTCATAGTAACCCAGTGAGGGAAGAAAGTGCAGGGTGTGTGAGGAGGGGGCAAAGGATCCATGTGTGCTGAGGTCCCTGTGAGGCCAGGAGAGCAGAGTGAGTGGGCTCTGAGAACAGCCACAGAGCTGAGCGGTCAGGGGCTATGGTCCAGTCTTCTTCCAGCTCCTTAACAACAGGCAGGTCACAAGTCATCCCTGGAGGTCTCACTTGAGATCATAAAATGTACCTCAAAGATGGTCATGAGGATTAAATGAAAGAGACCCGCAGACTTCTCATTTATCTTTCCTGAGGATTAAGGTAGGACAAGCTGGGAGTGTGATTCCAGTGGTGGGCTGCCTGTGGGTGTCTATAGAATAGAAATGAAATTATGCAAGCAGATGGCTTGATGAAGAGACAAAAATATGAATATAAAACACTCTAGCCATGGAGATGCTAATTTATTTTTACTTTTAATAATGACACAACTTGGGATATCAAAGGTGTCTTCTTGCTTTTAGATATCTTCAGCCCTCAAAATAAAATCTTTCAACAGAACACAGCTCCAAATCACACAAAAACATTCTGAATTGGAGGATCAGCATGCCTGCCTGTTAATATGCAAGCACTGAGCATGAGCAGTTTATCCCAACAGTGAATCCACACTGCAGATGTACTACACACACAGCATTCTAGGGAATGGAGAAATGAAATGCACAAAGAGCTCTGCCATTGAATTGGTGGTGACTACTGAAATGGTCCTTATAAATGTTATACAATTAATCAAGAAACAAGGGAGGGGGAGAAACAGCTCGGCATAACTCAGCATTAATCACTAGGTCAGCTTGTTCTCTGACCTGCTTCCTCATAGCTGTTTTCTGTCTGTTGCCCTAGAATCATGTAGATTCTAGATTATAGGTCCCTGTAACTGCTCTGTAGATAACAACCTGAGCATTGTGAAACATTACGTTTTCCATCTGAGATATTCTTTCAGGTCTTGCAAACCAATGAAACTACTGACTCAGCTTGTCCGAAGGGCCCCATGAGAAGATGACTCACCAAAGAATGCAGTTTCCACATCCTAATGATTTCATCCCCTTTACCTGGCCAATCAATGACCCAATTTTCCAGCCCCCTTGCCCTCCACAATGATTCTTTTAAAAATCCCCGTCTAGAACTCCTTGGGGAGATGGATTTGAGGGTCTTTCCCGTCTTCTCACTCAGCCATCCTATCAATCATCATTAAGCTCTTTCTCTGCTGCAAACCCTGCTGTCTCAGTGTATTGGTATGCACCTGCACAGTGGACTAAGAAACCTGTTGGTCCTGTAACAATAACAGGGGAGGTGAGACAGATTAACCATTGCAGGGATAGCTAGATATATTTAAAGGAAGACAGAAATGCCTCTGGTGGCAACATCCAGCTGGGTCTCCAATGTAGCAGAGCTAAGGCTGAAGCCAGGCTCTGGGGGAGGGTGAATCACAGCAGAAGCATGAAAGTGCAAGAGGGTGCAGATGGGGGTGAAGCTGCAGGCTCGTCCCATTCTGCTTATGCCCCTCAAAGCAATCACAAGTAAGCCCCTAACCTTCAGGCCTCAGATTTTTCCTCTAGCAGACAGTAGAAATACCTCCTCTTTAAGCCCCTATGGGGATAATTTACTTCAAGAAGTCATCCCAGTTCCTGGCATACAAAAAAGCACTGAACAGATTATAAGACAAACAATAAAAAAGTAAAAGCCATGCAAGTTGAAAATGAATTTAGAATCCTACCTTACACTGTTTAGGGACAACAGTGTCTGTGAGTGTGGGGGACGGTTGGATGACTAGACCACTTTGGGACATTTTTCTAAAAATTCTCTGGTGAAACTTAATTTGTCCACTCACTCTCAGCCACACCATGCACTGCTCTGCCCTAGGACAGCCAGTGGAATGCACTTGGAGCCCTTCCTCAGGACCAATGTTGAGGCAAGCCTTCTTGCTCACAGTCAGGGGTGCTAAGTAAGTGATCCAAGCTTTGCAGACAGATGTCTTTAGTGTTTTCAGCACAGTGTGGATCATTCATACTGCTAGGCATTAGGGAGGATACAAGAAGACGTGTTCTGCCTTCAGGGAGTTGGGATAGGATCAGAAAAGGAGTGTGTTGAACAGAGGAGCTGCAGAGCTCACATGATCCTGTGGGTGGGACAGACACCATGGAGGAGGCCAGCCCTGTTGCTGCCCCACCCAGACTCCTTGGAATTCCACTGGTCAGCACTGGGCCTCTCCAAAGCTTACTTTTGTCCCTGATAGCAGGAAACTGTGATGCTTCTTCAGATGACTTTCCCCAGGCTACTCTGCTCCTATATTCAGAGGACATCCCCCATGACAACCCTCAGCCTAGGAAACCTGAAAGGGAGTCTACATGGGATGTTTCTGAGGTACAATTTATACTCAGACTTTATCCAGGGGGGTGCATATCATGGCAGGTATAAGGATGACTGCAATTGGGGTTTGCAGTAGGGGAGAGAGATAGAGCTTATCTCTGAATGCAAAAGGAAATGGGGGAATTTATGGTCAGGGAGCATGGTAGGGATCAGAGGGTAGAAAATTACTAAGAGGTGGCCGGGCGCGGTGGCTCACGCTTGTAATCCCAGCACTTTGGGAGGCCGAGGCGGGCGGATCACGAGGTCAGGAGATCGAGACCATGGTGAAACCCCGTCTCTACTAAAAATACAAAAAAATTAGCCAGGCGTGGTGGCGGGCGCAGAGGCTGAGGCAGGAGAAGGCTGAACAAGGAGGAGAAATTGGAAGACCGAGATTGCCCACTGCACTCACTGGCGACAGACAAACTCGTTGCTGTTTTTGTTTTGTTTTGTTTTTTGCTAAAGTGACCTCACAGGATTCTTGCTGAAGCCAGGCCAAGGTGATCAGACATCACCTGAGGGATGGTAGAGGAGGAAGAACCTGATCAGATATCAAGGATGATCAGATATGGACAGTGACATATGTTCTGGCTAAACCAATCAAGAAGGATTCTTGCTAACACTGGACAATGCAAAGATGGACTCAGACATACACATGTCAGAGCCTAGTTGAGAAGAGAATTTAAGAAGCCTGGCTAGAGTTAGGTCACACTCTGAGATCAATCTGAGGCTACTTATTCTGGGACTTTGCCTGAAATTTTACCCTGTTCAGCCCCTTCTCATTCCTTGCCCTGCTTCCTCATCTTGGTTTCTTCTGGTGGCATTTCCACCACAAATCACTCATAGAAATCTTCACCTCAGAGTCTGCTCCTGAGGAAGGCAACTTGAGACAGTTGGTATGGAAGTAGTCCTGGGAGCTCATCACCAATGACAGGAGCATGTGGATAATTGTGGTTTATCTGGGGTAAATAGGGACAAGGTACAATTAGAAAAAGATGCAGTGGCTTGTGCAATAACCCTGGTGTGTAGGACATGTGGAGAAATAGTCACTATATGGACATAAAATTGGTTGATGCTATGGATGTGTTGAGGAAATAACAAACTTAAGTGAGCCAGTTACTGATTTAAGGCACAGTGGTAGGTCCAATTGCAGCTGGCTGGATATGCTGTCTTTACAAGGGTATTCAATGTAGTTTCTAGTATGTGGCATGCAGCTTTTGATCTGGTAGATGCATTTTTTATTAGATTTTCTCTTTAGAGCAATTTTAGGTTCAAAGCAAAATTGAAGGGAAAACACAGAGGTTTCCCACATACTCCCTGCCCATCTATATATAACCTTCTCCACTATTAACATACCACACCAGAGTGCCAATTGGAGTGAAATATAGACGCCTCACATTTCTTTTAGTCCCTTTATCTTCTACTGTGTATAACATAGTTGTCTTAAATATTTTCTGTAATAGATTTAAAAACACATAAGATAGTGTTATAGAGAGTGTTATAATTTTTGCTTTGGCTGTCAAACATAATTTAGAAAACTCAATAGGAGAAAGAAAATGTATTATATTCTTTCCACTGTTCTTTCTCCCTTTCTCATGTTCCCAGTTTCCTCCTTTTATCATTTCTTTCTGTTTGGAGAACTTGGTTTAGCCATCTAATATACTTTGGATATTTATCCCCACCCAAGTCGCATGTTTAAATGTAATCCCCAATGTTGAAAGTGGGGCCTGGTGGGAAGTGTTTGTATCATAGGACAGATCTCTCATGAATGACTTGGGCCATCCCCTTGATGATAGGTGAGCTCTTGCTCTGAGTTCACATGATATTTGGTTGTTTAAAAGTGTGTGGCACTCCCCTCAAATCTCTCTGGCTCCTGCTTTTGCCATGTGAAGTGCCTGCTCCCATTTTGCCTTCTACCATGAGTAAAAGCTTCCCTCCTCAGAAGAAGGTTCTAGTATGTTGTTTCCTATATAGCCTGCATAAATGTGATCCAACTAAACCTTTTTTTCTTATAAATTACTGTATTAGTCTGTTTTCACACTGCTGTAAATAACGACCTGAGACTGGATAATCTATAAATGAAAGAGGTTTAATTAACTCATAGTTCTGTATGTCTGGGAGGCCTCAGGAAACTTACAATCATGGTGGAAGGGGAAGGGGAAACAAAGCATGTCTTACATGGCAGCAGAAGGGTGGGGGTACTGCCAAACACTTTTAAACCATCAGATCTCATGAGAACACAATCAATGTCACAAGAACAGCATGGGGGAAACCACCCCCATGATACAATCACCTCTCACCAGGTCCCTCCCTCAACACATGGGGATTATGATTCGAGATAAGATTTGAGTAGAGACACAGAGCCAAACTATATCAATTACCCAGTCTCAGGTATTCCTCTGTAGTGATGCAAGAATAGCTTAACAGAAAATTGGTACTGAGGGGTGGGGCATTGCTATAAAGATATCTGAAAATGTGAAAGCAACTTTGAAAATGGGTAATAGGTAGAGGACGGAAGAGTTTGGAGGGCTCAGAAGAAGATAAGAAGATGAGGGGGATTTAGAACTTCTTAGAGACTGGCTAAATGGTTGCAACCAAGATGCTAATAGAATTATGAACAGTGAAGTCCAGGCTGCCAAGGTCTCAGATGGGAATAAGGAACTTACTGGAAAACAGAGCAAAGGTCATGCATATTATGCCTTAGCAAAGAGCTTGGCTGCATTCTGTTTACCTCCTGGCGATCAGTGGAAGTTTGAACTTGAGAATGATGACCTAGGGTATCTGGTGGAAGAAATTTCTAAGCAGCACAGCATTCAAATGTGGCCTGGCTGCTTCTAACAACCTACACTCAGATGTGGGAGCAAAGGAATGACTTAAAATTGCAATTTATATTTAGAAGAGATGCAGAGTATAAAAGTTTGGAAAATCTGCAGCCTGGCCATGTGATAGAGGAAGAAAAAGCTTTTTTAGGAGAGAAATTCAAACAGTCTGCAAAACAATACTTACTAGAGATATTTGAATAATCAAAAGGAGGCAAGCGCTGACAGTCAAGACAGTGGAAAAAAGTCCTGGTAGGCATTTAAGAAGTCTCTGGGGCAGCCCCTCTCATCATAGGCTCAGAGGCCTAGGAAGGAAGAATGATTTCATGGGCCAGGGCCCCTACTGTCCTGCACAGCCTTGGAGCACTGCTCCCTGAATCCTGGCTGCTTTGGCTCCAGCACCAGCTTGGGCTCAAGGAGGCCCAGGTATGGCTCAGGCTGCCATTTTGGAGAATGCAAGCCACAAGCCTTGGTGGCTTCCATGTGGTGTTAAGCCTGCAGGTGCACAGAGTGCAAGAGTGGTGGATTCTTGGAAGCTACCACCTAGATTTCAGAGGATGTATGGACAAGCCTGTGTGGGCTGGGCGTGGTGGCTCACACCTGTAATCCTAGCATTTTGGGAGGCCGAGGCTGATGGATCACGAGGTCAGGAGTTTGAGACTGGCCTGGCCAACATAGTGAAACCCCGTCTCTACTAAAAATACAAAAAAAAATTAGCTGGGCATGGTGATGTGCGCCTGTAATCCCAGCTACTCAGGAGGCTGAGGCAGGAGAATCATGTGAACCTAGGAGGCGGAGATTTCAGTGAGCCGAGATCACGGCATTGCACTTCAGCCCGGGGGACAGTGCAGGACTCGGTCAAAAAAAAAAAAGCCTGTGTGTCCAGGCAGAAGCCTGCTACAGGGGTGGAGCCCTCACAGAGAACCTCTACTAGGGCAGTATGGAGGGGAAATGTGGGGTTGGAGGCCTCACACAGAATCCCCACTGTGGCATTGCCTAGTGGAGCTGTGAGAAGGGGACACCATGCTCCAGACCTGAGAATAGTAGATCCACTGACAGCTTGTACCTTGCACCTGGAAAAGCCACAGGCACTCAACAAGCTTTGAGAGCAACTTTGGGGACTGAAACCTGCAAAGCCACAAAGGTAGAGCTGCCCAAGACCTTGGGAGCCCACTCCTTGCACCAGTGTGCCCTGGAGGTGGCACTATTTTGGAGCTTTAAGATTTAATCACTGCCCTGATGGGTTTTGGACATGCTTGGGGCCTGTAGCTCCTTTCTTTTGGCCAATTTCTCCCTTTTGGAATGGGAATGTTTACCCAATGCTTATTTACACATTGTATCTTGGAAGTAAATACATTGCCTTTGATTTTGTGGGCTCATATAGGGAAGGGAACTGCCTCACCTCAAGTGAGACTTTGGACTTTAGTCCAAATTAATGCCAGAATGAGTTAAGAATTTGGGGGACTGTTGGGAAGGCATAATTGCATTTTGCAATGTGAGGACATGGGATTTGTGGAGCGGCCAGGAGTAGAATGATATAGTTTGGATATTTGTCTCTGCCCAAATCTCATGTTGAAATGTAATCCCCAATGCTGGAGGTGGAGCCTGGTGGGAAGAAGTTTTTGGATCATGGAAGCAGATCCCTCATGAATAGCTTGAGCCATCCCCTTGGTGATAAGTGAGCTCTCACTCTGAGTTCATATGAGATCTGGTCATTTAAAAGTGTGTGGCACTCCCAACTCCCTCTCTCACTCCTGCTTTTGCCATGTGAAGTGCCTGCTCCCACTCTGCCTTCTGCCATGAGGCCTCCCCAGAAGCAGATGCCAGCACTGTGTTTCCTGTATATCCTGCATAAATGTGATCCAATTAAACTGCTTTCTTATAAATTACTCAATCTCAGATGTTACTTTACAGCAATGCAAGAATGGCCTAAGACATCATCCTTTTAGGGTAAGCTTACTTTTGAAAAATTATCTTAATTTTTCTTCATCTGAGAACATCTTGATTTTCCTCTTATATCGGAAAGCTATTTTCACTGGATATAGAATTCTGAATAAACCATTTCTTTTGTTTGTTTGTTTGTTTGTTTGTTGCACTTGAAAAATCTTTTACCATTTCTTTCTGGCCTCCAATATTTCTGATAAGAAATTGACAATAATTCAAATTGTTTTTCTCCTATGGGTAATGTGTTATTTCTCTCTGGCTGCTTTCAATATTTTTTTTCTTTTTTAGTTTTTAGAAGTTTGGCTATGATGCATCTTGATGTGTACATCTCTGGGTTTCTTGTTTAGGGCTGGCTCAAAGCTACAGTTTGGTTTGTTTGATCCTCCAGAGCTCATTTGAAATCTGATCCCCAGTGTTGCAGGTGGGGCCTAGTGGAGGACTCATGGGGGAAGATCCCTCATGAATGACTTGGTGCCATCCTTGAGGTAGTAAGTGAATTCTCACTCTATTAGTTCCCATGAGAGCTGGTTGTTAAAAGGAGCCTGGCCCCACCCTTTATCTCTTTCTCATTTACTCCCTCACCATGTGATCTCTGCACGTATCAGCTCCCCTTTTTCTTTTGCCAGGAATGGAAGCAGCCTCAGAGTCTCACCAGGAGCAGATGCTGATGGCATGCTTCTTCTACAGCCTGCAGAACCATGAGCCAAATAGACCCCTTTTTCTTTATAAATCACCCAGCCTTCCATATTTCTTTATAGCAACACAGACTAAGACATGTACCTTCTTGAATCCTTTGGTTTATGGAAATTCTCAGCCATAATTCTTTGAGTTGTTTTTCAGCTTTCTCATATTCCTGCTCTTCTTTCAGGACTGT
This sequence comes from Hylobates moloch, assembly GCF_009828535.3. NCBI lineage: Eukaryota > Metazoa > Chordata > Mammalia > Primates > Hylobatidae > Hylobates > Hylobates moloch. The sequence continues at coordinate 83,358,290 of NW_026652289.1, read as the reverse complement.
GATGACACACTCTTAGATTTTTGTTACAGTCCCACAAGTCTATGAGTCTATGCTTGTTTTTTAATAGTCTGTTTTCCATGTCATTTGGGTAATTTCCATTGTTCCACCGTCAAGTTCACTGATTCTTTCCTCTGTCTACTTGTACTTGCTGTTGAGTCCATCCGTTGATTTTTCTAAATTTTATTTTGTCTATTTTATTTTTGTGTTCTAAAATTTCCATTTGGTTTTTCTTTCTATCTTTTACTTTTTTGCTAAGGCTTTCTAATTCTTAATTTTTTCTTTTGTCCCATTGTATTGTAATTGTTCAGTGAAGAATATTTATTATGCCTGCATTAAAACTTTCTTTTTTTTTTTTTGAGATGGAGTCTCACTCTGTCATCTAGGCTGGAATGCAAATGGTGCCATCTCGGCTCACTGCAACCTCCGCCTCCTGGATTCAAGTGATTATCCTGCCTCAGCTTCCCTAGTAGCTGGGATTACAGGCATGCGCCACCACGCCTGGCTAGTTTTTGTATTTTTGGTAGAGACGGGGTTTCGTCTTCTTGGCCAGGTTGGTCTCAAACTCCTGACCTCAAGTGATCCACCCACCTCGGCCTCCCAAAGTGCTGGGATTACAGATGTGAGCCACCATGCCCAGCCTCTGCATTAAAACTTTTGTCAGATAATCCTAACATCTGTGTCATCCAACTGTTGGTATTTACTGATTTTTTGAAACTCAAGTTTATGTTTTCCTGATTCTTGCATATAACTAGGGACTATTTTTATTGAAAACTGGATATGTGCAGTATTATGATAGTCTCGGTATTATTTAGGTCTTCTCTTTCAGATGGTTGCTTCTGACATCACTCTGGTGGAGGAAGTTGGACCTTTGCCTTGCAGCAGCTGGTGGATGTAGAAGTCCAGGTCCCTCACTCAACCTCCATGAACACCCAAGAGACTCCCCATTACTGCTGAGTGGAGTGGGGTTTCTGACTCTCTGACAGGCCTCCACTAAAATCACCCTGGCTGGTCAGAATAAGAGTGCCTCTTATTCCCCACATGACCTGTACCGACACCACCGAGAAGTGGCTTTATGATGCCCAGGTGGTAGTGAAAGTTTTGGCTCCCAAGCAAGTCTCTTTTACATCACCTTAGGGTGGAGGAAGGGCACCTCCTCACTGGCAGAGGAGAGTGGAAGTTCAGACTTCCCATGGGGCCTCCATGTGGCCTCCACTGACACCACAAAGGGAGAGGGACTATCGCCTCCTAGAGATGAAAATTCCAGCTCTTGACTTGACTATCTCTGATACCACCCTGATGTTGGGGAGGAGGATTGGGGCACCCGATTGCAGCTTGGTGAGAGTAGATCTGTAGGCTCCCTGCCACTCCTCACTAGTGTGGATGTGGGTAGGCCACAGTTTCTTTTGTGGTGTATGGTGGAAGTTGAGTAATGACTGTTTTAACATTTTCTACCTTGCTAGGTTGAACCTTTCCTGACTTTTAACTAAAGAGAGAAGTCTTTTGTTGTGTTGTGTTGTGTTGTTTGCTTGTTTTTTTGTTTGTTTTTTCTTTTTCCCCCCTTTTCACCCATGGTCTGTGAATTGTCAGCTTCTCTAGCTTTAAGCCTTGGATATGTGAAATAGAAAGAAATTCCAGAGAACATATCGCCATGTGTTCTTTTGGTCCTGGGGTTTCTGTCTGTTGCTTTCCACCTTTCAGAGCCAGAGATTTTAGTTGTACTTAGTTGGAGGAATTGGGAAAAGTACATCGACTCCACTTTCCCAGAGGTGGAAGTCCCAAGCGCATCTTTATGAAATATTTTATCTAGCTTTTATAATTATGTTTGGGGGAATTGATCAGAATTACATACTCCACTTGCAACCATTGCTGTTTTCACATAGCTTCATATTTTTGTCTTTTTTATCATTTTAGAAATATGGGATGGAAGAAGGAGTATAGCATTTGGCCAGTAACCTTTTAAAGGAAGCCTTTGTTAAGCACATGCTGAATGGCACTGAAGTCCAACAGTGACAAGGGAAAAAAACCACCGCAGCCAGGGATATGCAGTCTAGGGAGTGGCTACTGCCCGCAGTTAGGGTAACAATGGAAAATGCTAACTTCTTTCTAAGCAGCTTTCACTCAGAAATGACACCCAACCAATTCTTGTGGGCAAGAAAGATTTTCTCAGGTTTATTAGTCGTAGATCTCCAGAGAAACGGAACCAATAGGAGATATGTATATCTCTATACTAGTGTATCTGTAGGTATACATATATCTCTATATCTATGTCTCTCTCTATCTACCTACCGATGTAAGGAATTGACTCACATGATTATGGAGGTTGAAAAGTCCCCGGATCTGCAGTTGACAAGGTGGAGACCCAGGAGAGCCAATAATATAGCTCCAATTTGAGTCTGAAGGCCTGAGAACCAATAGCGGGCCAATGACATAAGTTCTAATCCGAAAGCCAGCAGGTTTGAAATCCAAAAAGTCAATGTCTCAGTTCAAGTCCAGTTGATGGCCAATTGATTATTTTATGAAATCGTGATGAGAAACCAATGGAGAAAGGCATCTATAATCAATTATAGACCAAGGTGGCATAGAACAGTGGAGAAAGAATATGAAATGCTGACTCATTTAATATTCATGTGGAAAAAATTAATCTTTACCATCACCTCACATTGTACAGAAAAATCAATCTCAAATGGACTTAGATCCAATTGTGAAAGGTAAGACAATAAGGCTTCTAAGGTAGCACAGAATATATTCCTGACCCCTATGGTGAGCAAATATTTCTTTCAAAAGACACCAAAAAGGAAATTACTTTAAAATTTTACTTTATTAAAACCAAGAATCTCTATTCCGTAAAAACAAAACTATATGAGGCAGAAAAAAACAGCATATGAGAAGATGTTTGCAATACACGTCTGAGAAGAACCTAAAAATTCTAAAGAGCTTTTACAGATTAATCAGAAAAAAAATACAACCCAATTAAAAAATAGGCAATTGTCTTGAATATTTTATTTTTAAAAAATTTCATCCAAGTGCCCTCAAAACATATGAAAAGGTCATCAGTGTTATAGTCATCAGGGAAATTCAAACTGAAACCAGCAGCTACCATTCCGTCCTCCATTCCCAAGTGGTCCAGTGTTAATTAGATTAAGGAGCAACAGAAACTCTCATACATGCATTTGGGAATATTACTCTTTGGCGGTGTCCACTAGACTTGACAAGGTAATAACATTTGTAGGTATATATACCCCACACAAATGCACCAAAAGATGTTTATACAAATGCTAATAGCAGCATTATTCATAATAACCTCAAACTGGAAACAAGCCAAATATTCATTAATGGTAGGATAAGTAAATATGTTCTGACAAAATCACAATAAAATACTTTAAATCCCTGAAAAATAATAAACAACTTCAGTGTACAACTACATGGATGACTCTCCCAAGCCTAATGTTTGTCACAAAATGCCAGACACAAGAGTATGATGTATATAATTCTATTTACATAAGGTTCAAAATAGATAGGAGTAATCTATGTCGATAGATGTTGCAGTGGATACCTTTTTTAGGATGGGTTTGACATGGGATGAGGGTACCAGAAGGGCTCCTGATGTGTTGGTAATGTTTTATTTCTGTAACTGGGTGTTGATTACATGAATATGTTTAGTTTGTGAACATTATTTGAAGTAAAATGGAATTCGTGTGCCTTTCCGTATGTATGTTATACTGCAATAAAAATTTATTTAAAATGTTTTGTGGCCGGGCGCGGTGGCTCACGCCTGTAATCCCAGCACTTTGGGAGGCCGAGGCGGGCGGATCACAAGGTCAAGAGATCGAGACCATCCTGGCTAACACAGTGAAACCCCGTCTCTACTAAAAATACAAAAAATTAGCCGGGCGAGATGGCGGGCGCCTGTAGTCCCAGCTACTCGGGAGGCTGAGGCAGGAGAATGGCGTGAACCCCGGGGGTCGGAGACTGCAGTGAGCCGAGATCGCGCCACTGCACTCCAGCCGGGGCGACAGCGAGACTCTGTCTCAAAAAAAAGAAAAAAAAAAAAAAATGTTTTGTGTTCTTATTTTTTCAAGTACAAAAATTGTATGAATTTCATATTAAAAGCTCTCTTCCCCACCTCCCCGCCTACCACACATCATGCCCTAGAAAATGCCAACTCTTCACAGGATTCAAAGAAATACAGTGGTGGTTCTGGATTCACAGTTCCGCTTCCTTCTGGTGCTTGCACTTCCACTAGAGGATACAGGGATACTCCACATTTAAACATGAAATAAAGAACCCAGTGAGGCTGGGGAGTTGCCAGGGAAGGGTTCGTTAGTGACTTACACGGTGGTGTTTACCTCAACACACTCATTTCGGAATCTCAAAACCTCACAGGTAAATGTTTACCCTCGAGGCTTTAATAAGCGTTGTTGTTGTTGTTATTAAGATCAATATCTTTTTGGTTGCTATTTTATTGGAATATTTAAAAATTCTATTTCTGGTTCTGCTTGATTTGGTAATTTAAAAGAATTATTTTAGTTTTTTAAAAAGAATTATGTATTTTTTAATGCACAAAAGTAATACAAGGTAATTGTAATAAATCAAAATATAAAAGTACATAAAGAAGCTAATAATTCCCCTTTGTTTCCCTTCCCACTCCTGTATGTAATGATCCAAACTATTTGCTATTTTCAAACAACTAAATATGAATATACATGGATAGCCTTCTCTCTTATTTTTTTCACAAATGGAATTAAATCAACTGTATTATACTTCCATTTGCTTTTAATCTTTTCAATAGCTGCATAATATTCCATAATGTGACAGATTAAAGAATACCACAAATTATTTGTGGATCCTTCCACTGAGAGGTCTAATGCCCTGATCCTTAAATCTGGGTTGAACTTGATGACTTGCCTAACCGATAGAATGAGGCAGAAGTCATGCTGCCTGAAGCTTCTGCCTTGATCTCTGGAACTCAGGTGTCATGCTGTGAGGAGGTCCAAAAGTTCCACGGAAATCCATGTGGAGAAGATCCAAAGCTCCCAGGTACAGCCCTGGCTAAGCACCCAGGAAAGAGTCAGCACCAATTTGCCAGCCCTATAAATGAACTTGGTTTTCATGTTAGTGAAATAAGTTTTCAAGGTGAATCCTCTAGCCACAGAAAAGCTGCCCCCATTGATGTTGCACAGAGCAGGGATAAGCTGTTCCTGTCATGTCCCACTCAAATAGCAAATTCTGAGCAAAATATACTGCCATTATTGTATTAAGTTGGTAGATTTAGGGACATTTGTTATACATCCATATATAACCAGAACACATAGAATCAGAACAGCTTAATTTACTCATTATTAACTATTACACTTTGTATAAACAGATTTTTTTCCTCCAACTTCTAATATCTTGCAACAAACATCTTTGTGCACTTCTAATTTTTGCCATTTAAATAATACTGCATTGTCTGTTTACTTCATTTGATGCTTTTATTTTATGCTGTTAGTTTTTCTTCAAATGTCTTATGATTTGTGTTTTGTGGTATGTAATTTATAGAAAAGACATAATATTTGGGGTGTTTCTAAGCTTTTAGGCTTGCCCTGCTGCTCTGCCAATCACTCTCATTCTATTTTTTTGGATGCTTTTTACTAGTGACAGATGCTGACTCCTTTTCTCACACATTAAGGAAAAACACTTATTTGATTTTTTAAAAAATCAACAGGATGAGTCATGATACTCTTTAAAATCTAATCTTTGAGAACTCCTCTATCTGCCATCTTGCTATATCAGTCTCTTGTTTGTTTCAGGAAAACTAGTGCAAGCAGCAAAGATAATGCTCCCTTGAAAATGCTTCCTGAAACCACAAAATATGGGTCCTTTGTAATTTATTCAGAATTTATTTGAACAAGGAAACCATGGCATTGGTATTTTTTTTTTTTACTGTCCACTGAGAAAAACAGTGTTTTTACAAGTTTTTTTTTCCTCCTCATCATCGTTAACATGATTTCAAAGCACAAGGCTGGAAGTGCTGCACAGTTAGTCTAATTTCAACAAAATATGCTTGCTGCTTTCAGACGTAGCACATCAGAGCTGATTTGATGCTTGATGTAGCATTACAGCATCTTTGTGCTAGTTTCCTTCAAGCTCCATGTGAGCTAATGTAACAATTCCCCTTGAAATCATTTGATTCCTATTATTTTGGTATACTAAACATGAAAATAACAGTTCAGCTTTCTTGCAGTGCTTGCACTTCCTCTAGAGGATACAGGGAGGGACTCCACATTTAAACATGAAATAAAGAATCCAGTGAGGCTGGGGAGTTGCCAGAGAAGGGAAACTGCTCGTCAGCGACTTACAAGGTGGTATTTACCTCAACACACTGACCACTTTATGAAACCTGAGTCTCACCTAGGCGAGATTTTCATCAGCAAATGGAGAACGTGGCCATCTCTCTGTGATGATTCACCAATCGAGGTAAGAGGGAGCACCCCAGGGATGAAGACCACTTAATCATTGTGGATAAGCTTTTTGATGTGCTGCTGGATTCGGTTTGCCAATATTTTATTGAGGATTTTTGCATCAATGTTCATCAAGGATATTGGTCTAAAATTCTCTTTTTTGGTTGGGTCTCTGCCAGGCTTTGGTATCAGGATGATGCTGGCCTCATAAAATGAGTTAGGGAGGATTCCCTCTTTTTCTATTGATTGGAATAGTTTCAGAAGGAATGGTACCAGCTCCTCCTTGTACCTCTGGTAGAATTCGGCTGTGAATCCATCTGGTCCTGGACTTTTTTTGGTTGGTAAGCTATTGATTATTGCCACAATTTCAGAGCCTGTTATTGGTCTATTCAGAGATTCAACTTCTTCCTGGTTTAGTCTTGGGAGGGTGTATGTGTTGAGGAATTTATCCATTTCTTCTAGATTTTCTAGTTTATTTGTGTAGAGGTGTTTGTAGTATTCTCTGATGGTAGTTTGTATTTCTGTGGGATCGGTGGTGACATTCCCTTTATCATTTTTTATTGCGTCTATTTGATTCTTCTCTCTTTTCTTCTTTATTAGTCTTGCTAGCGGTCTATCAATTTTGTTGATCTTTTCAAAAAACCAGCTCCTGGATTCATTAATTTTTTTAAGGGCTTTTGGTGTCCTATTTCCTTCAGTTCT